>NW_026261539.1:0-440511 GCF_024610245.1 Lodderomyces pseudojiufengensis
AAAAAAAAAAAAATTACACAATCATAGTAAATCCAAAATTACACAATCAAAGTCAACTAACACACACAACTACTAAAGTCAACTATCAAACAAAGAAAATCATCAAGCAAAAGCAACTACCAAAATAAATCTATCAAAATAAATCTATCAAAATAATTATCAAAATAATCTATCAAAATAATCTATCAAAATAATCTATCAAAATAACCTATAATTAACTATCTAACTAAGCTAAATTAAGTCAACTATCAAAATCAACCAATTAAATCGATTCACAAACTCAACTATCAATTAAACCATCAAGGTCAACTACCAGAATATAATATCAAAGTAAAGTTACAAGTTAAATTATCAAATTAAACTATCAAAGTCAACTAAAATCAACTATCAAAATAGATTATCAAATTCAGCCAAGAAAGTTAACCATTAAACTCAACTAACAAAACCAACTACGAGTGTTAATTGACAAAATCAACAATCAATCAAATTCAACAATTAAAGTCAACTATTATAGTCAATTATCAAAGTCAACTATCAGAATAAACTAACATTAACTATCAGAATAAACTAACATTAACTATCTATCAAAATCAACTATCAGAATAAATTATCAAAGTAAACTTTCAAAGACAACTATCAATATCAACTATTAAAGTCAATCAACAAAACTCAACTATTAAATTAACTATCAAAAGAAACTTTCAAAGTAAAACAAAGTCAACTATCAAGACAAGTCAACTAATTAAGTCAACTAATTAAATCAACTATCAGAATAAATTATCAAAGTCTACTTTCAAGTCCATAACTTTCACCAATCTACTACTCTATTCTCTCTCAAATATCACATTATCTTAATTCCCTTACTAGTAAGTATTAATCTATTTATTCTTAATCATTATAAAGGTAGTTACTCTAGTTAACTTTAACAATTTCCTCAATCAACTTAACAATATAATACACTTCCAGTAACTCAACCTTCATCAACTTACTCTTCATTATCTCTCATAAACTACTTATCTTAACATACTTTTTCCATCTCCCATAAACTACTTCTTATAACTTACTTTTCATTAACAAATATTAAATCACTTATTTTCAGTATCACTAAAATTACTAACAAGAACACCAGAAAAACAATCAAACTTATCGAACTCCTTCTCAATCAACCTTTCTGAATCTCCCTGGAGTATCAGATCTCACAATAAAACTCATTTTTCAAAAATATCACCGTACGAAAAGTAGTCAAAATTCTCAAGAAAATCGAGTAAGAGTTCTCATTTCAAGTAAATTATAAGCAAATAAGCTATAAAATTTAAAAAAAAAATTTCTTCAAAAAAACTGTTTAGCTACTTTCCACAACTCTAAGACTTTCAAAAAGACTATACGACTACTCAATTAAGCTTCAAGAATCACAAACAGTGCTGTATTACTTCTTTTTTAACAGAAATAAATCTTTTCAATTTCAATTTAAGGAGTAAAAAACCGCCTAAAAATTAATAAAATTAAATCTTAATTAAGCTAGTAATAACAAGATTAATAACAAACATCACTTATCTAAATTAATCAATTCAACTTCACAGTTAGATCATTCAAATACCAGTTAATATAGTAATAAGCAACTTTTATCAACTACTATCGATCATTTCTTTATATTAATTTACTACAATTTAAGATTAATCACACTTTTTGTGTAATCACTAAATTATCATCAAATTCTAAATTATTTAACCAACTATCATTTAAAATTGAACCATCTTAAATTTAAAATTTATTATTAACCAACAACACTTTAAATTTATTCTCAAGATTAAAAGTTCTCGCTCAAATCCGAATTTCTTTGGTAGCATACACTCAAAAACGAAATTCAAAATTCAAATTCAAAATCGAAAAGTTCTCGCTGAAATTAAGTCTTTTTTTCGATTGCTACCAAACACACCCATAGTTAATTCTTAACTATGTAGAATCAAACAGCAGCTCTGAAGTCACAACCAGCTCTCTTTTGAATAAACTAACTATATAGGAAGATGCTCCTTGGCTTGCTGAGCACACTGGACTTTTCAAAATTGCAAATATCGCTAAATTGCGGCGTTCTGACAAAACCGCAAAAACGAAAATAATCTGAGATTTGCTACGGTCAAAACGAATTGTTACACAAAATTTAGTATGGGAATTTTGTATGGTAAAAACGAAATTTTTTTATAGTGTAAATGTAACGAGATTTTAAAAAAATTTTATTATGGGAATTTTGTATGGTAAAAACGAAATTTTTTTATAGTGTAAATGTCCGGTACAAACGAATAGAAGTCCGGAACAGACGAATAATCACACAACATCAAACCTCCTCTTTACGTAATACTCTTAAACAGGTCTACAACAAACACTAATCACGTCTTCAGATCGACCAAACTACATCTCTACCTCAATACTCAATTCGTCCCTCAAAATACAGATCGAAGTAAGCTACATCTCAACCGCAATACTAAACTAGTACCCTAGAAATCTTCAACTTTTTTCAGTCTATCACCTTAAACTCTAGAAGTCAACCTAAGAAAGTCGAAAACTTCAAGTACCTTATAAGTCAGTACACATCGCTCTCAAAATCAGTCGTCAACTCCAACAGTAAGCACTTACGTACCTAACTACACACTTACGGACCGAAACACTTACGTACTTACTCAAAGAACGTAGGTCGACCTTAAACGGAGTCGTCTTAAAAACACAAACTCCGAGTACCCTAAAAGTCAAAACACAACACTTTCATAGTCAGCCTTTAACACTAATAGTAAACACATACGTACCTAAACACTTACGTACCTAACACGTACGTACCAAATCTAACACTTACGTACCTAATCTAACACTAACAGTAAACACTTACGTACCTAATCTAAAAGTAGGCCGACCTAAAACGGGGTCGCCTTAAAGAAAACGTAAGAGAGGAAACTCTCGACCTCTTTTCTCGCCCCGAAAAAACTTCAACTTTCTTTAAGTCCATCATCTTAAACCAAGTTCAGATCAAAAACTCAAGAACATCACGTACCTCATAAGCCAACTATCGAACTCATCATAAGTCAACTAACAAGTTAAACTACCAAATTCAACAAGATCAACTAATAAATTCAATTAGCAAACAAAGTAAGCTCATAAAGTCAACTATCAAAATCAACTAAAGTCAACTAAAGTTTCCTAAATCCAATTATCAAAGTTAACTAAAGTCAACTATTAAAGTCAACTAATAAACTCAACTATTAAACTCCACAATCAAGGTCGACTATCAGAATAAAATATCAAACTCAATTGTCAACATCAACTAACAAACAAAAATATCATAATAACTCGACTAATAAAGTCCATAAAGTAACTAGTAAAGTCTCCTATCAAAGTCATTACTTAAGTCGATTAACAAATTCAACTATCAAACAAAGTAACGAATCAAAGTCATCGAATTAAACTATCAAAGTAAACTACGAAAGTAAACTATCAAATCTGAGGAAGTAAAATACCAAAATCAACAAAGAAAGTAAACAATTAAAGTCAACTAAAGTCTACTAAAGTTCTACTCACAAATCAAACTATCATACTTTTTAAAAGTCAACCTTAAAAGTCAACTAACAAAGTTAACTTAAATCAACTAACAAAATCATAACTCAGTCAGTAACTTACTAATCTCAACAGAAACCTCTTTTATAGTAAATAGATTACTATAATAGATCTTAAACGTAAGTAATCTTCAAAAGTCAAGTAATACCATTTTCAACTTCATAGATTCGACAAAAAAATAATTTACGAAAATCTCGTATATTTCGTATAAGTAACTATAATTTAATAATATACTAGTATAAACTAAGATATCATCATTACTATACTTATTCATCAAAATAACCAAATCTAACTATAAATCTCCCACCATTAGATCATATATACACTCTATAATAGATTCTACTCTTCTTCTAATTAGTAAAACTATAATTTTTAACACTTTATTATTAATTTTTCTAATTTTACTAAAATTACTTAGTATACTTTTTATTTTCATTTAAATATATCACCAAATACTATTAATTTAAGTAAAATATAAAAAACTACTAATAATCGTAATTTCACAGCTTAAAGTCATTTAGATCACTATAATCAATCATAATAATCAATAAAGGTAGTTAATTTAGTAGTTTCAGTACCTATTTCTACTGTTTCTATTATCAATCTATTACTAGTACTTAAACCCTTAACTACATATTTAATAAAACAAACACACTTCCTAATCTAATATACAGTACTCTCGTTTTCAAATTCAACAAGATCAACTATCAAAGTTAACAAAAAGTCATCTAACAAAGTAAAGTCAACAAAATTCACGTATCAAAGTCTCCTATCAAGAACAACTATAGTCAACTATCAAGGTCAACGAGTAAAGTCAACTAAGAAGTCAACTATTAAGGTCAATAAACTTAACTTTCAAACGAGGGCAATTATTAAAGTCAGCCATCAAGGTCACTTATCAAAATAAACTATCAAAAGTAAACTGTCACCTATCAAACAAAGTCAATCATCAAAGTCAATCATCAAAGTCAATCATCAAAGTCAATCATCAAAGTCAATCATCAAAGTCAACTAAAGTCAGTTAACAAAGTCAACGATTAAAGTTACCTATCAAAGTACATTATCCAAATCGACTAAGAAATTAAACTATTAAAGTCAACTTAAGACGACGATCAGACTCAACTATTAAAGTCTAGCAAGGTCAACTAGAGTTACCGACCAAAGAACTATCAAAGTAAACCACCAAAGTAAAGTATCAAGTTCAACCATCAAATTTGAGTCTACTAAGAAAGTAAACTGTCAAAGTCATCTAAAAGTCATACTGACAAAGTATACTAACAAATTAAACTCAGAAATTATACTATTAAAGTCAAACTAATAAAGTCTACTACCGAAGCCATCTTTCAAACAAAGTCGACTAGGAAGTCAACTATCAAAGTCAACAAAATTAAACCAACTAATTAGGCTATCCCCTATCAAGATCAGCACTTAAAGTCAACAATTAAAGTCAATCGACCAACTCAACTATCAAACGAAAGTTTCACCTATTTAAATCAACTGCCAAGTTCAACAAAAGTAAATTAAAGTACACCATCGACGTAAACCAATAAAGTCAATTAGCAGAGTCAACTATCAACAGAAGTCAACTATTAAGGTCAACCATCAAGGTAAAGTATTAGAGAAAACTATCAAAATCAACTTTCGGATCAAACTAAGTAAGTAATCTATCAACTAGGAAAGTAACTATTAACAACTAACAAGGCTAACGTGAGTCAATTAACACGGTAAAGTATCAAACAAAGTAAGTTCTCAAAGTCAACTAACACAATCAACTACTTAAGTCAACAATCACAGGGAATAGTCTTACTCATCGCAACAAAACGTCAGTCCTTTACTAGAATATTTACGTTCCAACTACAGATTAAGTAGTCTCAGAGAAGGTAAATCTACACCGATTATCTATAATTCAACCCCAATCAAGTACTTTCAAATTCATTACTTCTTAGTCGAGTAGATCTATCTCATTCCCCTCAAAATTCTCACATTCAATTACACTTTACCCATTACTTAATAATATTAGGAGAATTACCACCGTATACTTTTATCTTTTCAACAGTCTATTTCTTACTCAACTTCGCAATAAGATAAAGTACTTTTCTAGTGATTTAACCTTTAACCTATTCCCCTCTTTCAAGAACATCTAATCCTAACCTACTTCACATTAGAAAGTACATTTTCAATTATTTTAACAGTTATCAAAAGATTAACTTACATCAATTTTTATTTTCTCAAAAGACTTTTACCTAATAACATCAATCAAATACTTTCAAGCCAGTAACCTTCATATTTCAGGTATTTTAGTCTTTCTCGGCATTTTACATTCAACCCTGCTTTTCTTACTAGTAATTTTACTCTAGTTTTTTTTAATAATTACTAAAGTAGATTCGATAAACTTTTATTTCAACACTTTTTTCTAATTCAACTTAACAAAAAACTTTTCAGGTAACTCAACTTTTACTGACCTAATCTTCTTTCTCTCACAGAAACTCCTAGATCCAACCTACTATTTATTAGTAAGAATTCTTAAATTATCTTCAAGAATCGATATATTTTATAATTATCGGGAGAACTACCATCATCAACTTCTCTTCAACAATCTATTCATCTTCAATTCAAAAATTAAATATTTCTCAAGTAACCTAACCTGTATCAAATTAGCCCTCACTCTCTATCAAGACTATTAATTATAATTTACCTTTCATTAATAATTTCTCTTCCACTTATCCTACCAATTATTAAAAGAATAGCTTTCATTAACTTCTATACTCATAAACCTAATAACACCACAATCAAATAGTTTCATTTCCTTAATCTTCGAAATCAAGTATCCCATTCATTCTAAGACTCATATTCAGCCCATTTTTTCTTACTAGTACCATCATCCTGTTATTCTTAATAATCATTAGGGTAATTATTCTAATTACGAACTTTTCCTTTTTCAACCTAACATCAAAGTCTACAGGTAAATTTACTTTCATCAGCTTAGTCCGTTTCCTATCATCAACTACTAATTCTAGCCTACTTTCAACAAAAAATTAATCATAGTAGATATCAACGACTTAGACTTATTAATTTTTATTTTCGTTAAATTTTAAAACAAATTGCTAACAAATTAAATAAAATATCAGAAAAACTAAAATAAGGTCTTCCACAATTGTGAATAACTCTAACGTAAACACCTAGTAAACAGAATAAACATATTCCAGTATTCTCTTTTTGATAAAATAATTTAATCTCTTCTTTAGTTATCATCTATAAATTCCAGTTCTCAGTCTCTTTCTAATATACAGGACTAAATCCAAACAACAGTAGTTAATCAGAAATATCTCTTATTAAATTTAACAACTCAACTACAATACAAAAAAATTTATATAATCAAAGATCCTTTTTTTCTTTAAAACTACTAAATCAAGAACTAATTACCTAATAACTAAATTAGCAACTAAATTAATAACTAAATTCTAATACCAAGTTGCATAAATAAGTCTATAAACAAGTTTTATATCAGATCAATAGCTAATTCATTAACTAATTCGATAACTAAATTAAGAACTAAATCATTTAATAACTTATTAAGAACTGATTTCCAAAACTTTTCCCATAGACAAAATTAAATAAATATACAAGTTATATACTTCAATTTAAAATCCTGGGTTCCACTACTAGATTTTATAACTGCTTTTAAAGCGAATTATAAGAAGTACTGCTCCATTACGAACGCCATAACCAAGTTCATAATAACTAATTCCATAACTAATATATCCATAACCGAATAAACAACTTACTGTATCACAACTTACATAACTAATTCTTTAACTAAGTAAGTCCTGTTTCATAAGGAGTCTCATTGCCTACTACATTATTATTCACATAAATAATTCTGTACTTAGTTCCACATTTAATCTCAAATAATTATTTCTCCATAAACCGTTCCTATTCCATTTCCATAACTAAATCCGTAATTAATTTCATAACAAAATCCCTAACTAGTTACCATAACTAGCTTCTATAATGAAATTCAAGAATCAGATACAGAATTGTGTTGCTCCATAACGAAGCTCCATAACCTAATTTAATAAAGTGTCTTTCCATAATCAAATGTAAAATAGTGTAATTCTAATCATGTAGATTGTTAATGATGTTTTCATAACTAGATCCCGTAACCAAATTTAAAAAACTATTTCCATGAACAAAGGGTAAGTAGTGAAGTGAGTGTGATTCAAGGGTTCAACCGGTATGAAGTAGATCTAGGTTGACTTTTTGACTATAATAGACTATTCAGCGTGGCGTGAAAATCTAATAAAATTTTCCCGATTTTCCAATTTTTGCGCGTTTTTGAATCCTGGAAAAAATGAAAATTTCATTCCCATTTAGGAAATAGTTCACATTGAAAAAAAAGTTAAAATTGTTAAGTCTTTTTCATTTATTTTTCGTTAAGACTGAACTTAAAATTTAATAAATTTACATTAATTATACAACGATTTTAATGTATATTGGACAGTTATGCTCTATCTAGAACTTGTCTAGAGTATTCTGGTCCTTCTGCCCTTTCTATATACAGCTGTAATCCCTGAAGCGTATGACAACGATCTCTTTTCCATTCAAGCAAACAATGTCTTTTCCATTCACATCTTCTATCATACTCCTCCATTCTTGTTGGGTCAGGTTGATCATTGAGAGCTGATGCTAACTATTCGTGTCTATCAGAACTACTCAAAAATGAATCATCATCATCATTATCACTGATATTATAAACACCATTCTCCAGACATCCCATCCCATCCGTACCTCATACATCCCATGTCTTATTTCTTGGTCCTAAAGCTAAAGCATCAATAGTAAATACCTACATCATTGTGTAATTGAATTGTTGATCCATGATTGAGCTGTTTTTTGGTGAAGAATAGTTGTTTACTTTTTTTTTGTTTATGTTTTGAAAAAAAATAAAAATAATTTTAACAAAAAATCTGGGCTACCATATAAAAATTGACTGTGGGCAAAAGTTTCCCTTTTGGGAACTGAGAATAAAAAATCTCAAAAATTAAAAAATTTTTGCGCAAAAAATTAAATTTTTTTTATGTGATTTACACTCCACGCGACTATTCAAGCTTAATTATGAGCGTCAGCTAACAGAATGAAATCGCACAAAATTGTTTCATGAGCGTGTCATATAGACAATGATTTCTTTAGAAATTAGTGTGTATTGTCTTAAGTTAATTGTCAGTGTTTAGTGATTTGTGACAGCAGATTATTATTATTAATTTTAAGTGTAATTATTAGGAGTAATAATTACAGAGATTGAAATATATATAAGAATGAAATTCTTAGTAATTTATGTTATATAGATTTTATAAAAAGTAAGAATATATTAGGTTCAATTCGTGTTCAATAACTACTATTTCATCTCAAGTGAATCAAGGTGTTGATTTACTCACTCACGAGTAAGCACAACCAGAATCTCCATCAATTCATCACTTTCACTTAAAATATAGACATCAGCGGTCTAGATTATTAGTGAAACCATTTTATACGAAGAAGGCACTTCTATCATAAGTATAGCACAGTAGTACGGTGGTACAAATTACTGCGCAGTCCTGCACTTAAGGAAAATAACCTTACTGTACGACAGAGCGTCTGCTAGAATTGAAAGTATGAGAAAACAACGTAGAGAGAAAAATTACATCAAAAGACTTGCTATTTACTCAAGATGGCAAGACTTTGTCCTACATTATAAGCTGGACTTTAATCGAAGTGTTGAAAATCTTTTAAATACAAGAATTGAAGTATAAAAATGAATGATATGAAAATAGGATCGTCCAGATAAGTGAAAAAACACAAATTGGATAGAAAGGTACTTGAATACATAAAAAATAATATTAAGTCAGCGAAAGAATTATCACAATAATGAGGAATGAGTTTATAATTAAGGGAATCTTTTTACAAAAGATTGATAAATTTGAAAACCATCGATCACTATTTCTATCTCCTTTTAACATCTCCCATATAGCTTCTAGTCTGATAATTGCTGATATTTAATAGTATGTGGAAATACTTGAATTTTGAAAGTATTGAATGAATTCATAAAAACAAAAACACAAGACATAGATCCCGATTAAGGGAGTTATGTTCCTTGAATGACCGTCTACCTCAATTTTATTTTAGTAGATTTTATTTTGCTGGATTTCATTTATTTTCTACATCACCGTAATTCTATGATTTACACAAAAACGTTGTTTTAAAACTTGATGGGTGAACATATTATTCGGTAAACTTTCCTAATTTTTTCAGGAGTCTTTTTTTTCACAAAGTCAAACTAAATTCACGGAGTAATAAAATATATCATTCAGGCCATCTCGTTGTACCAACAATTTGAATATTATCAAGACATGGAGAAATTAATATATTTTTCAATTGAAGTTTTGGAGATTATATTTCAACAAATAAATCATCACATGGCTTTGTCCTTGATGCCATTGCATTCCAAATTTTATGAGATTGGCAAAAAAAAGTTATACAAAAATATCCATATTTACCACAAAGATAAACTAATAGAAACTAGCCGTCGTGAAACAAATGGTGAAACACACATAGAAGGCTACGAGTGGAGAGCCCATAAAGACATTTTGAATGACTTTACCAAAAAGTTTACCGTCATTTCATCATACAATTTTTATCGTAACATCATTAGAAAAAAAATGATCAGAAATCAACACATTCAACATCTCAGTATTGAAAAAGTTCACCCTGTGGAATATACTGGATACATGTCATATAAAGATAGAAAAAAGGTGCCAGCTCTCTTGAAGGAAGCTTTTAGATATTTTAAACATATAGATTATGTTAGTTTTGCTTTTTTAAACAATCAAATTAATATGAACAACGAAAATTGTTTTAACGATGTATTGAAAAGTTTAGATTTTTTGATTCCAAATTATATTCCCGGCTTTTATGGACATACATTGTTTTTGGAAAAAAATAATCAAGGGTCATTTGATTTCTTGTATGATAATCTCAAAAGTTTGAAGTTTTTATTTTCGGGATCAAACGTAAGAGAGTATGAGGATGAAGAGAATTTATCAGAAAGTATCGAATTGTTCAACAAGGTCAACTTATTCAAAAACCTTGAAGAATTACATTTAAAATTCGAGTCTCTTATTGATTTAACAGATTCACTGTTGCTTGCAAAATTGAACAAAATAAAATGCAAATTGAAAAAACTTGATTTGGTCTTCTGGGGTAAAATCAGATCTTTAGAAGACACTTGGAATAGAGGCTGGAAACCACCTAAGCCAGAACCTAAAAAATGGTTGTTTACTTTGAAGAATTTTTTTGATACAGATGAAATAAATTCATTATCATTAAATTACAATAATAGCAGTAGATCTCACGGAGATGAATTGTTTTGTCAAAAATTCGAGTTCAATGAAATATTAACCAATGCCAACTTATCAAATTTGAGAAATTTAGTTTTATTTTCACATTCTTTAGATTTGGATTCAATTACAATAAAAAACTTACACAAATTGATACTATGTACTGATATTGCTAACGATGAGTATGCCACTGAAATTGCCAAACTTTATCTAGAGAACCCAGCCTTAAAAGTATGTTGGTGGCCACGATTTATGAGTCTGTCTTCTGATGCTATATTTTTTAATTCTGAGAATTTGCGATTATACAGTCCAGATTATTTTAAAATTATATCTTGTCAGTGGCCATCGTACTTTTTCAAAAATAAAATTATCTCGATTGAAAAGGGAACGTTAACTTCGCATGAGCAAGATAATAAAAATTTAAGAAAGCTAGATATAATTTTGAAAACCGAATATTCAATCGAAGAACTTTATGGCATGGACCTTTTCGATACATCACAAATTGACAATCGTACTTTAAAAGTTTTGTTGGGACATGAGAAATTTTTGGAGTCTTGTAGAATTTATCATTTTAATCGTTAGTAGTTAATAAAGGTTATGATCTCAGGATGTACCTATAAATAATTTATCGTTGTATACTTTTGCTGAAGTAATTGATATTTGAAATCAATGAAAGTCGTTACAATGCACTTTCAAATTTCACATTTCACCTCATTGTAGAAACGAAGTTAGTAAGAATCCTTCATTCTACACATATAAGTGACTATCTGTCAAGAAGCATATTGTTGACGACAAATTTCATTTCCTACCGAATAAAATTTATGACAACAACAAAATTGGAAACATTTTAATCCTTTAACCATTGTTTTCCATTATCAAATACCCAACTATCTTTATTACAGATCCTAGCGTATTACTAATGTCAAAGCCAGTCACTAAGGCGTTTGAAATGAATGGACTCAAAACATTTGTCTACAAACGTTAATTTATTAGCAATAACACTATCTTCGAGTGGATAGAAATTTTGACAATAGACAAAAATCATATTGATAATGAACTACTAATGAAATTAGACGTTGGAATTGCTTTCAATAGTAAATGGTACCGTATTTCCGATTAAGATAGAAGATATTTACTAGAATGTCCAATTACGGCCCTAGTAGCTTGTGTTCTAATTTGCTTAGATGACTTTCATTATTGATTATGGGTAGTAAATAGTTGTAAATGATCATTAATAAATAAAGGATAAACAAAAAAATAATTGAAAGTTGGGCAAAGTTTTTCCACATTCTCTAGCACATCAGAGTCTGGCATATTGCTAAGACAGAAAAGGTTCAAAAATGAAGATAAACGATTATGCATTCTAATTTATGTATATAATAATTTGTAATTGATCTTAAACAAAGTGAATTGAAAAAATTTAGTAATCCAGTTGTACTTGGTTTGTTTGGTAAGTGACATGGTGGGTTCCAGCCATCCTTCATTCACATAATGGTCTTCACCTATAAAATCGTAATAGCTAGTCAAACTTGGCTCCTCCAATTCAAATTCAATAGGTTCGCCCCTATATAAATATCTTCTTGATTCAGAATTCTCTTCCACTAAAGTTGGATTGGTGTAAAGAATAAAAGTAATCCCAGTATTTCTCAAACATTGCCTTAACGAATAAATTGTCTCATCATCTAAATTTGTAGATACACATATGTCATAAGATACATCGACCACATTCTTTTCACCAATCACAACAACCAAACTACTATTTAAGTATTTTTTAGTGCAATTATAGAAAGCTTCTAGTTCTTGATTAAGGATTGTACCGTTATTATGAACCCCAGCATAATAATCCGCTTCCCAAGCGGATACTGCATTGATTGCGTAAGTGATGATTAATATAATCGAAACAACGTTGAATGGACTGTTGGACTTTAACATTTGAATGTAGGATTAGAACCACTAATTAGTGTTAGACTTTTGTGGAATCTCATTTGGATGTATATTAGTTGACATTAGATACTTGACAGGTTTTATATAATAACAATGTTGAAGTTAAAGACACTAAATAAATTAATTTTTAATTTTAGACTTTTGAATGGAAATTAGTCACACACAACATATGAGATCCAAAGGAGTAGTAATTTATAATAATCTTAAACTTAATACGTAGGTGATATTTAACAGGTTGGACAACAAATCAATCAGTAAAAAGCTTATCTTAGGTTGTACCAACTTTATTCATCGCCGTATGAGTATCTTTCATCATTATTGAACAAGAGCCAACAAATATATATTTTAACATCAGAAGAAAAAAGCGAATAATTGATAGAGAAGTCTTCTGTATTGCATAGATTAGTGATGAGTCACAACTAATTATGGTATCAATTTCTCCTTGTTTCAATAATGACTAATATAATAACAATGCAATTTACAATTTATTTATTTTAGTCTATAAAAATCGGTCAAATAATATAATAGTTCCATTCCAATTTTTTTTTTAACACTTTTGATTTTTAATTCGGAATCGATCTTTACATTAGGTAATCTTCTAGTTACTCATGCTTCAAATTTAGCTTTTATCTATGTTTTCCAAAAAGAATAAAGTCAACAAAAAAATAAACAACATTCAAAATACTATTTGAATTCTCAATTGACCATTCAATAATCTAGATGATTTTCTAGTTGTTTTAACATAATTCGATGCAAATCCTCCTCTCATTACTTGATATTCTTCTAAATAACCTTCACCAATTAAATTAAAAAATATTCTTTCAATCTCTGATTTATCAAGATTTTTACCTTTACCATGATAAGGATTATTTTGATGACCCATTTTACCAATTTTACCACCTTTCAAACCTTTAAACATATCTTGACAATGAACAACAGTTACTTTCTCATCTTGAATTGATTGAACTAATCTAACTATATCTTTTGAATGTTCTGTACAATCTTTTGAAGTACTTGTAACATGATTGAAATTTTTACAATTATCACATTGTTTATTACAATTTATTGAATTAAAAGTTTCATTAAAATATTGTAAAACAATTTTTCTTCTACAATCAACTTTATTATCACAAAACAGTAGAACTTGACCTAATTTTTCTAAATGATTTTGTTTTCCTTCATATGTTAGATCCCTATCCTTTTTAATTGTTGAAATTAACGATCTACCATCTCTATAATTAAAATACATTATACATTCAGATGGTTTACCATCCCTACCAGCTCTACCCGTTTCTTGATAATAACCTTCTAAACTTCTTGGAATAGTCAAATGTATAACAAATCTAACATCAGGTTTATCAATACCCATACCAAATGCAACAGTTGCACATATTAATTGAAGTTTGTTTTTTTGCCAATCAGTTTGTATTCTTAAACGATCCTCTGGAGTCATGCCTGCATGATAAAAAGATGTTTTTAAACCTAATTGATTTAATTTACTACTTGTTTGTTCACATGAAACTTTTGAATGACAATAAATTATACCACATTTGTTTTTATGACGTTGTTGAATATAATCAAAAATATTTTGTAAATGATCATTTGCTTTCCATCTAACTTCATAAAATAAATTAGTTCTATTAAAACTTTGTTTAAAAGTAACAGGATTTTTCATTTTTAAATGATGAATTATATCCATTCGAACTCTTTCATTAGCAGTTGCAGTTAAAGCCATTATTGGTGCATTAGGAAATTTTTCTTTAAAAAAACATAAATCTTTATAATCTGGACGAAAATCATGTCCCCAAGAACTTAGACAATGTGCTTCATCAATAACTACTCTTGCCAACTTATTATTATCATATAAATTTCCTATAATTTTTTGTATTTGTGATGATCTGTTAACTTTTTCAGGTGATAAATAAACTATGTCTAATAATCCTTCTTTAAATAAATTAATTGTTTGTTTATTTTCATCATTACTTGCTTTTGAACTAATCATACCAGCCTTGACATTTTTATGAATTAAATGTTGAACTTGATCTTGCATCAATGATATTAATGGAGATATAACTACAGTAGTACCTTTATTCAAACCTCCTTTAATTAATGCAGACAATTGATAACATAATGATTTACCACCACCAGTAGGCATTAAAACAAAAACATCTTTGTTTAATAACGATGCAACTATAGCTTCCAATTGATTTGGACGAAATGTTTGTAATTTAAAAACAGTATTTAATACCTTATAGATTTCATTAATGAAAGATTCTGAACCAGGTGGAGTAACTCTTTCTTTTGTCGCATTAATAAGATGTAATAAATCTTCATCCTCCTCACTAAATTCATCATCTGTATCAATACTAAGTAATGGTGGTAAAATTGATTGTGGTTGATTAGTTTGTTTTGAGATCATTGATGCAGAAGTTGCATTTATTGATTCAGCTATTGATGTGGAAGTGTTGACATTAATATTAGGTCTATCAGTAATAGTAGTTGCTTCGACATCATCTTCTTCATTATTAACCTCATCATTATCTTCATCAGAATCAATCAGAATGATATCAATTTCTCTTTCTTGATTTAATTGTGTGGAAAAATCAACTTCTTCAACTTCATCAAATTCTTCTTCTTCATTACCATCATCATCACTACTCATTGCTAATTGATCTTCAACATATGAATCATTACCAACATATTCATGATCCTCATTATTATTATCATCATACCTTATTCCATATTTTTCTGCAACATCTGGTGATAATCTAATATTATCCAATTCATCTCTATCAACTCTATGAATAGTTTGAGTTCCCACAATCAGTTCAAATTCATCTTCTGAATTTTCAATCACTGGACCTTCATCATCATCAATAAAACTTCCCATATCATCATAATCATCACGATCTTGAGTTGGAGTTTTTAATCCATCCATTGTATGATCACCAAAATTATCTTCTCCTTCAAGTATCAGTGTATCTTGTTCAAGTATTTGTCTTGCTTCAGCTATACGAGCAGGTCTTGCAGGTGCTCTAAAAACTTCATGTTGTTGTTGAGTTTCTGCTTCTGCAACTGAATCTTCTATAACATCTGTCATCATTGCTGATTCATGTATAATAAATTCTTCCTGTTCATCATCTGCTTGAACTTTATCTTTAATTTCTTTGATCTTTTTGTTTAACTCATCAACTTTGTTTTGTAATTCTTTATAAATTTCTTTTTTCTGATCCAATGAAATTGATGTTGATTCACTTGTTATAAATTTTTCTTCCAACAAGTTAATTTTTGTATCTTGAAGACTTATTAATTCTTTATATTTAGAAGATTCATTATTCAATTTTACTCTTTTATTAGTAGTTCCATTTAATTCTTCTGACGGTCGTTTTTTTTTAGGACTTGGATCAAAAGTTAAATCAATAACTTCTTCTGATTGTGTATTAAGTGGTGTACGAGATGAAGGTGCTGAAGGATTAAAAAATCTTGAAACTAAAGGTAGTACTGATTGTGATTTCTTTTTATTGTTTTTGTTGCTTTGATTGCTTTTATTGCTTGAAGTTGACTGAGTTGAAGTAAATGACGCGTCAATATTAGTATTTGATGTTGTTCTCGTTGTTGATGATGCAGGTGGTACATTTTCTTTGTTTGAATCAGGAGAATATGTTGTGACTAATAAATTTCCAACTTGAGATACAGATGTCTGTCTCATTCTAGAATCTTGTGTTCCATTTGTATTACCTATATTGGATGTTGATGATGATGATGATGTTGATGATATGGATGTTTGAACATTTGGAGTAAAAGCAGGGTACTTTTTTAAAACCTTACTCAACAAATCAGGTTTTGGTAGATGTGGTTTATTACTTCGTGCCCAATCTAGTTGTTCTTGTAGATTGTTGGATTTGATCATATATTAAGATTCTTCATTAATTGTGTTGCCTTTTTAAAATTTACTTGTTTACTTTTCTCAATGTTTTTAATTTTATTTTATTTTGATTTTGTGCAACTAAATTTTAATGGAGATAAGTGTATAGTAATTTATAATGTAATTTTTGAAGCATGATTTCTAATTTTTCAAGCAGTCGTGGTGGAAGAACTATCCTATTCATCAGAACTATGATGATTACTTACTACTGCAATCCAAGTGTTTTGCTCAGATCTTTTTATTCCTTTTCTCCATAAAATATCCTTTTTTATTAAGCAGCGTCTGTGTTTTGTACTAGGATTGATAAACACACGAAAATCATAAACTAGAGTTACAAATGTAATAATCAATGAAAAGTAAGGAAAATACTACAGTTTGTTAAATGATGTTGTCCTATATAGGCCAAACTCAACTTGAATACAATATACACAGTTGTTTTATACATCACGATTTAGAGGTACATTGTCACGAGCACCTCAATACTAATAAAATAATTTGGAAAATTCGCAGCCATTTTATTTTTCTTCGTTGTATTGATTGATTTTTCATTTTTCAACTGATATCAAGGTGCAAACTTTGGTGGAGTTGTTCCAAGATGTAAAAAAGAAATAGAACTAACGAAGTGCGTTAGAGCAGCGGTTATGAAAAGCCTAGTACAATTCCATGTCATTATGTAAGAAGTAGTATAACCAAACATGGAAAAAGCAGATTTATTACAAGTTACTGATCCTGTGCAAAAAGTTTATCTTTACAATCCTAATTAATTGCAATCTGACCAAAAGACGTTGGCAAAGTTTATCTGTCTTATAGCAGGAGTAAAAATTAAAACCTCAAAGTCAATAAATTCAAAGTGTATCAAGCATCACATAAACTTTAGTATAGACCTACCAAACGATAAGCCATTTTTGATCAAACTAATTTTCCAACTATAAATAATCAAGTTCAGCTAATTTGCTTGAAAAGAATTTGAGAGAATCTTGAGCTGTCAATTTAACCACTGAGTTCTTTCAAATTTTTGAGAGATCTATGCAGAATATCTCCAGTTTCAAATAATTTCACTTAAGAGTCAGACCAAACTTGAGATATAAGTTTTTTTATTAATGAAAGGAGTATTTGGATTGGTATTCTTTTTAATCAAAATACAAAAAAGAAAATAGGTTGTTAGAAATCAATTAAATTAAATTTTATCAATAATCCGATAATCGAAATTGATATAATTAAATTTCAACGCCGCACAACTCTTAATTAAAATATTTCAATTTAGAACAAATTATATAACTTTTTATGAATTTAATGGTTACGGATTAAAATTTAGAGTATTACTTTATAAACATATCTAACGGTCTTTCAGTTCCGTTACACCTTACTCTGCGATGCTCTTGCTTTTAAATTTTTCCAAAAACTTTTGTACATTGATACCAAAATTAAAATTTTATATTGATATTCTCGTTTATAAATTGTTTCAAAAATTGAGCTGACAATAGTATTTATAGCTGAATATCTAAAACTTTTACAGCTCTTAAAAAGTATTGAATAAAAACTGGGGTTAGTGGTATTCATGTAAAGATATATGAAACCGAAATTTCAAAAAACCTGAAATGTTGGTAACTATTTCATTATTGGTTTAAAGTTGATTTTAATTACTATGAATAAATTAAAGTTTACTGATCAAATAGATAAAAACTTTTGTTTTGCAAATATTAAATCCTGTATATAACAACCGTTCTGTGATTGATTAAATTGATTTGATTCTGTAACTGCTATTACAATATCGGAATTGATTCTTCTTAGAAAATTCTCGGTTTAAAATATTTAAGCTTATGTTTTGAATACTAAGGTTAAGTCTTGAGAAGTAGAAAAAGAAAGGGGGTACAGGTAGAAATACTCAAAAAAAAGATTCCCCTCTAATGATCAACTCTTTTCATTTCGATTAGAGTAAACTCTATGAGAAGTCATTCAATGTTTGGTAACATAGTCAAATTGAAGGAGGGGAAGATTTTTGACTTTACAATCTTCTTCTGTGCCGTTTTGAATTTGTGTGGTTTTTTTTTTTATTTTTTTTTTTTTTTTATTTTTTTATTTTTTTAAATTTTGAAACTTAAGTATTTAAATTTATATAAAAGCTTCTTTTCATTTTTTCAACATATCATAATAATATAAATTTTATATAATTGAATAGTTCTTTCTTTTAAATTTCATAAATATCATTTCATATTTCAATCATAATTCAAATTAGAACTCATATATATTTATATAAATTATCAGTTAGACTTAAATTTATTCAAATACCAAACTAAATTATTTTTTTAAAGTATCAAATTCCATCAATTCAAGATGTTTACAAGTAATTTGAAAGAATTTTTTGAAGAAGAAGAACTAAATCCAAATTCAAACAAATTAAACAATAAACATCAAAACAATGATTTGTTTTTAAATTATTTAAATTCATCTACAATTACTCCAACTAATAAATTAAAAAAAGATTCAAAATTTACAACTTCATCAATTTCTTCAATTTCATCATCAACTTCAAATTCAAATTCATTAATAGACTTTAATAAAAATGATTTATTACCAGAATTATGGCAAACTTCATCAAATGAAAGCTATTCATCATCAGATTCTTTAGATTATTTAACTATTAAACAAGACATTAATATTCAACATAATCAATCACAACAAATTCAACAACCACAACAACCACTTTCTCAAACTTCTTTCGCATTAGAAAACTATTTATCTCAACCTCAATCCCCTCCAACTATAAAACAATTACCTAACAATGACAATTTTCTTCATAATCACCAACATAATCAACAATTTAAACAACAGCAATTTTCTCCTATAAATTTACAATATTCATCTCCTACTACTCAAACATTCCAACCATTTTTACAATCACCAAATAATTTTAATTCTACTCAACTGCCATTACTGCCTTCACAAAATCTTTACTCTCAACATCAAGAATTAAATTCAAGTCTATGGAATCAGCCACAGTTATCTCTTCAACAACAACAATTACAACAAGTTGGATGGAAACAAGAACAACAAACTAATTATCAATTACAATCACCAGATCCATTTACTAATTCAACTACATTGCAACAAATATATTTATTAGACGAAGAAATTCAATCAAGAAAAACATCTATTATTGAATATAATCAATATGATGATAATTTACAACTCCAACAACAACAGCAACAGCAACACTTCCAACAACAACAACAACAACAAGACGCTAAACTAAAACCAGTAAACACTCAACTTTATAAAACAGAATTATGTCAAGCTTATATGAGAATGGGAGTTTGTCCATATGGATTAAAATGTCAATTTGCTCATGGAGAACAAGAATTAAAATATATTGAAAGACCTCCAAAATGGAGATCTAAACCTTGTTCAAATTGGTCTAAATATGGTAGTTGTAGATATGGAAATAGATGTTGTTTTAAACATGGTGATTAGAACAAAATAAAAAACAATGATTTTTTTATGATGGGTGTTTACTTTTGCTATTTATTTTTATTATATTGGGGTCCACTTCTTCTTTTTGCTTTACAACTTTATTGGATTTATTACTTTGATTTAGTATTAGTATTACTTTTATTAATAGAGAATTTTCTTGATGAAATATACGACAATTAACGCTTTTTTGATTAATTTCTCTGATCTTTCTCCATATGTAAAAGTTATTTGAGATGTACCAAATCTTTAAACAATTTGAATAAGTTCATGAAACTAGAATCTGCCAAATTGATTAAAATTCTTTCGTTGTCCGTTATCTCAGCTTGAAATGAAGTCAGCATTTTAACAAAGATATTGCTTTATCCATATCCTTATCCTTATCCTTATCCTTATCCTTCGAAAAGTTGACTAGATTTCTAGCACACAAACGGATAACAAAGGACTTTCAATCACTTGCAGAATTCGTTTTTATTATCAACAACAGCCTCAGATAATAATATAAAATAATATCACTAAGATTGTGTGGTGATGTGAGGTTCGTGATATCTTCCACAGCGCCCAATATTAAACTGAGTCAAACCCAAAAGTCAAAAAAGCTTTCACACCTCTTAACTCCTAGATTCGTTGCTGCAACGGATATTAACCTTTCCTCATCGACTGTTATAGTTGATGAAGAAGAAAAAGGAGATAAACTGATGAAAATTTTTTTTTTGTCTTGTTTGATTTTATACAGTATTTTTTTTTCATTGAAAAATTATTATCAGATTCTTTTACAACCAACTACCTTCAAAGATTCATAAATGCTGGAGAATACATGGGAGCAATTGAAACCTATTTATGAGAAAGGTATTCAAAGTTCATCAAGAAAAGAACGAATTAATATAATAAAAAGTATAGAATCAAATATAAATGATATCCAAGAAATAGATTTAAAATTAATAGTATTAGAATTATTAAAGACTTATAATTATTATTCAGATTTAGAATCAAGAAATTCAGTGATTGAATTACTCAATTCAATTGGAAATAAAGATAATAGATTTTTTAAAATCTATGTGGAGTTTATAAATAAAGAAATTTCAGGTACATCATTAGCAATAAAAGATTATTTAACTTTATTACAATG
Source organism: Lodderomyces pseudojiufengensis (assembly GCF_024610245.1). Classification (NCBI taxonomy): domain Eukaryota; kingdom Fungi; phylum Ascomycota; class Pichiomycetes; order Serinales; family Debaryomycetaceae; genus Lodderomyces; species Lodderomyces pseudojiufengensis. The sequence continues at coordinate 21,440 of NW_026261539.1, forward strand.
GATTAATTGTTTTAATATCGAATTAGCAAAAAATCATGAATTATCAGATTTAAATGTTTCTATTCAATCCAAATTATTAATAAAATGTACAGAATATCAAGGAAATCGTCAAAATCATTCTCATAGAATTGTGAATGCTGCAAATATAGCTACAAAGAATAGTATTGCAGACACTTTAATTAATGATGAGTCATATATGGATTTAATATTAAAATCAAAATCTTTTTCTTTATTGGGTGTACTATGTATGGCATGTATTGATCTAGTGGCTATCAAACCATCAGCGATTGAAATAGTCAAAACTCATCAAGATGAAATATTAAACATATATATTGATCAAGTACTAATGGGAAAGACATTAGTTTCAAATATGGAATTGAAAAATTTTGGGTCTTGCATTGAAATACTTGTCAATGAAACTAATTTTGAAGAAAAATTACTACCATCAATTGAAAAATCTATACTAAGATCATCTGAAAATGCATTTACTATCCTACCATACCTATTCAAAAATCTTAAAAATGTAACAATTTCAACCAAATTGTTATCCTCGATTATAAATGGAGTCAAATCTCAAAAGGAAAATATAAGGCAAAATGCTTTCACTACACTTAAATTAGTTGTTGAAAAATCATCAGAAGATTTAAGTGATGAAATATTCAAAGCTATAAAATCAACATCAAATGCAGATCAAAAATCATTACTCATAAGATCATTATTTCATTCCGATTCGGAGAAAGTTATATCTTTCATACTACCTTTAATAAGTAAAGAACAAAATGAAACATCATTAAGTAGTTATGTTGATGTATTTTCATATCATATTTTCAAGCTTAATAAATTTGATGATGAGATCATTAAAACTTTAACCACTGGATTTAATTCAAAATTTAAAAAAGTATGGTTTGATCAATATGGACGTCATGCATTAGGTAAACCAGATCAATCACAACATTTCAAAAAGGTATTTGATGATAATTTATCAACAATTGAAAAATCACCACTTGCATCAATTAAAACTATAACCTGTGCATTTGTCATTCTTACATTAACTCACAAAACATCACCTATTTTATCAGATTCTAAAATTTATGAAAAATTAGACACAGTTGACTTATTTTGGTTTACTCATGCACTTTATAAAGAACCCAAAGGTTGGTTATATGTATTAACCGGTAAGAAAGTACCATATGAAATTAAAAAAATTGCACAACATCGTTTCAAAGAAGAAATTGAAGTTAATTTATCATTAAGTGATTCAATAATAACAGAATCCATTAACTTAGATTTTGAAATTTATAACATTAAAGAACTTAGTGTTGTTTATGCTATTTTAACACAACTCAAAGAAATTGATCAAGTCAAATCAAATGCAATCAAGTTAATCATCCCTGCAAGTAATCCAAAAGTTAATATCACTGGTGGTTGGATTGGATTAATTCAAAGAAGTGGACATAAAATAGATATTGGTGAATTAGTTAAACAGAATTATCAAATAATATTTGATGAATGTGTAAATAATAGAAACTCAAATTCAATAAAAGCTCTTGCTACAATAGCATTCATAAATCCAGAACTGAACCTTATTACCAATTTAATCAACGAATATTTAACAATAGATCCAATAGATGAAACATCTAAATTAATATATAATGGAACAGAAGGTGAGTTAGTAATTGACGTCTTATCCAAAACACCTAAAACTTTAGATAAAAATTCAAAAGATTATGAAATAAAAGCATGGGAAGAAAAAATGAGTAAAGAATTAAAACAAACTAAAAAATTAACTCTTGAAGAGAAAAAATTAGTTAATGAACAAATTAAAAAAGAATCTGATATAAGATCAAACATCAAAACAACAGTAGATCAAGTAAATTATGCTATACAATTAATTAAAGAACTTGCAAGTCAAGCTAAATTTATAAATAATGGAGCTGATTCTTGGTTTCCAATAAGTGTAAAAAAATTACTTGATTTAGCTATAAGTGAAGGTTCATTTTTTCCAAGTATTGAAACTTTTTTAAATTTATCATTTTTAATTAGTGATAGATTTGAAAATTTAAAATATTTTGTTGGTGTTGCAATTTTAAGATTATATAATGTTAAATTACCAAATCAAGATTTAGAAGAAGAACCATTACAATCATTATTAGGAAGGATATTATATCGTGTGAAAATTTTAAGTGATCAAAATCCTTTAGATGCTATTTCATTATCATATATTTTACCCTTATTAATTAAAGTTTTAGAAATTGGTCAAATTGCAGCTTTTAAAAATTCTAAAAAAATTGCAGTTACTTCAGAATTTGTTGAAAATGATCCAGAAGAAGAACATCTTTTATTATGTGTTGAAATTGTTAATGCTCATGCTGAATTATTTTCAGATTCAAGTATCCCAAGAACTAATATATTGAAAATTTTAATATCTTTAATGTCCATACCATCAAAATCAAAATTAGTTAAAGAATGCTTTTTATCACTTTGTCAATATATTGCTACTACAATATCAGATGAAGATTTACAATTAATTTTAAGTAATGTTGTTTCTCCTCATGTGTTTGTAAGATCAACTATTTTAGAAGGTATTGATTCAGAGTTTGAATTGACAAATTATTCAAAAGAAATCTTCGTTGAAACTTATGATACTGATAATAATTGTCAAGATTTTGCTCAAACTATATGGGAAGATAATAATTTGGAAACTCAAGATACTACAAATTTGCTTGATTTGTTTGGCTTGAAAGATGCTGGTTTAAGATTATCAGTAGCTCAAGCTTATAGAGATGCTGCAGTACAAACTGAATTAAATCTTGATGAATTATTTAAATTTTATATTGAAAAGAAAATTCCACCTGCTCCAAAATTAGATGAATTTGGATTAGTGATAAAATCAACTATTGATCAAAGAGATCGTTGGGAAGAAAGATCAACTATTGCATTTACTTTAAAATTCCTCGTACCAAAATTGACCGATTCATCAAATGTTGAAAAACTATTCAAATTTTTAGTTGATGAAGCATTAGGTGATAAAGATGAACATGTTCGTCAACAATTTCAAGATGCAGGTATTGAAGCTGTTAAAGTTCATGGTGCTAAAAACGTTGAAACTTTAATAAACATTTTCGAAGAAAGTTTACAATCTAAAAACATTAAAGAACCCGTTGTTGTTTTATATGGATCATTAGCAAGACATCTTAATAGTTCTGATCCAAGATTAAGAGTTATTTTTGATAGATTAATGAAATCATTAGATACTCCAAACGTTCAATTTGCGGTGGCTGAATGTATAGCTCCATTAGTTCCATCATTTGAAAAAGAACTTCAACAACAATTTGATACCTTGTTTGATAAATTATTTGATAGCAAAACGTTAACAAAACGTCGTGGTGCGGCTTATGGAATTGCTGGTCTTGTCAAAGGTCATGGAGTTAAAGCATTATCTGAAATTGATGTGATAAGAAATTTAACAGATGCATCTGATGATAAAAAGAATGCCACTAAGAGAGAATCAGTTTCATTAGTATTTGAAGCACTTTCCAAATTATTAGGTAATTATTTTGAACCATTTGTATTTGAAATATTACCAACTATTTTAAAAAGTTTAGGTGATGCACAAAATGAAGTTAGAATTGCAACTGATGATGCAGCAAAGGAAATTATGAAAAATACTACATCATTTGGTGTTAAAAAACTTATTCCACTAGCTATATCAAACCTTGATGAAATTGCATGGAGATCTAAAAAGGGATCAGTTGAATTATTAGGTGCAATGGCTTATTTAGATCCAGAACAATTATCAGCATCATTATCAATAATCATTCCTGAAATTGTTGGTGTTTTAAATGATACACATAAAGAAGTTAGAAAAGCAGCTGAACAATCTCTTAAAAGATTTGGTGAAGTTATAAGAAATCCAGAAATTCAACAAATTGTTCCATTTTTAATAAATGCTATTGGTGATCCAACAAAACATTTAGATGAAGCATTAGATAAATTAACTAAAACTCAATTCGTTCATTATATTGATAGTTCTTCATTAGCATTAATTATTCATGTTATTCATCGTGCTATGAAAGATAGATCAGCATCTACTAAAAAGAAAGCATGTCAAATTGTTGGTAATATGGCAATTTTAGTAGATTCTAAAGATTTAAAACCATACTTAAATGAATTAGTTGAAGAATTAGAATTTGCTATGGTTGATCCAGTTCCAGCAACAAGATCAACTGCAGCAAGAGCATTAGGTTCATTAGTTGAAAAATTAGGTGAAGATCAATTCCCAGAACTAATACCAAAATTGATAGATACATTACAAGATGAAAATAAAGCTGGTGATCGTCTTGGTTCAGCTCAAGCATTATCTGAAGTTATTTGTGGTCTTGGTGTAAATAAATTAGAAGAGTTATTACCATCAATTATATCATCATCAACTTCACCAAAAGCTTCAATTAGGGCTGGATTTATACCATTACTATTATTTTTACCAATTTGTTTTGGTTCACAATTTTCACCATATTTAAGTAGAATTATTCCACCAATTTTAAATGGTTTAGCTGATCAAGATGAAGAAATTAGAGAAACTGCTTTAAGAGCTGGTAGATTAATTGTTAAAAATTATGCTAAAAAGGCAGTTGATCTTTTATTACCAGAATTAGAAGAAGGTTTATCAAATACATCATATCGTATTCGTCTTTCATCTTTGGAACTTACAGGAGATTTATTATTTCAAATTACTGGTCTTTCTGGTAAAAATGAACTTATTGAAGATCAAATGGTTAATAAAACTTTGGCTGAAGTATTGGGTCAAGATAGACGTGATAGAATATTGGCATCATTATTTGTTTGTCGTTCAGATGTTGCAGGAATTGTTAGAAATGCAAGTGCTGATATTTGGAAAGCTCTTGTTTCAAATACTCCGAGAACAGTTAAAGAAATATTACCTTCATTAACTTCAATTATTGTTACAAAATTAGCATCAGATGATGAAACTCAAAGAACTATAGCTGCTCAAACTTTAGGTGATATGGTTCGTCGTGTTGGTGCAAATGCTTTACCACAATTATTACCATCTATTCAAAATGCTAAAGATCAAGAAGGTGCTTGTATGGCATTAACTGAATTAATTAAATCAACATCATTAGAAGGTTTAACAACTTATCAAGATACTTTTATTACTATAATTTATGATGGTTTAATTAAACAAGATAAACCAACAAGAAATGCAGCAGCTCAAGCATTTGAACAATTATATGAACAAATTGGTAAAGTTGTTATTGATGAAATTATCCCCAAATTACTTTCAGAATTAAATAATTCATCATCTTCTTCAACATCATCATCAAGTTCATTATTTGCATTAAAAGAATTAATGGCTTCAAAATCAGATATAATTTTCCCAATAACATTACCATCATTATTAAAACAACCAGTAGATGCATTAGCGTTAGCTTCATTAGCATCAGTTGCAGGAACAGCATTATATAGAAAATTGTCAGTTATATTAAATACATTAATTGATGCAATGATTAATGGTGATGATGATATATCTGAAGAATTTAATCAAGTTTTATTATCTGTTGAAGATGATGGAGCTCATTTATTGATGCAACAATTATTATCATTAATGAAACATGAAGATCCAAAAGTAAGAGAAATAATTTTTAGTCAATTAGGTTTATTTTTTAATGAAGCAACTTTAGATTATTCAATGTATTTAGAAGATATTGTTTTCCAAATGATTTTATCATTAAGTGATCCATCACCAAAAGTTGTTCAAGGATCAATGGATTCATTAACTTCATTAATTAAACAACAACCAAAAGAAATCTTGGAAAAATTAGTTAAACCTTCATATCAAGCATTAAATTTAACTGGAGTTTTTGTCCCTGGATTTGCATTACCAAAAGGTCCAAATTCTATTTTACCTGTATTTTTACATGGTTTAATGTATGGTACATCAGACCAAAGAGAGTCCTCCGCATTAGCTATAGCAGATATTATTGAAAAAACACCAGCTGATAATTTAAGAACTTTAGCAACTACTTTAACTGGTCCATTAATTAGAGTTGTTGGAGAAAAAGTTGCATCGAATATTAAATCAGCAATTTTAGTTGCATTAAATAATTTATTAAACAAAATTCCTCAATTTTTAAGACCTTTTATACCACAATTACAAAGAACTTTTATACGTTCATTAGGTGATGTATCAAATGAAACATTAAGAAATAGAGCAGTAACTGCATTAACTACATTAATTAAACATCAACCAAGAGTAGATCCATTAATTACTGAATTAGTTTCAACAGCTAAAACTACTGAAGATCAAGGAGTTAAAGCATCAATGTTACAAGGAATGTTAGCAGTAGTTGAACAAAAAGGTGAATTATTAAATGAATCATCAAAAACAAATTTATTATCAATTGTAGAAGAAGAAAGTATTGATTCTATATCATCAGCAAAATTATTAGGTTCATTAGCTAATGTATTAACAAAAGAAGAAACAAATAATTTATTACAAAAGAAAGTAATCAATAACGAAAGTAAATTTTCAATTTTAGCAATAAATTCATTTTTAAAATATGCAACAGATTTAATTAAAAATAATGAAGATGTTATTGAATTTATTATAAAATGTTCAAATTCTTCTAATCCTTATATTAGTGATAATGCAACTATAGCAATTGGTAAAATATTATTAAGTGATTCCAAAAATGAAGAATTATTTAAACAATTATCAAAAAATATTATTGATCCAAATTCATCATCTCCAGATACTAAAAGATTATCATTAATAGTTATTAGAAGTGTTGCTCATAAAACTAATATACCAGATGAATATCTTGATTTCATTGTTCCCAGTATATTTGTATCTGTACGTGATCCAATAATTCCAATAAAATTAGCAGCTGAAAAAGCATATCTTGATATTTTTAATATTGTTGAAAACAATTTAACTAAATTTGATGAATGGTTTAAAAATCAAGGAGATGAAATTAAAACTATAACTGGAACAACAATAATACCTAGATCAATTGGTGATTATACAAAAAGAGTAGCTGTAAGATTAGCAAATGTTGAAAGAGAAAGAATTGAACAAGGAGGTGATGAAGAAACATTATATAGTGATAGAATTGAAGATGAAAATGAAATTTGGTCAGTTGGAGTTTGATACCCCTTTTGATTTTATATATTTTAATAGATTTCATAAATACATGTAATTAAATTATACAAAATATTTATTATTATTAAATTTTAACAGTAGTTTTACATCTTTTTTTTTTAACCGGGACCTAATGCTTTTAAATTTGTACTACTATTATGAGTGGACATTAAAGGAGTTGAATTTGTAGATAATCCTAAAATCGGAGAATTAGGTATTGTATTATTATTAGTATGATTACCACCATTATTATTATTATTTGAACCACTTCCAAACCTATTACCAAATTGATAAAATTTAGGACTATTTGGTCTTGATCTTTTTAATTTTTGATGTAAATAATCAATATCAGAATCTTGAGAAATATGAGATTTACGATTAATTGCTATTGGTTGTTCTAATGGAGTCATTCTTGAAATTGTTGAAAATCTTGTTGCAACATTTGAAAGATATTGTAAATTATCATTAATTTGAAAACTTGCTTTTTCTCTATTATTATAATCATTCAGTGGTATAAATTTTGAAACTCCTGATTGACCAAATAAATCAACTAATGATGGTAATGATTTTGATGATTCTAAATTTTCAAAACTTTGATTATCTGTTATAGGAGCAAATTTTTTAGTGAAATTGAAATTTGGATTACTACTATTACTATGAGTTAAATGTGTATGATTATTGAAATTATTATTTGGTAATTTTGTTGGTTTAACTTGTTGACCAAAATGATCTACTAATGATGGTAAAGATTTTGATGATTCCAAATTTTCTAATTCTTGTGTTGCTGCCAGTGCTAATATATCTATGCTAGAAGGATGTTTTGCTATAGTTAAAGATTCTGTTGATTTATTTTTCATCGGATAATCTTGAGAAGTGAAGATTTGAGGTGTTTCAAATGGTTTTGGTTTATGCTTAAAAGTTGGAGTATGTGTAGGTGTTAAAGGTTGAGTATCTCTTGACGGCGATAATTTGAATTTTTGATTATTATTGGAAGTAGTAAAGTCATTATAATTTATTGTTGGATCTTGATATATTATTGAAGAATTTGTACTTGGTGGGGAAGATGGTGGACTTGAATTTGTATTTATTTGAGAAGTTAATGATGAAGGTTGTGCAGTTTGAGTGGGATATTGTTGTGTTTGTGGTTGCACTTGTTGTTGTACTTGTTGTTGTGTCTGCGGTTGTGTTTGAGGTTGTTGTTGTTGTTGTTGTTGTTGTTGTTCTTGTGATTGCGATTCTTCTTGTTGTTGTTGCAGTACCACTTTATTCTTAAATATTATTTCATTTTTAACTTTTTCATTTTTCTTATTCTTTCTTGAATTTGGATTTGTATGAATTCTTAAATGTCTTGTTAATTCATCAGATCTACTAAATTTTTTTGAACAACCAGGAAATTTACAAATATGAGGTTTTTCACCAGTATGAGTTCTTATATGTCTTGTTTGATGTTCTAATCTATGAAAAGCTTTATCACAATGAGGACATTTATAAGGTCTTGTACCATCTCTTTTATTTTTTGATGATGTGTTTGTATTTGTATTGTTGTTTGACTGAGATGATGTTGAATCAGGTATATGGTCTGTATTCATATTATTATTATTGTTTGTTGTTTTAAAACTTTTAATTTGTGAAGAAGATTTTAAATTTTGCGGGGATTGAGATGTATTTTCTTGAGAATTTTGATGAGATTGAAGTAAATCTTGTGATGAATGTTGAGATTCTTGTTGAGGATGATACGAAGTATGATTATTGATATTATGATCTAGTAATATATTATTCATGATGACAGTATTATTGATAAACTCTTGTTTTTGTTGTTATTTGAAAATTTTTGATGATTGATACCTATACAAATTAAAAAAAAAAGTATGTATAATATTACAGAGATAATAATGCAAACTTGAATTTGAACGACTGAATGTAATGGAGTAGGTAATGGTAAGACTCTGAATTAAATCTTGGTCTGGTGGTAATAACTGTCCCAGCTAATGAATAAAATGAATAAAAAGTGATTGATAATGTGTATATTTTTTTTTGTATGTGTATATTAATTTTGTTTGTTGTTTATTTTGTTGTACAAATTTAAATTTAAAAATAAAAAAAAAAAAAAGAAATCATCAAAATGAAATTTTACAAAAACTAAAAAAAATAAAACTAAATCAGCGAAGCATAACCTATCATCTATGAGAAAGCAGATAACTATAGATTGATTGCTGGACGGAAGAAAAACACACGGACTGGTCCAACTTCATTTTAGTTGAATACACTAACATTTTTCAATACAAATAAATAGCTAGAAGTGTATGAATACTCATATCTTAATATAATAAAAGTATGGGGAAAATATTTTTATTAATCTTTTAACACTCTCGGAATTTTACTCCTCCTGAGAAATGTCTTAGTATACATAACCATGAGAATACGACAATTTGGTTGTGTAAGAGAAAAGGGTTGAGACATTATTCAATTCGTTCGTGCGATCTTAGTGCGAGAGTATTTTGGAGTAAAAATTACCCCAAAATTGAGGCTCATCGAATGAAATTGAAGAGAAGAACGGTGGGGAACAGCGAGGAAACACAACTAACTCAAAATTTTTTACATTCCTCAAAATGGGTGAGCTGTCATATTGCTTTTTTATAGCTCCTTTAACTCTTTGATCAAAATCACAAGAGTTTTGATTTGTTTTGAATCAATAATCATATGAGAGCAAACAAAATAATATATTAGCGTCCGTATACATAATATTTGTTTTCAAAAATTGAATGTCATGACATTAAAAAAGAGTGTGGAACTTTTAAAACATGACACTGAACTCATTTGAAAGTTCTCGAATATACCATCCTTTTTATTGAATTATTGTAAATATTGTCTATATATATAGAGCAATCTATAGCAAATTTGAATGAAATTTACTTCTTCTTCTTCTTTTACCATTCTTTATACTCATATTTCCCAATTGAATTTCAAATAATTAAAAAATGGTTGTTCTTGATTTAAAAACTGGTAATGTCACAGATCGTGCTTTAAAAATCACTAAATCAACTAAAAAATTATCAAAAGATCAAAAACAAACTGGTATTAAAATTAATTGGATTTATGATTTAAAAGAATTAGATAAAAATACTTTAGGTAAACCAGATGTTGAAATTGAAAACGCTGAAAATAATGGACAATATTTTGATAGACCTGAAGGTGCAGTTGGAGTTTTAGTTCAATCTAGTGATGAACCTGCTGCTTTTTCTGGTTGGTATAATAATGATCATTCTGGTGATCATAATATTTATGGTAATCAATCTGAACAAACCCAACAAATTTATTATTTATCTGATACTCAATCTATTTTTATTGGATTATTTTAAATTAAATTGATAGTTTAAATTTTGATATAAATCTTAAATAGATATTTTAAATAAATTTACTATACATCAATCTGAAACAACCGAAGATATCATTCAATCATCAATTGATTTTCTTCTTCTAATTGTAGTCAAACATTATTATATTGTTGAAAAGTAGAGTTGCTCTAAATTGGCTTACCCTATCTCAGCCCTTCTTGTGTCTATACTGTCTTCTTACCCTTGTACAATTCTCAAATAAACAACTGATATTATTGTAAAGTTATGATTTCACAATAGTTGTAAAATAATAGTTTTGTCAATATTCTAGATCAATAAAAATTGCTGCCAAATTTTTGGTTTATAATTTTTATTTTGCAACTTTATTAAGTTTGCGTTTCATGTGTCTAAACTGTGGATTTATGACATTATAGTTAATTTTCAAGCATCTCCTTTATATTATTTGAACTTAGAAATTGAGCGATAATGATGTCAGGATATATCATTCAATGACACACAATAGTTTCTTCAAACAACCTTCCTATGTTATTTTTCAATGAGAAATCGGCAAATTTCTACCAACATAATATAACATGTCGTTGTTTCATATTTATTTTTGCGTGCAAAAACTACTCCCTTTATTAAAATGTCTTCAGCAGACGACATCTATGTAACCATAGAAAAGAAATGTCAAACAAAATACAACAATACATTTAAAAACACGAAAATTGGGGACTTTTTCAATTAAAAAAATTGGAGAATACTGCCACCATTCCTTTTTCTTTGACCCTATTATTCGAGTCGGGGGTTTTTGAATTTGCTGTTTGACAAGTTTGGTTCTTTCAAGTACTTCAATTTATCCCCCCAGATTTAACCTACATCAGACTAAGACATTTTAACAATGGATTAGCCCAATGAAAAAAGTGGTGTAGAATTTAAACTTTAGATTTTTAGTCACAATAAAAATTTTTAACAATAAGATTTAAATTCGATGAGATTTCAATCTAGTAGAAAGAAAGACACTACCATAAGTCAAGAGGAAGCGAGTTCAGGGAGAGTTTAATATTAAACATTTTGTATTGCAAAAGCAATTTTTATAACACGCCGATATATATCTATGTCGTCTCCTCACTTACTTCTATCTCTGTACTATAAGTGGCTATTGGTTGAAATCCAAATTTAAATTTTTTGACTTTTTCGATTTAAAATTTTTAATTTTAGATTGTGTTGCAATTTTCAGCTTTCAGTTTAAATTCTTAAATCTATCGATTGAATGGAATATTGTTTAAGGAGTTACTTCAATCAAAGTCTTTATCAAATTAAAGTTCTACGGAGTGTGCGGAAAGCTTCATGTCAAAATTGAATTGAAATCTTGGTTGAATGACAACTCATATCAAACAAAACTCATCTATAGTTTCTTGATCGGTTTTACCTGAAACATATGATCTTAACTTATATAGTATTTATTCACAAAAAAATTAATCCGAGATCGATTTTGCACTTTATTTCTATAATCAAATGATTTAAACAATTATAGAACTATGCCATACATTTAAAACGGGATAAATTGTATTTATCAAATGCAATCGAGAATTCTAATTTATTAGTAAACTCACGTATAAATTTACAACTCATACAAATATTCTATAATCTTACATCTTACTCGCTCGCTCGTATACTTAACCTATCATAAAAATAAACACATAATAAAAGAAAAGAGCATATTATCAAATAATACTCTCGGAAAAATTTATTTTTCTCTGCCAAGAAAATGGATCTGATTGTCTCGGATTAATTATTACTATTGGAACAAAATAAATTCCAATATTGTTTTGCATATCGTCTTCAATCATCGCTTAATCATTTGAATTGATGGAATTTACGTAAGGTACACGTTATCATTTGACGCAGTAGGAATGTATCTGCATTCATGGATTTTGTAATCGATGTATAACGCGATCTCGATTTGGTGATAATTTAAACATGACGCTATCTTACCTATAAATTATAATCAATTTCAGTAGGTATTGCCAGCGTAATTAATTCTTTGACTTAATAAAATCAATACACGTCCTAATGGTAATTTGAGGAAAGCGCCCATTTTCTTTTTCAAGGTCTCCCTCATCTCGCTATGAGCAAGCTTTTTGAGTCACAATTTTTTAATGACAAGTTTAAGAGATTTGGCTTTGCTGAGACCAAAAAAAATACTTACATTATCTACACTCTATCTAGTGAACTTGAATAGACTATGGGCTATTTTTTATTTCTTTAAAAGTAATTGTCATTGGCAATATATTAAGACTAACGGAATTAGAAGTAAAACTACAAGAGTTGGCATTTTGATTACAAATCATTATACTAGCTTTCAGCTATATCGCTTCTAATTGTTATTTTGGTGACAAGTCTGAAAAAAAAAAAGAAAAGAAAAAAGGATAATCGTATATAACCGATCTTAAAATAAACAATAAATTTTTTTATATCACTGCTAAATAAATGATTAAATAAAATTACACAAAAAAAAGTCCGAAATTTTAATTTTAATTATTTTTTTTTTTTTTTTTTTTAATTGGAACTACAAATTAAAAGTCTAATTAGTTTGAATGTAACAGCAAAAAATTTGTAGTGGATGAGTGCAAAGGCGTACAGTCAAGCTCATATTTAGTATAGCATCTTAACCTATTTTTGAAGTGGAATTAATAATTACTACTAGAAAGATTAGTTGTATATTATTGATTAAAATAATAAAATTATAAAAAAAATTTGTTGAACAAAAAAAATTTTATATTTTCAGATTTCCCCTCTTTTTGGTTACAATTATTTAAGCTAAGGAGTTTAAACTCCTTTTATAATTCCAAAAGTGATGCTGATGAATACCTTGCATTAGCAGGATCATTGAATTACTCTATTTTTAGTCTAGTAGTCATCAAATACTAGTATAAAATTTTATCTTTTAAGCTTTATCAAGCAATTAATTAATTTATCGATAAGAAAAAGATCAACGTGAAACAACCGTATGATTTATTTAATAATTTATTGCTAGCAAGGAATAAGTTTTAATAAATTCTGATCAAAATATAAAGTTGAAAATCTCTCAATCCCTTTAATCTCAAGTATGATACACTTAGATTGTTGTTTTTTTTATGACATGAGATTTAAACGTTTATCAATGATATGATTTTTTCTACGAACTAATTTATAAAACGTTTTCACTTCAACTTTCTCTGTTAACTAAATACAGGTAACTAAATACAGGTAACTAAATACAATTATAATATAAGCTCATAATCTCTAACATATTAAAAGAGATTACAGAGAAAGTTGATTTACTCATTACAAATTTTTGAATAATTCATGATAATTTTGTGCACCAAATTTTAAAAACCTTAAAAATTTTTGTTGTATTTATTTGGAATTACAAACTTAAAATTATATTTGTTTGATTATTAATTTTAAAATTTTCAAAATCTTTTATTCTTTCAACTATTATCTTCATCAGCTTTTCATCTATTATATTAAAAATTTTTCAATTGAATCAACAAGTGATTATACATACATTAATTTACTTATCAAAGATAATTGCTAATCCTAATTTAATTTAATTTAAACTTTTATTATTTTAGGGGTTTTTTTATTTTAATTGAAGAAAAATAAAAAAATCAAATTTTAAATTTTCAAACGGTAATAAATAAACTAGAATCCATTTATCACCCAGAATACCCGTCTTAAATTTGATTTGAAATATAAAAACAATTGACAAGGACAGACCAATTTGGTAAATTTGACATCTTAGCGATCAAATCTACAGACCAACAGAGACTAGATTGCATTGTTTTAAATCAATCATGGATTCAAAATTAAATAATGAAACCAACACGCAAACAACAAGCAATGATCAACAAGAACAATGCAACGTCAAACAAGATGCATTACCAACATCATCAACAGCCTCATCATCAACCATAAATCAACCATCTTCCACATCCCCAATTATAGAACAAGCTTGTGATTCATGTAGGAAAAGAAAATTAAAATGTTCAAAAGAATTTCCACAATGTTCAAAATGTATTCAACATAAATGGAATTGTTCATATAGTCCAAGAACTATAAGATCACCGTTAACAAGAGCTCATTTAACTGAAGTTGAAAATAAATTATCAAAATTAGAAGAAATTATGAATTATATTTTACCAAATTCTATAAATATTGATGAAATCTTGAGTAATGATAATGAATTTGAAAAATATGAACAAAAATTAAAACCAATAAAAGAAAAATTAAGAGAGGAAGAGGTACATAATAGTGAAGTCAAAATTGATATTGGGATAGAAAATACAAATGATATAGTACAACCAGGTCAACAAATTCATCAAAAGGAAAATGCAAATAATGAACAACATAATCAAAGTCTAAATAATTATGATTTTCAACACTTTCAAACAGAACCACAATCATTAGTACAATCACCTACTGAAGATGATTTTTTAACATCATTCCCACCTTTACAACAATCCAAATCACATCCCATTCATTCAAAAACAATAGCCACTACACTTGATCAACAGCCTTACAATTTTTCAATTAATAAATCTAAAATCAAACAAGAGATTATAGACAGTTTCCTACTTAATAATATCCCAACTTCTTACAAAGACAATAAGAGTAATAATAATAATAGTAATAAAGAATTGTTTGACTCATTCCTTCACACGAATCATCACACTAATGAATCATCAAATCAATACAATGATAATGACAACTTTTTATCTAATTCATCATCATCATTTTTTCAAACTTCAATGAATCCAACAAATGAAAATTCAATGTTAACTTCACCATCATCAATATTAAGTTTAAATTCTTTACATAATGAAATGATAAGTAAATCAAATCACGATCAACAACAAATACATCAGGAACATGAACTAGATCAAGATCAAGAAGATACTCCAAAATTTAAAAAAATAAAATTAGAAAATGGTAAAGAAACTTCAATAAATGATTGGAATTTAACAAGTTTATTTAATTTACAAAATTTAAATGATACAACTAGTAAAGGAAATAATAATAATAATGGATTAAATGATTTAAATTCAACTAATTTTGATTTAATATTTGATGTTTTAGATGAACAAATTAACGTCTAATAGTATTCCACTAACGGTTTTTGATCTTTTGATGAAAAGTTATAGAATGAGTTTTAGCTTAGTTTTATGTTTTTAATTTCATTTTTACTATTTTATAATATTGGTTTTGGTTTAATATACAAAAAATGTTAATTGAGTAATGAAAAAATATACCAGTATCTTTTGATCAACGCTCTTTAGCAAATCTCAAACATCTAGATGAATTTCGTAAAGATTAAGTACGGTTGATGAAGGGTATAATTTTTATGAGTTTCACTACCAGTTGCAAAATCCGAAAAGCGGGAACGTGAACTAAAAGCTCTTATAACTACTTTCGGAGCCTTGGGAAAGCACTTGGTCTTTCCAAACTCAAAACTTGGGCTATTGCATCTCCTACAAAAGCTACTATCCCACCCTCATGCTTTCATCTAAATTACATATTTGATTCTTAATATTATTCTTCTAATGGTGGATCACCAATTATTTTCACTTTGTGTCATGAAATATAATTTAGTGTCATGTTTTAAATTTATGATTTAATTTCCAACAAAATCCCTTAATATTTCTTTGATAAGAACAATTTTTCTTATCTCTTTATAAACCACAATTTTCTTTTAACACCATATCATTTTCAACACAAGTATACACAATACTTTAGTTACTAACTGACTTAACTTCAAACTCAATCATTCAAATATTTAAGTATTCGCTATACCCAGCTTGTATCATAACAGTATTTTAATCTAAATTTTTACCCCGCTAACCATTAAGCGAATTACCACAACATGAACATTTTCAAATTTACACATCAAATCTCAATAAGAACAAGAGACATTTCAAGACGTATACAGAGAGCAATAAATGAACTTTCTGAAAATATACAAAGAGAAATACAACAAAATAGACATCAAAGATCTCCACAACAATCACAACATCAACCTTCATATGTACCTGTACCTGTTCCTGTAAACCAAAGGAAAGGTTCTAATCCATTTATACGTCAATTCTCCACATCAGCAAGAAGAAACTTTACATATTCACAGACTTGGAATTATAAATTTCAACCAAAATTTAAACAAAAATTTTATAAAACTACCATAAAAAATTTAAAATTTTATAAAAAATCTAAAATTTTAAGTTTATTAAATCATGGAATTATTTATCATAATTTTTCACAAATTTATCAAAGTAAATTTCTGTTAAAAATTTATCAACAAAATGTAAAACAAACTTACAAGATATTATTTAATAATTTAAGAGAAAAATATCAATTATATAAAAAAGATAATACTTTTTTAAATAATACTCCTTCAAATATTAATTCAAAATTATTATTAAATTTATCATTAAATTCTAAAAATCATCAAATAATCACATCATTAGCTAAAATCGAATCATCAGCAACAAATCATGAATTAGTAAATAACAACAATATAAACACTAGTTGTTTTATAGATTTTCCAATAAGTTTTAATTTTAATATTCCAAATGAAACAATTTTATCAGAAGAAATTTTTGATGAAATGATGTTTAATATTAAAAATTTTGAAGCTAAATTGAAAAATTTTAAATCAGATTTAGTTAATTTATTTGATTTAGGTGAATTACCTTTGAAATACATTCAATCTTTAAATGTTATTAGAATTCATTTCCCAAATTGTGATAAAGAAAGATTGGAAAGATTATGTATGGAGAAAGGTATAAGTGGTGGTATTATAATCGAAGAGGAAGATTCACTCAATGTCGTGAAAGCTACACAAGAACCTATCTCCAATTTAGAAGATGTTGATATTTTAAGTTCTTTTAATGAAGAATATTCTTGTACAAGTGATGCTGATATATTGAGTACAAATTCATCTGATGAATTACGTGATCATTTAAATGAAGTAGTAAGACCTATAAATGAGTTTATGCCAGTGCAACAAATGATAAGTATAAATGATGGTGATGATTATCATTGGGTTTCATCTAGTTAATTATTGTGTATAAATAATAAATATGTTTAAGTAATACTTGTATCTATCGTAACCTGAGATCCTCGACCTTTGGGCAACGATGTTAGCTCTCACATCCATCAATAACAGTTTATGAAGGGCTTCAATCCATTTACGTACAAATATCGAATTTTCAAACTGGGACCAAGTGATTACAATTTCTGAAACATTTGTAATTTTGACACGACACAAAAATATACCCGAATTTAAAGTTTATCTGATCATAAATTTAATAATAACAAAAATAGGCAACACCAAAAACTGAATACCAAAATATGGCAACAGAAGAAGAAGTAGAAGTAACAAAAGTTTCAATAGTACCAGAAGATATAGATCAAACCACAACTACTCCAATTCTACCTTCTCGAGAACCAATTCAATCCATACTACATTTGGACTCACCCATTAAATCCGAATCTACAAATTCAAATTCAAATTTAAATGATAATTCACCAAATATAAGTTCAATTCAAAGTTCTTATGATAAATCTACTTCAAATTATTTACTACAATCAAAACATAATATACTATCTATAAAATTTAATAATAAAGAATCAACAATACAAAAATCAATTGAAAATGGATATGAAAATATTAAAAATACATTTAATCATATAAAAAATACAGTTGGAACTTATCAAACTGATTATAATATTGATTGGGATTTTTGGACTCAAGTTGTTGATAATTATGATTATATAGTTAACAATAAATCAGAACAATTAAATAATTTAATAAATTTAGGAATTCCAAAAGAAATTAGAGGTATAATTTGGCAAATTGTAACTAAATCCAAAGATTCAAATTTAGAAGATTTTTATAGGTTATTAAAACAAGAAACTTCAATTCATGAAAAAGCTATAAAGCGAGATTTAACAAGAACAAGTTTTTTCACAAATTTAGAAAGTGTTGATAAAGCAAATGAATTATTTAATGTTATAAAAGCTTATTCAATATATGATCCAGATGTTGGATATACTCAAGGTATGATTTTTATAGCTGTACCATTAATAATGAATATGGATGAAAGTGAATGTTTTTGTTTATTAGTTATGTTAATGAAAGAATATCAATTAAGAGATTTATTTTGTCCTGAAATGAAAGGATTACATTTATTATTATATGAATTTGATTGTCTTTTAGCTAATTATTCACCAATTTTATATAATCATTTAACAAAACTGGGAATTAAATCATCAATGTATGCAAGTCAATGGTTTTTAACATTTTTTGCTTATAAATTTCCATTAAATATGGTTTTAAGAATTTATGATATTATAATTACTCAAGGTATGGAATCAATATTAAAATTTGCAGTAAATTTAATGATTCAAAATGAAAATATATTACTTAATTTGAATTTTGATAGACTACTAGAATATTTAAAGGATAAATTGTTTAATGTTTACGTTAGTCCCAAATATATTAGAGACAAAGATACAACGAAGACATCAGCCAACAGTAGTAGTACTGGTGGTAAGCTTAATTTGTTACGAAAATCATCAAGTAACATCCCTACAATAAATGATATGGATTATTATAAACTTGATGAATTTGTAACTGATTCAATGAAAATTAATATTGACCCCACAGAATTAGCCAAATTTGAATCTAAATTTAATCAATGTTGTGAAAATGAAGAATTAAAATTAAAAGATATTGAAAAATATCAAGAAGAAAATGGTAAATTACGTAAACAATTAAAACAATTAGAATTTAAATTTATGAATTTAAATCATAATCATATAGATATTGTACAAGCAATGATTGATTTAAAAGTTTCATTACCTGAAATAAATAATGAAAATGATGAATTAAATCAAGAAATTCAACAATTAAAAACAGATAT
The DNA here is from genome assembly GCF_024610245.1 of Lodderomyces pseudojiufengensis. NCBI lineage: Eukaryota > Fungi > Ascomycota > Pichiomycetes > Serinales > Debaryomycetaceae > Lodderomyces > Lodderomyces pseudojiufengensis. The sequence continues at coordinate 40,900 of NW_026261539.1, forward strand.
TGAAAATTTAGAATTAAAAACAATTGATGAAAATTCAACGGCGAATTTACCAAGTTCAATTGAAAATGAAATTGAAGAATTATTAAAAGTAAATGCTGACGAAGTTAATAAAACTGCTAATTTAGAAGATGAAATTGAAAAATTATTACAAGAAGATGCTATATTGAGTCAACAATTAAAAGATTTTCAAAAAAATAATACATGGTTTAGATGGAGTTAAATAGTTTAATGATTATGAATTAAATTTCAAGTTGTGTAGATCACTAATTTAACCATTTCATATGTAAGACTATTGATTTAATCAACAGTTAGTTTTGAAAAAAAAATGAACACATGAAACAAGAAGTAATTATTTTTTAACACCATACTAGGTTCTAACATAGCATCATATTCATTCTATGTTAAATCCAATATGATGCGAAATAAAAATCACTTCTTGTTACACTACTTTAAATCCAGTCTTGTTGGCCCTTTCAGCTCATGATTTTCAAAACCCTTACAATTATCTTTACTTAGACTGGAGCTAATAATTATAAACTTTCCCTGACTTTTTTTAGCGTTATCAACGTCCCAAAATGTTTTTTTTTAACATTGATTTGTTCTCGACACATATGATTAGGGTTTTTGCCCTAACATGAAATAATTAATTTGTGCGACATTGATACTAACAATTATATGAAAAATTTATTAAAAAATCACATATCAATAGATTGATCAACAACAACCATATTCAAATTTGAGTCAACGCCAAAAGTATGTTCAACTAGATATCGTCAAGAGAATAGAACAATTATAGAGAAGTTTAAATTGGAAAAAAAACAAATGGGGTCATTTTCAGAGAATGAGACGAATACGAAATAAAAGCACCATGATAAATTCAAAATAAATGAAGTAATCCTGAGACCACTTGGGATAATGTATATGTCGAACATCTCAATTATCATCATTCTGACCAAGAACGCAATTGTAAAAATCATATCGAGATAAATTCATTCAATCAAGATCAACGGGAGATTAAATCGATAAGACTATCCAGCAACCACCACACAAAATGTCAAAGATCATTTTAGTTATCATTATGTGGTACCATCAAATTTGATGATATGGAAGTGACAATGATACTACAACTATTTTCTAGAATCAATGATTTAGCAAATGTCGAATGTGAGAGTCAGTGACTGAATTCGTTAAACCCAACTTTTAAGGATTTCCACACCTTCATAAACTTCTTATGAAAATTGTTCGATCAAATCGTCTTGAACTTATATACTAACTTAAAACTAGTGTTAATGCCAAATAGTGAAAGAAAAAAAATCCATCAACATCTTTTCCAAGAAGGTGTTCTTGTAGCTCCAAAAAATTTCGAAATTCAACATGATGAAATCGATACTAAAAATTTATATGTTATTAAAGCTTTACAATCATTAACTTCAAAAGGTTACGTTCATACTCAATTTTCATGGCAATATTATTACTACACTTTAACTGATTCAGGTGTAGAATTTTTAAGACAAGAATTAAATATCCCAGAAGGAATTTTACCATTAACTAGATTAAAGAATGCTCCTGCTGAAAGACAAAGACCACAAAGAGGTGGTGCTCCAAGAAGAGGTGGTTTCAGAAGAGGTAGAGATTAAAGAACATTAGTAAATGAATAAAAAATATATATAATAATTTTGTTTTCAATGTTTGGTGGTTCTATTTTTAGTTATATAATTTAATGAAAAAATGTGTAAAATATTAGAAGTTTTTCAATTGTAGAGGATGTATTGGTTGGCATAGATTGGATTTGGTGAAAGTTTTCGGATTCATTGTATTGGTTGCAAAAAACCGTCCCATCAACTACATGATAAAGAACCAAAAGAATGTGAACATCCAATCACCTGGATAATTATCATGGTGAAACTATTCATTCAAATTTCAAATTGCTTATCTCTCAACACTGCAGTGATTTCATAAGTTGTGGTGTTTCAAATGTATGTAGAATCTAAATTCCGCGTGGAATATTTAAATTTAGATAACGCATTTTATTTACAATCTTTCAAATCATTATCAAAATAACATCATCAAATAATCAATCATAACAACAGCATCAACTCACACCATACACAAATCCAATGCCCAATCCAGTAATAATTATCCAAAACCCACTAGAACTAGACTATAGTAATCTAATTAAACAAATAATACCCAAAATTATAGGATCAAATAGATTAGATGTATTAATAAAAGAACCAATAAAAAATGTAACAAATTTAAATGATATTTTATATAATTATTATAATTTAATAAGAAATGAAATAAATAAATTTAATTTTGAAGATTATAATTTTCAAATTAATATAATTTTTAATATATCTTTTTCAAAATATAAAAAGTTATTACAAAATTGGAATCATATTTTTATATCATCAAAAGAAAATGACTTGCAAAATTTACCAATACCGATAACTGAAATCGATACTGAATTAAGTGAGGTAAAACTAGATTCAAATTGTTCAAAAATTTCCAAACAATTTGAAACTACTGCTGTTGGAGGAACATTTGATCATTTACATGATGGTCATAAAATTTTATTATCAATGGCATATTTTCTTACATTAAAAAGAATGATTATAGGAATAACAGGTAATGAATTACTCAAAAATAAAAAATTTAAAGAAGTTTTAGAAACCTTCACCAAAAGAAAACAATCAGTTATTCAATTTTTAGATATAATATTTGATGATTTAAATTTAAGATTTGAAATTTATGAAATTAATGATATTTGTGGTCCAACTGGATATTTACCAAATATAAATAGTTTAATTATAAGTCATGAAACTTTAAAAGGTGGAGAATTTGTAAATAAATATAGACAAGATCATGGTTTTAAAAAATTAGATATAACTGCAATAAAAGTTATTGGAGATAAAAACAGTAATGAAAATAATTTATGGAAGGGGAAATTAAGTTCAACAGATATAAGAGAAAGAGAATTAAAAAAATTAAAACAATTAGAAAATATTAATTGACCATTAAACATAACTAACTAAGTAGGTTCTTCACTTAATAGATATTCCTTTATCATATTGTGATTGACGTTTTGGATTTCTATCAGGATGATCTAAAGCTAAACTTAAATCTCCATTACCAGTTTTATCAAAAATTTTTAGGCCTTCGTCATTTAAATCTAAATAAATTCCTTTATCTTGAGAATTTGCTAAAGCAATTTTAATTTTTTCAAAAGCTTGTAAACCTAATCCTAATTTTTTTCTTAATCTTTCTTTTGTTTCAATAATATTTTCATTAGGGAAAATTGTTAATATAAATGGTGCACCATGATGATTTGTACTATGTTTATGAAAATGGAAAGCAGGTATTAAATTAAGATTCTTTATATTTTCTGAAACTTTTAAATATTCTTGCTTAGTAAATTCATCATTTTTAAATTCTTCTTCTATATTTATATCAATATCATGATCTATAAATCTTTTAACAATATCATTTTCAACTAATGCTTCAACTTCTCCTGGAAATATACCAACATATATTTCACATTCATGACGTAAATGTGAAACAGGTTTATCAAATCTTAAAATTTCATCAAATTTATGATTGAAACCACTATAACATAATAAATGTTTTAAACTTGTCTCGGGAACTTGAACTTTATGTAATAATTTATTTATAATATCTCTTACAGTTCCATTTTTTGGAATTAATAATTCAAACAGTTGTAATTGTAAAAGATTATTAAACCAATTTACTTTAAAATTCTTTAAATTTTCATAATCTTTTATTTTAATATTTAAAATTTCATATTCAAAATCATATATATGATTTATTGAAGATTGTCTTGGTAAAAATTGTGATAAATAAGAATTTGTTTTGAGTGGATATCTTGTACCATTATTACTTATTGCAAAAATTTTTAAATATTCAGGATCACATTTTATATGTTTTGATAATATTTTTGATAATTCTTGATAATTATAATTGGATGATACCCAAATTTCAAAACTTTTACTTAATTTTTTAGCTTCTTCAATTTGTTTTATAGTTTCTTCATCATTATCTTGACCATTAATAGTTTCTGATTTAATTACTTGATCTTTTTCTTCTTTTGATTGTTCCCCTTTCTCTTCCTCTTCATCTTCAACATAATCTGAATCTTCATCAGATATATTTGCATTAAAAGGTTTAACTCTTATACGATGACGAGTTTCCAAAAACCTGTAATATTCTTTTAAATTTTTAAATTGTTGATCATCTTTTACTAATTTTTCAACATTTGAAATTTGAAAAGTTATAATGTCTCCACTACTTAATTCTTGTTTATCAAAATTTATATTTGGATCTAATTTTTCTAATTTATGAGGTGAAATTTCTTCATATAAATCAAATTCAATATCTTGATTAAAATTTAAAATTTTTCTAACAGGTTCAATTATAATTCCAACTTGATCTTGAGTTGATACTGTTATATGAGATAAAGTTCTAATTTCTTGAGAAATTGGATCAAAATATTTTATAAATATAATAATATTACCAGAAAATTCATCAATTGATTTAAATTCCATATTTTCCAAGGTTTTAGTACCAACAGATTTAATTTTATTAAAAACATCATCAAATTCAAAATCAATTGGATTAATTTTATTTGTAGGTTCTGTAGTTAATTGATTAATATTATTAATATCTTTATTTAATTCTTCAATAAAAAATACCATTTCATCATATTTTCTATTAAATAATTTCCCATAAATATTATTAATTGTTAGATCATATATATTTTCATTAACTGGAATATCTAATCTACTTGTATGATTATTTCGATGACATGTAACAATAAGTCTAAAATTTTTAGAATTTTTATCATACCCCAAAAATTCACCAATTTGTTCAACTAAATCTTTTAATTTACTATCTTTTCTAACTTTAAAAATTTTTGGATCACTTAATGTACCAACAAGTTTCTCTTCAAAAGATCTTTCTAAAGTTGCATCTAATGCTAAATCACAACCTAAATTATTATTAATTGTATCAATATTTATAATTTTAGCATTAGTATAATATAAAGCTTCAATTCTTTCTTTTTCAATTCTTTGTTTTTCTTCTAATTCATTTTGTATTTGATCAGATATATGTTTAGGAATATATGAATTTATTTCAACGTCATCCGCGGGTAAAATATTATTTAATTCAATTTCTCTATAATAAACTAACATATAAGCTGAAGTTACTCTTCTTATTAAATGTTCTTGTTGTTCTAATCTTGTCATTGAAATTTTATTATTAATTTCCATTGCTCCAAAATTTTCATTAAATACTTCTGTTGGTGTAACTTTCCAAACTTTATCATCATCAAATCTTAACCATGTATTATCTGAAGAATTTGGTTTTATCATTGCATAATAATGACCATTTGAAATTGTTCCTTGATGTACTAATACACCATGTAATTTATAATTCCAATTTTGATTTTTTATATTATCTGGTAAATCTTCATCTAAAAATGGTTTTAAATCAATTTTATCAGGAAATTCATAAAAATCATCAATTTTAACTAAATCATCAACCATAAAATCATATTCAAATCTTTTTAATTGTAAATGTAAAACTGGTGGGAAACTTTCAAATACAACTCCCTTTTTAGCATCTTGATAACCAAATTCTTCACCTGCTTGATATTTATTTTCTCCATCTAACATTTCAATTTCAATATAATTTTTAAATGATTGTTCAAGATTTTTACAACCTTTTACATTTAATTGAATATCCCAAAAATCTTCAACTCTTGATGATTCATATGGTACATTAACACATTTTATATAAGATTTCATTTTACCAACGAAAATATCATTCAAACCTTTTTCAATTGAACTTCCTTTCATTGCAGTTTCTAATTTATCCATTAATATACGATTTAATTCTTGAACATCATGTTGAGTAAAAGCATCTGAAGAATCCCAACCAAAAGATTTTGTTAATTCCATTGTACCAATTGGATCATTTGAATTAGTTAATAAATAAAATATTCTTTGTAAAGCTAAAGCAACAGTAGCAGTATTTTTTTTTTGATCAGTTGGTATTTGATAAACTAATTTTCTAAATAATTTTGTTGTAAAATAACTTTGTAATAAAGAATTTAAATAACATGTTGCACCTTGATTATTTAATCCAACATATCCAGAATTTAATTTTGAATCATAATTATTAAAATTATGCCATAGTACACCTGTTGAACTATCATCTATAATTTTAATAAAACCAGTAATATTTAATTGATTATTTTCTAATATTGGAAACAAACTTGGTTGAGTTTTTAAATTTTTTGAAGTTGTTAAAGTTCTTAAATCAATTAATGAACTAAAACCCCAATCAGTTTCATCTTTATTAAATCTATGAGAACTTTGATTTGGAAAATGAGCATCAGGATGTAAAGGATTCCAAAAATCAATACCAAATTGTGCACAAACATACCAATTTTCATCCAAAAGTTCACCAGTTTCTTCATTTTTTGGAGGAATTGGTTCCATATATATAGAAATCATATTACTATGATTATTATTACCAGTTGGAAATAATAAAATATTCCATTCAAATTCTCCACATTTAAATTTTGGTGATCTTATTTTTTCATTTCTTACAATTGATGCCCAATCTTTAATTTCCCATACAAAATGAGTTTGATCTTTTATTGGTAAATCAGGAATTGGTTTTAATAATTTTGAAGCTAATTCATTAAATTCATTTGCATTAGGGTATGCTTTATTATTTGGTTGTTGTTGTTGTTGTTGTGGTAGCTGTTTCTTTGATCTGTAATTTAAATTAGCTTGATTAGTTTGATGATTATATCCATTACCATTAGTTTGATTTTGATCATTATTATTTACAACTTCTATTAAATTCCCATTATTATCTACTATTTGTACTTCATCCATCCCTATTTCTTCCAATTCTTGGTCTTCTTCATCTTCGTCATCGTCTTCATCTTCATCATCATCTTCATCATTATCATCATCATTAACTCCAACTTGATCTTCTATATCACCAGTAATATCAACTATATCAGGACTTGAATCATCATCTTCTTCTTCTTCTTCATTATTACCGTTATTATTATTATAATATATTCTTTGATTATTTGTTAATTTTTGATTTTTATCATTTGGTAATATATCTTCATCAACATATTCATCAGTTGTACTTTCTATATCAATTGGATCATCAGAATATAATGATCTTTTTTTATTATTATTATTATTATAATAATCTTGATTATTATCCATTGTTTATAAAATGTTTGTCTGTATATATGTATGATTCAAAATAAATGTTTTTAATATGAAAATGTTTCTTTGATATGTTGATGCTTTATTGATTTTAACACCCTTGATTTAATTCGTATTTAATTGTGGCAATAAAATCAAATAAATTATAAGTATGAATGAATTCTTTTTCCTTTCTATATGAAAATTTAAAAATGCAATGTAGATGATTATCAATTCAATGTAATTGATCTGATAGTTTGTTAATTGAATTGTTGATGTATATGGAGTGTTGATGAAATGTTGTCTATATTATATTATAATATTAATAATAAATAATAATATTTGATCCCCTTTATAAAAATCACAAATTTAAATTATTATTATATAATTTTAAGTACTTAAATTTTACTTAAACAACAATTATTAAGATCTTATTAGATGATTGATGGATCTATTGAATTAGTTATAGAAGATATACTCAATTATTACTGATTATAAGAGAAATAAGTAGTAAAAAGTTGATTAAATTAGAAGAAATTGGTTCAAAATAAGTTGACTATTCTACTATGAAACAATACTTAAGTAGTCTATGTGTTAAAAAAATAAATGATCTCTCTCTCTTTCTTAACAGTACATAATATTAATATTAGTAGTACATTACATCATATATACTTAACTACTAACAACTAACAACTAATAAACCAATTGTAACTGATCCTCTTTAAGTATAGGCTTAATTGGTTATACTTTCTAGAATGAAAAGTTAATTAGGATCTACTTTATTAATCTCAACATTAATACGACTAAGTAGTTCTGGAATATTATGAAGTCTAAATTGATTACGTAGTTTATCTTAATGTTAGTAACAAACTGAGTCAAATTACACTACTTTAATTTTTTATCTTATCTAATTGCTATGGAAAACTTGATCAACGTTTCTGTCGTGTTAAGATTTATGTGAAATTAAAATAATGCGACACACACACACCATAGACACGTAAAAAATATGTAATATAAATAAACACATAATTCACCAAAAAAAGAAAATTTATAATATTCTTTCTTATCTTACCTATATTATATATCACTTATATTACATCAAACAATAATACTACAAAAGAATGGGTTGAGAAATTCATTTTATTAAAGAAATTCAAAAGGTAAAGTAAAGAGGATTGAATATTTATTAAATGTTAAACACTTAATAGTAAAATCAAAGATGTTCGGTAAGTCAAAACTGATACAATTAAAAGGTTCAACAAATGTTGGATAAATGTTCTAAAAAATATTCCATTGATTAGCTGAATTACTAATATGTGAAGAGATAATTTGTTGTCAGTCAGTTATTAATAGTGCTGTCGAATGCATATGAATTTCGGGAATCCATGTAATTGTTATTGACTATGAAATGTCCTACCATTTACATCTTGACATTCTCAAGCATTCCAAAGCACTGATAATAGCTGTAAACTGATGACTATTACCTCTTGGCAGGTTTGTGACTCATCTAAAGAAATGGATGTATTTGAGAAATAAACGTATGATTAAGAGTTTCAGCTATTCAATATTTTATTAATATTATATTCTACTGGATTCATTAATTGGTACACAAGTTAAAAGTAGTCAGGGAAAGTAAGGTTTAAATTATTTAATTACTTCAATTTTAAAAGAGTTTATGACTTCATTTAGAAAAACAAAAATTTAAAACAACATCAAATAAAATTAAATCAATTTAAGCAATTATTCAGTCTCAAGAGTTATAGAGCTCGTATTTATCAATTTAATATCAAACTTTAACTACACACTTGCTAATTTTGAATTTTTACTTTTGAATATATTTTTCAATCAAAGAAAAAAATTGTTGGAATCGTTTACACATCTTTTGGCAAATCTTATTTCAAACATTGGGAGTTAGCTTAACCTGAATATTTGTTTGATGTTATCCTGGTGGAACAGTTTGCTATGAAGAGGTATCACCTAAATTATCCAAGTTGTACATTTCAGCGACGAATGGTTGATACCTCTTCGTTAGAAACTGATCTTCCGGAATAACTTGGGACAAGTAATCAGGTTTCAAATAATTGCTAAATAATAAATGACTATAAACAATGACAATAATTTATCGGTTTAACGTACGAAATAGTTGGAGAATTTAAATATAATCATCAAAAACTTAATTTTACGAAACGGTATTACCAAATTCTAATAGAAGAAAATAAATCACAGGATACATATATCAATCAATCTACTTATAATATATACTTTGATTAGTGTTTGACTATTTTATATTATAAGTAGATTGATTGATATACATAAACTATGTAAATTGTTAGTTCCCTTTGGATTATTATAAAATATATGATTTTGTGACTAAACGCTACTCGTCTCATAGATTTTTATAAAGCACAAAAGTCATTTTCCTTATAAATTAAATTTAATTTCATTTCTCATTTATTTGAAAGAAGTCTATGGCAAATACAGGAATCTTGTATTTTGTATGAAATTTTCATGAACTAATATGCAAACAAAAAAAAAAATATTTTTGCAACAATATTGATTACAATGAAAAAATTGTTTCATCCATCAATTAAAACAATCTTAAAAATTTATTGACTACCTACTTGCAAACTCTTGGGAATCTTTGTAAAAAGCAAGAAAGATTTTCACAAGACATAAAAATGGTAATACTATATTTACTCAATTTGTTGTTATTAAATTGTTGAAATTTAAATCTATGTAATTATAAATCTATATAATGTTTGCAACTTATATTTCAACTCAAAATCCTCAATCAAATACACCAATTGATAAACTTAACTTAAATCGTCTACAGTAGGTTAAATTAATAATGTGACTTTGCTATACGTTTCAACCTGTGGCAAATTTACTTGAAGTATAAGTAGAAACAACAATATAATCATATATACCAATTAAAATTAATTTTGGCCAACTAAATTTTTTAAATAAATAATAATTTGGTGCAAAAATGAATATAAGAAACATTAAAATTAATAATAAATAACCTATTACTAGTGACATTATTACTTGAATGATTTAAAGTTGTAGATTTCTTAAAATAAAATAATGAAGAACTTTTTATGTAATGTGATCCCTTCAAAAAAGTAAATATTTGTAAGATCAAAACCACGATATAATGATGAGATTTTATACTGCACAAGAGTAATATCTAAATTTAGAATTATAAAATTTGACATAATCTTTTCAGCCAATCTATACTTAATCAATTTATTCTGTAGAATGGGTAATTTCTAAATATCACACTACTGAACTACATCGTCCACCAATATCAATTTAATATTATGCATATAACCTCTCCACTTCAAAAGAATGAATGAATACAATGGACTTATATATTAATTAAGATAATGCGTTATGAGCATTGAAAACTAAATTGAACATTTTTAGTTTGCGTAGTTGAAGCAACCGAAAATATAGCTTCAATTTTATGACAGATTCTATTGTTTGTAAAATAAGTATATGGAAGTTCAATATTCTTAGACAGAATCATCTGAAAAAGTATGTACAAAAGCATACTCTAAATTGCATAAATGCTATGATATTTTTGTCAAAAAAGTTGCAACTCTAAGACTCAAACCCTTTTATATCATTGATCTTGGCTTAAACTTTTAAATCGTAAATATACGAAATAGCTTCGTAAAAAAAGTAAATATTTATAATAATAGAAATAATGTTGAAGATAGAAAAAAGAAAATTCACGCCATCTTTCAATACGGCTACTACTGTTCTTAAAGATTTTGTTGTTGCCATTTGTTGAACTCGACAACATTTTTGTTAGGATTGGTAAAGATGTACAGTCTTTTCGTGTTTTTCTATGCTAAAATAGATTTTATGATTTTTTTTAGGGAAACGTTTCGTCTTTGTTTTTAGATTCAATTCCTCTTCAACGTAGAGTTGTCGAGTTGAGATTAATATGTTATCGAAATTCATTCTTCATTCATGAGTCTTCAATTCTATCAATGATTTTGTTTTAATCATCGGTTTCTTTCAAGTCAAACAATAGGGATTTCGAAACGTTAAATTTTGGATTTAAAATATTGTTTGGTTAGTCGTTAGTCACGGTTTTCTAAAAATTTTTTTGTACTAGCAACACTGACTGTTTGTCATCCATCATTGTCCTTCTTTTCTTTGGGTTTTTCTAACAATGGATTAGTCGCTTGGCTGATCAACGTGTTTGAGTGAACATTACTTGAACGTATCGTTTTTTGTTTCGATTTTTGAACAAATGGCTCTTGTATGATCTTAATTCCAGATGAAACTGAAAGTTGGATAACTTTGAATTTCTAATTCGGTGTGTTTTGAGTTCCTATTTGTGCTTGATGTTTAACACAAATAAACATCAAGCACAAATAGGTACCTCAAACACGCCTGAATGAAGTATCGTAAAAAGTCCAGTAGGTGGTTATTAGGAACATTTTGCGGACATTTGAATCTAATCTTGTGGTGGTGGGTTTAAAGTTTGTAGCTGACGCTCGGAATATTTATACCCTTGACAAGTGTAAGTATTATTCTTAGAAAAGCTTGAGTTTGAAACAAATCGGTGGTTTTAAGCTGTGAGTTGTTATTTAACAATTCTTCCAACATGATTCGTGGTTCTCCTTGAATATTCTGTAGTTGACCTAAGTAGTAAGTCATTTCCTATTTGGTAATCAATCTCAATCTCGTATCAATTCATTACTGTTTTTTAAAACTCTTTTGGAATCCTTTAATAAACAACGATGGATCGACATGAGATTTCGTAAACTTGGCAAAAGTGGTCAATTTTTAAATAGGAGCAACAGTTTGAGAAATAAAGCACTTCAATGTCAAAATTATGTGGAATATTATTTTGTTGTTCTTTGAAAACCATTCCCTCATAACTTTAGCATCCTAGTGTTTCATTACTCAAATTGCTGCTCCTATCTGATCATCTCAAAAAGTGGTCACACCTGGAATTGAAGTTAATGTGAGTTTATTAGCAGTTTATGAAACTGAGAAACCAATAATTGTCAGATTTTCTATTTCTTTTGGGGAATTTTAAACTTACTCTGAAATTGATAAAAATTCATCATTTTTATTATGATTGTTGTTGTTTTGTTTGCATTGGTTTTAAAGTTTCTGTATTGTCCATTTCAATTGTAGATGAAGTTATTGAAATCAGATGAGTATTATTGGAATTACTCATACTTTCGTCAATTTTTCTATGGTCTTCTTAAATTAAGTTGAGAGCCGACTCGGAGGGACCAATAGAAGTTTAAAGATAATGGTTAATTAAAGGTTGGCATGGTGGTGAATTTGTGAATTTTCTTCTTCTTTTTATTCCTGTTTGTTGTTCTTTCATTTATTTTTTCTTCTATTATAAACTGAAAAGCAAAAAATTTTGCAACAAATTTGAGTTCTTCATGCATCCATCAATTATAAAGAGTATTGAATGAATTGATAACTCATGGACACTACAAAGTTTCAAACTTTTTTTGAAAAAGACTTATCACAATAACTTCCTTTCAAGTTTAGACGAGTCATATATAGTTGTAATTATTTTCGATTAAACTTAATCCCGTATATTTAATTTGTAAGAGTTATTAAAACATCCATAACTCAGTACTCAGAATTTTTGTAAAGGTTTTTCATTCAAAAAAAAAATGTCATTCATGATTGAACCATTTCACAAAAAAACGAATACAGTGCTTATAAGTTTCATTAGGTATGTTTAGTATACAACCAGATAGGTAAATACTGAAAATTTCATTAGTTGTGATCAAATCATTTACTTATCAATACTTTTTTTGATTTTGAAGAGAAAAAGATACAAAACAAAGTCAAAATATATTCAAGTCAAATGATCAAATGAAACGATGGATTTTGAACGAATATCAAACAATAAGATAAATACTTTGGATGAATTGATTTAAAATTTTGGTATATAATGTTCTTGTATAATGAATTTATCAAACTACTACTGAAGAATACGCATTCTTTTTTGATCAAGAGCAAATACGCGAAGAAATTAAAGAATGTTAATAATCAACACATGAGCAAAACTTGCAGAATCACTTTCATAAATCATTCAACAATTATCATCAAATTTGGGAGTTAGTGTTCTATGATTTAAAAAAAAAATGTTTTTGATTATAGAGTGGATCCAAAAATTGAAAGAGATTGACCAAATGTACATTCACAGGGTTATTTCCGAAATAATCTTATGGATGTCACCTTGTGTATGTACATTTGGTCATTACGAATCAGAACTAATCAATCATTTAATACCGGAGTTGAAGTCAAATATCTTTTAAAAAATGGTAAGATTTTAGTTATTGGCTGATTTATATTTACAAATCAAAATTGAACCTAATTGTTCAAGCTAACAACGACCTAAAAAATATTCAAAATCCTTGGTTTACTACGAATATTTTTAATGGTCTATTGAACTCATTGGAAATTTTATCACAACATTTACATTTCAAAGAATTGTGATTTCAACAATAATTTGATGGAGTAATTAAACGAGTTTATTTTATTCCAAAATTTGAAAAATCAATAATTGTCGTTTGAGTGATAAAATTACTTGAGCATTATTCGCTAACATTGTCGTTGGCTCAAGTAATTTCGTCGCTCAAACAACAATAAAATTTTAAACTTTATATAGAAATAGAAGATTCTCATGATAATGTTGTTACTTAATTTCATACTCATGATTAATACAAAATTTAGTTTTGGTATCCAAATTTATTTTTAATCTCTTATCAAATTTAAAACAGATTTCATAAATCGTGAAACAAATCATGTTTTAAATAAATTTTTTTCTTTTTTAAACCCGACCGATTAATTACCAATAAAATTTGATAAAAAACAACACCTTTTGACTAAACACTCCGACTTAATTCAGGAATATAAGCCAAATAGACAAGAGTATGAGCCAATGCAACAAGAGGAGGTCAAAAGAGAAAAAAAGAAAAAAAATATTAAGGTTAGGTGAAATGTAGTGCCGTTTAAGAATATGTAACTAATACATCGATCGACTAATTTCTTAGTCAAGAAAACAAAATATACTGAGCTAGTTCAGCCGACTTGAAAATTTTCTTTTCTCTTTTCCTCTAATTTCAACTAGATAGTACGAAAGGAGTGGTATATATATCAAGAAAAAATTAAAGCAAGAATAAATTAAGAAAAAGTAGATTATATTTATATTTCAGTTTCAAGTTGTTACTTCATTATTTGTTGTTCTTTTTTTCAGTGTTTCATATGTTTTGAAATATTTTTATACGCAGATCCTCTTATTTAATTTTGAAATCTAAAATCTTAAATTATCGTGTTTTGTGTAATTTGTTTGAAATAATTGCAAAATTGAAATTGTTTGTGTTTAATTTATTGCATGAGTTTAAGGATAAATTCAATGTAAACGGAGGAAGAGATAAAATTGGATAAAAATAGTAGGAAGTAGCTAGTAGTAGCACGATGATGATTGCTGTGGGTGATTGAAACAACTGGTAAACATTGCTTCAAGTTTCATATATTTCAAATTTTTCATTTAGCCTAATCAAAGCTTAACATTTTATTTCTATTATAAGATGAATTATAAACATAATAAAGTTGAGATTTTGAGTTTAAAATGTCAATCAATAACAAAATTTTTTCTTTGACATAAAGATTTGATTTTCAGTTGCTATCCTCTGAAACAAATCAGCCCAACATATACAACCGGAACTTGATGGAAAGTTGAAGCATGTTGATAAATCATTTTCTATTGTTAAGCACTTTACAATATGTACAAGTTTCATATGCGTCAAAATTATATTATTATACGATTAAAGCGAAAAATTAAAATTATTAGATGCATGAAAGGAGTATTGAAGTTATGCAACACCTAATAGGGATGAAGTATCTATCGGTTACGTCTCCTCTCCTGAATAACCAATACTTTCAACTAAATGATCCTTGACCTGATTAAAATAAGCTGGTTATTCATAGTTAGTTGATAGTAGATAGTAAATAGTATTAGTAGTGTATATTATTACAATATTTATTATTTAAACAAATTAAGAAAAAATTAAATTGAACAAGAAAACACTACCTGCTTATTATCGTCATATCTTGTAAATTAGTTCATACATTTAATTATTCTAGATTCATATGTTGTATTTTGTGTCTAGTTAATAAATAAGATACAGATCTTATAAGATATGAAACAAAGTAGAGTTTTAAAAACTTAAATTTAAGTAGTAGTTGTAAAGGGTGTATACACGTTGATAATTACAATTCAAGTATTGAATAATTTTCGAAACACATCTGAAAAGAAATTCAAACTTAAACATCCTTTCGTATAAAAAAACATATGAGAGACTACTACACATAACGAGAGGGTAAATTAGTTAGTAACTAACCATACGTTTGCCTCGTAATATGTTAAATTTACTAAATACTTTGTTTAACTATTGAAACTAAATGTATAGTCAATTAAAATTGAACTAAAAATTAACAAATTAATAAATGAAACAATCATGAAACTGGCTTTGTAACTCATAACAACAGTCTAAATTGATTGAATTTTTTATTGTTTATCCCTCTTCAGAAATCTGTCTCCTTTATTACAAAATTTTATTAAGAAAAATTTTATTATTTTTGTTTATTATTTTTTTAATTAATGTCTTGGTTTGTTAACTTAATTTAATTAATTAATTTTATCGAAATTAAAATTTTTTGTTGTTGATAATTTTTTTGACTTAATCTTCCTTTTTTTCCTTCTTTTCCTTCTTCTTTTCAACAAATATTATCACACTCATTTGTTTTCTCTATTAATTCAAAAGATACAGATTCATTAAATCTAACTTCTATCAGTCATTCCTTTCATTCCTTTAGAAGTTCATTTTAAAACAATCACTTTTAACATTTAATAGAAATAACTCAACTCAAAACATCAACAACAAAATATCTTACTTTCTTTAAAATATTTTACTCAAACCAACTATTACTACAATCGTTAAAAACACATTTCATTCATTCATTACAGTTAGAAAAATGTTATATAAATCTTTAATTTCATCAGCTTTATTAGCTCAAGCTTTAGCTATTCCAGCTATTCATCAACATCATCAACATAAAAATGAAAAAAGAGCAGTTCATGTTGTAACTAAAACTAATGTTGTTGTTGTAACTTTAGGTGCTGGTGATGCTACTACTACTTTATCTCCAGTTACTATTTCATCAGCTACTGAAGTTGGTGATGTTAGTGCTGTTACTGATGCTCCTCAAAATGCTCCTTCAACTACTGTTGAAGCTCCAACTGAAGTTGCTTCAACTTCTTCTGCTTCAACTGAATCTCCTCAACAAACTGGTGGTTCAAATGTTGGTTCAGGTGGTGCAAAAGGTGTAACTTATACTCCATATTCAGATCAAGGTGGTTGTAAATCTTCTGGTCAAATTGCTTCAGAAATTGCTGAATTATCAGGATTTGATATTATTAGAATTTATGGAGTTGATTGTGATCAAGTTGCTCAAGTTTTAAAATCAAAAGCTTCAAATCAAAAATTATTTGCTGGTATATTTGATGTTTCACAAATTTCTCAAGGTATTTCTACTATTGCAGATGCTGTTAAACAATATGGTTCATGGGATGATATTCATACTGTTTCAATAGGTAATGAATTAGTTAATTCTGGTCAATGTTCACCATCACAAATTCAATCATATGTTCAAGAAGGTAAATCAGCTTTAAAATCTGCAGGATATAATGGACCAGTTGTTTCAGTTGATACTTTTATTGCAGTTATAAATAATCCATCATTATGTTCATATTCAGATTATGTTGCAGTAAATGCTCATGCTTTCTTTGATGGTCATATTGAAGCAAATCAAGCTGGTGATTGGGTATTACAACAAATTCAAAGAGTTTGGACTGCTTGTGGTGGTAAAAAAAATGTTTTAATTACTGAAACTGGTTGGCCATCAAGAGGTGATTCAAATGGTGTTGCTATACCATCAAAACAAAATCAAAATAATGCTATAAGTTCTATTAAATCAACTTGTGGATCAAGTGCTATTTTATTTACTGCTTTTAATGATTTATGGAAAGCTGATGGTCCTTATAATGCAGAAAAATATTGGGGATTCTTATCAAATTAAATAATTCACTAATGATTTATCATTAGTGATTTTTTCATGAGAGAAAGATAATCTCAATATACTTGTCAAAAGTCTTTTTTTTACTACTACAACAGTTTGCTTTTCATATTTTTATTTTGTTGCGTTTATACCCAAAGAAGAGTTGGAGATACTACTTGTCTAGTATGACTTAACTTTTCTTTATTATTTTTTTATTAAAATTTAAATTTAAAATTTTGATTTAATTGATTTGAATAATTCATTCAATATTGGATTTTATCAATGGTTTTGTTTTTTTTTTCTAGTTTTATATAGTTTATTATAGTTTATAATATACTATTTTTTGTTTTAAAATTACTTTATAAATTACAGAACGGTGATCTGTTAGCTGATGAAAGAGCGCATGTATAGTTCTATCTTCCCTTACAGCCAGTTTTTATTCACCTGTTTGGTAAGCCAGACAATAAATCTATTAAAAGTCATTGCATCTTGAAAAAGAAAAACTATCTTTTGTAGATTATTAAATGAGTACTATTAGAGATATAAAATCATACTTGAAATCATTCAATAAACTCACTT
The DNA here is from genome assembly GCF_024610245.1 of Lodderomyces pseudojiufengensis. Taxonomy (NCBI): domain Eukaryota; kingdom Fungi; phylum Ascomycota; class Pichiomycetes; order Serinales; family Debaryomycetaceae; genus Lodderomyces; species Lodderomyces pseudojiufengensis. Next base: position 58,851 of record NW_026261539.1, read on the forward strand.
ATATAAAGCCAGAGGAATTATAAAATATAGTATACACCAGTGCAAAATATTTAGCAGAAAACAACCGACTTATTAATTATTACTATTTTCATCAACATCATCTAAACAAGATAAAATAAATTTTTTTCTATTTTCAATTTCATCAAAACTTTTAAATTTTAATAATCTTTTTTCTTGTTTTGAATTTAAAATTTTATCTAATTGTAAATTCCACAATCCCAAAATATTCAGTTTTGGTAAATAAGGATCAATAAATTTTTCATCCCAATCAATTTCAATATCATTTTCTTCTTCTTGTTGTTCTTCAATTAATACTGCTTCTTGTAAAATTTGTATAAAATTTATAATATAATTTATCATAGTTTCAATTTCTGCAGAACATGAATAAATTATATGACTTATAAAATTATCATTCAAACCTAAACGATTTAAAATTACATAAATAGTTTTAATATCTTCTCCATCTTCAGAATTTTGAATTAATAAAAGTTTATCTAAAATTCCTTTTGGATCTGGCATATCTGCAAAATCAAAAAATGCTTTTGCATTTATTGTATCATTTAATTTTGTTTTTGGATCTAAATATTTTAATATTATTGGTGCTGATGATGATGAAGTTGTTGTTAAATCTGACGGTGGTTGAGTTTGCAGTTGAATTTGTGGTTGAATTTGAGATGGTATTTGATCTTGTAATTTTTCTTCTTGTTTTTCTACTTCTTCTTGTTCAAGTTCATTTTCAATTTCATCATCTTGTTTTTCTAAACTACTTGCTAAATTTTGATTTTGAGTTCCACTTTTAGGAGCTGTGAAAAATTGATCTTCATTATCATCACTACTAAGCCCATCATCATCATCTTCATTTTCTTCTTCTTCCACATTTTGTTCATTTATTTCAACTTCTACTTCAATAGATTTACCACTAGAATCAATAATTTCATCTTCAATTGATTCATCAATTTTTCTTTTCTTTTTTGGTGGTGATGAAATATCATCAAGATCTAAACCTGCATCATCTTCATATTCATCATCTTCAAATGGATCAATCATATTTAATTTAGGGACTTCAATATGATCTTCCGTAATATGTTCATCTTGTTGTTGTTGTTCTTCTTGTGGTTCTACTTCTGGTCCTGCTTCTTGTTCTGGTTCTTCTTGGTATTGTTCTTGTTCTTCCTGTTCTTCTTGTTCTTCCTGTTCTTCTTGTTCTTCCTGTTCTTCTTGTTCTTCTTGTTCTTGTTCTTGTTTACCTAAAGCATCATCAATATTTGAACTTTTTAATTCACCAATTTCTTCATCTAAAGCAGATTCAGATTCTTCTTGAATTTCTTGATCCTTTTTCAATAAATCTTGTTTTTCAGCTTTTGCAATATCAAGTTTAGCTTTACCTTCAGCTTCTTGAACAAATAAAATATCTTCATCTATACTACTTTCAGTTTGTGGAGTTTGTTGTTTTTGTTTTTGTGGTGATTGTGGTTGTTGTTTTACATTTTCTTCTTGATCTTTTGCAATTCTATCTGCTGATCTACTTTCTCTTGAAATAACATCTTTTTTCAATTCTTCAATATTTTCATTAAATTTAATTAAATGTTGAGGAATTCTTTTCAAACATTTTGGTTTTTCACCTGATTTTTTACATTCTTCATAATATTTCTTGTATTCAGGTATTGTACCATCACTTATAAAATATCTATATCTATCTCTCCATGAACTTAATGTATGTCTTGGATATTTTCTATACATTTGACTAAAAAATGAATATGGTAATGACTTTTTGGGATATGGATCAAATTTTATATTTTGTTTTTCCGCATTTTCAATACTCCATTTTTCAGATTCAATACATAATGCTAAATCATCTTCTGGTGTATATTTATTTCTTAAAGTTTCTGGTAATTGATCTAAATCAACTTTAATTAATTCACCATTTGAATCTTTAATTAATCTATTTCTATCATCTGTTTTATAAACAAAATTTAAATCTTTTTCTAAATATGTACGATAACGACTTCTTATTGATGGACCAGTATGAGTATTTAACATTTCTGTTGTTGCTAATTTTTTAAAAAATTCATGAGATGTTCTTAATTTTGGATTTTTACGAACTTGTTCTAAGATATATTCATCTTTTTCTGGTGTAAATCTATTTTGAGCTCCTGTTCTTCTTTTTGGTGAAGGTCTTGGTTCAGGTGGCTCTAATTTTGGTGGTGGAGATTGCTCTTGTTCTTCCTGTTGTTGTTGATGATTTTGAGCTTGTTGTTGTTGCTGTTGGGCTTGCTCATGAGCTTGTTGATGTTGTTCATGAACTTGTTGTTGTTGTTCATTAATATATTGATTTAAACCATTTGAATTATTTTGATTATCATTATGACCTAACCCCAAGACATCAATCATTGGTTCAGCATCTTCAGTTAATGAAGGAATTATATAATCTTGAGTACTTAATAAATGACCATGTTTTATACATTCATCAATATAATTTAATCTTATAAAACCTCCCATATGTTCTCTACTTGATAAATAAACTAAATTTTCAACACCTCCTTCAGCTAAATAACCACCATGTTTAATAATTAATCTTTGATATTTACTTCTATTTGGTTCATCATGTTGTATAAAAAATGGTACTGGTTTTTTTTCAAAATCAACAAATAAATCTTTTCTAGGTTTAGCATATTGATGAGTAAATGGTTGAGTATTTGGATTTTGTTTTCGATGGTGGTGGTGTTGTTGATGACTGGAACCTTCTTCTAACTCATTTTGACCCGCAGCTGTACGTCTATGATGTTGTTGACCAGTTGCAAAACCAGCAGATGGAGCGCTTTCTGTTGGATCCTCACCATATTCATAATTATACGAATAATTCATTGTTCAAAAAAACTGTAACGTGAATGCGTGAGCGATATTAGGATATAACGGATGTAAATCTAAATCAATGATTGGAAGTAATTATATGTTCAATGTTGGTTGTTGATTGTAACTTAAGATCTATTATCAATTGGCTGCAAAAAGATCTGGTTGTAATTGTGTACGGATGTCGATCGATTAGTACGGATGTTGTTTATATTTTGATTTTTTTTTAATTGTTGATAATTTTTAAGGGATAAGAAAAATAGGACGTGTATTAGTGTAATAATTATTTTATTAGTTGAAGTCAATACACACAATTAAAAAATTATTTTATAAATGTGTAACAATGAAGAACAACTGATAATGAATCATCATCCTAATCACTAGCACAAACATTGGTGGGTATTTCAAAGTGGTTCCAACCTAAGCTTACTTACTATATTTTTAGCTTCCTATATTTGTTCAATTGAGAGTATTCGAATAACTTAGAGCACCCAAAATCTAAATCATCAGCACAAACGTAATTCCAAACTTGGAGTCTCAAGTTAAAGTTCTTTCGAAATCTCCTTTGACGTACTTTTTCAGATTCTGATCAAAATCTGGGGGTATGGTTCTTCCAATAATTTAACTTGGATCATCATCAAAAGGAAGAGTTACAAGTAGACCCAAGAGTACTCAATATTCTTATTATTGAAAGCATCACCTTGAGATTCTGAGTGTATTTCTGGATAAGTATTTCAAGGGTGATTTCGAAAAATGTTCAGAGACCTTAGAAAACAACTTTTCAAACTATCAAAAGAAATACAATAATTGGATTTAACATATATGATTATCATTCTGACAGAAAAATTGATGATTCAAATTGAAGCTGCAAGTGAATCTACCTTTTGAAGCTTTTGTCAGTAAAGTTTTGGAAACCCAATTGACTAATCAATGAGTTTTTTAAAGTCCACGGCTAGTTATAGTAATACAGGAAACTTAACTAACACGAGAACCGATGCTGAAAGATCAGTTAATAAGAAATATTAAAGGTATTCAAGCCGTTTATGAATTACCAAAACATTCAAAATTTTTGTATTGGTTCAATTTTATTATTACAAGTTAGTTGGTATATTTCAAAAATATTATAACTTATCTTGAATGGTTCTTTGAGTTAATTAGTGAAATTTGTCATCAAAATCCTGGTCCTGACTTTTATAAAATTATTCCATTATTGAATAAACAAGTTGAATATCATATTGATTTTCTTTTCTTCCGCTTCTGCGTGGTTTAGGATTAGTACTTTAAAATAAAAATGTTAGACTCAGCAAATATTTTAAAGTATTATTTTCAATCCACGAACAAAGCAAAATTAGAAGAAAGCCAATGTGGTATTTAGCTTCTTTCAAATTGGCAGAATTTAAAGAGTACTTTCAATAATACATATAGAATCATTTCAAACTACATAAACAAGCTGAATATCATATTAGTTTTCTGATTGATTTTGGCTTAATCATGGATTGGGATTAGTACTTTAAATACTTTACTTGTTCTTCACGGATTCCAAGCATCTATATTATTAATTCCAACCCATGATATAGTCCGAACATTCAAGAAAGCCAATGTGGTATTTAGCTTATTTTAAATTGACAAAATCTAAAGAATATTTTCAATAATATAGAATTATTTTAAACTACATAAACAAGCTGAATATCACAATGGTTTTCTTCTTCTTGTGGACTCCATGGATTGGGATTAGTACTTTGAAATAAAAATGTTAGACTAAGCACCTATTTTAAAGTATTACTTTCAATCCATGGAATAATCAAAAGAAGAAAGCCAATGAGGTATTTAGCTTATTCAAAATTGGCAAAATCTTGAAGAATACTTTCAATAATACATATTTGATCATTTTAAACTACATAAATAAGCTGAAATCATATTGGTTTTCTGTTGATTGTAGATCATCTTATGGATTGGGATTAACACTTTGAATACTTTGCTTCATCATTACCATTTTCAAGTGTTCAAATTGTTAATTCCAACCCATGGGATAATCAAAATATCAAGAAAGCCAATGTAGTATTCAACTTATTTTTAATTGGCAAAATCTAAAGAATGCTTTCAATAATACATATTTATTCATTTTAAACAACATAAACAAGCTGAATATCACAATGGTTTTCTTCTTCTTGTGAAGTCCATGGATTGGGATTGTTCCTTTATATACTTTACTTGTTCTTCACGGATTCCAAGTGTCTAAATTGTTAATTCCAACCCATGGACAAAGCAAAACCAAGAAGAAAGCCATTGTGGTACACAACTTATTTTAAATTGACAAAATCTAAAGAATAATTTCAATAATATACAATATATTATATATTTTTAAAAAACTAAAAACAATTTCAAAAAAGTTATTATACAAAATATAAATCACCAATTAAACCAATTAAAGCAATACTTAAACTAAAACTTGAAATATAAGAACCTAATTTAAAACCAAATTTAATATTTTCCAAATCTTGAACAATTTCTTTTTTTATTAAAATATTTTGAATTTCTAAATCTACTTCATCTGAATGTTTAACTTCTTTTGGTTCATTAGTCTCTTCTTCAATAACGTTATGTTCATCATCATCTTCTTCTTCATCTGATTGATGTTTAATTTGTGGAGATGGTGGTTGAGTTGAAGTTGGAGTTGAAATTCCACTTTCATCAGAAAGATGAACATAAGATTTTCCTAAATCATCAGCAGTATTAACTTTTGAAATAATTTCTGGTTCATCAAATTCATTTAAATCTTGATTATTAGCTGCATCTTCTTCAGATATAACTGATGATGGAGTTGTACTTGTTACATTAGACCTATTTGATTTAGTTTTTGGTGCAGTAGTTGTAATTAAATCTGGTTTTGATAAAATTTTATCTTCATAATTCCAAGAATTAAAATAAATTCCTAATAAAGTTAATGGTGCACCAATAGCAGAATAAATTAAATAAGGATGTTTTTCATCAATTGGACTATATTTAAAAGCTAATGAAAACAAAAAAGTACTTAAACCAGTTAATAAAATATTTACAATTCTTGAACCAAATATATAATTTTTTGTTAATGTTAATTGATTATTTAATTTAAAAATATTAAATTGATATATTGAATTTAATTGATTTATTAATATAGGAATATTTTGAATTGATTGATATATAATTGATGAAGTTAATAAACCTAATGAACCTAATCCTAATAATTTTAACGTTGTTATACTAGTTCCCGCCATTATGTTCTGTTCTTTTGTTTAAAAATTTAATTGTGTGGGGAATTTTTTTTCCTTAATGAAAACTGTGTCTTAGTCTTAAAAAAATTTGGTAAGCTTGATAAAGATAGAATGATTCAAAGCAGCTATGAACAATGATCGATTGAACTTAATCTGACTCTCTTAATACTAATAATACAGATCGTTCTTTAAACTAGGTATGTTTAATTGATCTAAAATAAAAGTTGATTTAATACAAACGTTAAAAAAAAGTCACACCGTTTTTTTTAAAGGAGATTATTTAAACAAATCTTGTATTAATAAAATAGAATGATTAAAGACACACCAATTCTAAACTAAATGAATTGTTCTTAAGTGATTGATTGATTGATTTGATTGATGATAATACTCAATTGATTGGTAGGATATAAAGTTAGTAATAGAATATAGAAGAAAAAGAAAGTAAGTAAAGATAATTTTTTTTAAGGGAGAGAGAGATTAGAATATTAGAGAGAGATAAGATAAAGAGAAAATTTATATACTTAAGCTACATTGTTAAACAATAGTAACTAATAAAATTACAATTACGTATTAGGAGTTTAAATAATTTTGTATTTGCCACCATAGAATATGAGACTTAACAAATTAACCAATGTTCTTTTAAGCCAGAGTAACCCAAAAAACTAGCAATCAAAACGGCCAATAGTTCGGGTTGAAATTTTAGCCTTAGGGTTGTTTAAAATTAATTGAATTTTGAATTGTTTATCCGAATGAACGATAAAATTTGTTGAATTTTTTAGATACAATATGAGAGAGAAGGAGGGGAGTAAACTAAGGCTGTTGATTTATGGTTAATAGGAACCATATTCACTAACCACAATCTAATTGTGAACAGTTGCATGCTTCACTATTAAATTCCTAAAACCATGCTAGATGAATCGACCCTAGGATGAGTAAGCTTGACTTTTCAACGACCATTCATACTCTCATTTACTCATTTATAATCAAGTTTGTATTACTGGAGTTAAAAAGTATTCCGATAAGATAAAGGTAAGTATTTAACAAATGTATTACGTAATAGCATTAACAATGATTACCTAATACTAATACGATAATAACTCCGATACAAATTAACAAATCAAGTTGTTTAAAGTATCATATGCTAAAAATTTCATACTAGACAGAACATGAATTGGTCAAGAACAATCCAGACTCTGCCCAGGCTAGAGTTCGTTCATAACGTGTAGATTCATCAAGAAAAATCGTGTAAAAATTTTTGACCAGATATATTTTGCATCTTAATATTCAATCTAAACTCAAGATAAAATACTCTAAGTTGAATGTATAAATGAAGTGTTTATGGGATGCTACTATTCATTCAACGACAACCCAAAAAAAAGATCCTCCATACTAAGATTTCAATAAACGGTTCTGTAGCTGTCTTTTTCCGAGTCATAACCAGAACTCCGGTTTCTTCTATTAAATACATTATACACTCTTAATTATGAAATGGATATTTCAGTGAATGCTATTCATTATTTATCGATCCGAGTCTATCTATAAAGCCCAAACTCTTGTCTGACTTATCCATAGTAGAATGTGCTTGCTCAGGACTATGCTTTATTTATTTGATACCGATAGTGGACCATTGCCATTTACAGTTGAGCTATTTCAGTTAAGGTTGAGCTATTTCGGAAAACTCCTAATTTAACTCTTCAAAATTGTTCGATTGATCAATCAGCTAATCAAACTCTATATTTGTTTTACCCACATTCTTCTTCATCTATCTAGTTTTTAACCAATCTGGGGCTAAATTTGGATCAATTTTAACACTCAGAATATCAAATCCTTCAATTAATAATTCAACTAAAATTCTACCACCTCTTGCACCAGTAAATCTTCTATATTCTTCACTTACACTAGCTAAATTCCAACCTTGTAATCTTCTTAAACATCCAATTACAGTACCAGTTCTATGTCTACCCATACCACAACACACAAGCATTGGATAATTTTTTTTATTTAATATTAATTCTAAAGATTTTCTTATTGTTGATTCATTTAATGAATCCCATGGATTAATTTGAGGAATCATTGAAGAAGATTGATTATTTGATGATTGATTAAATTCAAATTCATTTAACATTCCAACATATTCAATATTAATTTTTAAATCATTACAATAATCTAAAAATTCATCATTTGGTTCTTCTGATGCTAACCATATTATAGTTTTTAAATTTAATTGATTTAAAAATGATTGATTTATCATTGATGGTTGACCTGATCTATATAATTGTTTTTCAACTGGACAAAAATTTAATGGTGGTATTATTCTTAATATTGGAGGTTGTGAAATTTTTCGAAGATTTATATTTTGATTTTGAGTATATTGAGATCTTTCATTTTGTTGATTTTGAATAATTTGTTGTTGATTTTCAGTTAATTGTGAAGATAGGCTTGGACTTGGTTGTATTGGATCTAATTGTTCTTGATTTGACTGAGTTTCTATTGATTGTGGATTAGATTGTCGAAATTGATCATCTTTTTCATTATTTGAATTCAACTGATCTTTTAAATTTAGCTGAGATCCTCCATTCATTATATTATCAGTCTAATTTCTAGTCTCGAAATGTAATGAAACACTTGTAAGTGGATGGTTCAATGATATAATTTATGATGGTAAAACCCATAATTTAGAATAAAATAAATGCAAAAAAAAAAAAAGATTTAAGTTTCAGTGAGATTATAATTTGTACGATCCGAAACCAACTTATAATCTGACATAAATCAATTTTAAACAACTACAATTTACAACTACAATTTGGGCTTTATTTAATTTCGTTGTCAGTTACTTTTGCCCAATGCTGTTGGAAAGAGCAAAATCCAAAGCATAAAGAGTAAACTACTCTTCTAGTGCTGATACAATTGGTCTCGAAGTTATCAGGATGTACAAAAATCCGAGTTTTGTCACCTTTCCATCACTTTTTAACCAGCAAAGAACATTAGCAGCAGGTGAGCAGCGTTTATTACCAGCTTGCTTCTTATGTCTTCAATAATCATTTTCAAACTGAATTGTACAGAATTGCCATGATTTCATACTTCCGGTTTGAAATTGATTGTCACAACTCTATCAAAACTTCACGACACACAATTTGTAATTGAAAAAAAAGACAACAATTTGTTAATTGATTTATTTCACCAATATTCCAAATTATTCAATTCATTTTACAACCAATTCTCAATCATTCAATTGACACAGAAACCTAGAATAATGGCAAATAAAAACACAGCAATAAAGAAAGCCCAACAAGCACAAGCACAAGCACAATCCAAAAGCAAATCAAAAACCTCAACAACAGATCCAACCACGTCTGAAAAATCAACTATTAAATCACCAATTACAACAACAAAACCAATAATATCAACATTTAAAGAATTACAAACAGCATTAAAAACAACATACAACAATTATTTTGAAAATTTAACCCCTAAATTAAAATTAATTGATTTATTCTTATTATTTTTAGTAATTTTAGGTATATTACAATTTATTTATGTATTGTTGGTTGGAAATTTTCCATTTAATGCATTTTTAGGAGGATTTTCTATATGTGTTGGACAATTTGTATTATTAGTTAGTTTAAGATTACAAATTAATGACACTGTTGAAGAAGATGGAACAGAAGAGGAAGAGGAGGTGGTTGTTGATTTATCTAATAAAGATATTAATATAATTGATATTGAAGAAGATGAAACAAAGACCAGTAAAAGAATATTTAAAAATATTTCACCTGAAAGATCTTTTGGAGATTTTATATTTGCAAGTTTAATATTACATTTTATTGTTATTCATTTTATAAATTAGGAAAAGTGTATAATTTCTAGTAATGAATACAAAAGAATATTATAGAGTTTTCTCCATGTTTTGAATCGTTGTAAATAAACTTGATTGTTAAAAATTAAAAACTATAAATGAAATTAAATATTCGTAAACTTTTTTTTTGTATTTATTTTTGAAGTTTGAGTCGGTTTATATCACAATTCATCGACTTCGTATGCCCCTTGATGATTTTTGTTAAAAAAATGGGGTTATATCATGATTAATGACTAGATAGTATGAGTAATCAAATTTTGCTCGTTTGAAGTTTACTTTTTTAACTTGAATAGGAATATTAAATAATATTACATGAATAAATGATAGTTTAAAATGAAAAATTAGAATGCAATTGTCTTTTCCCTTGTTTTTAAAATGGTCCCTTTCCTCAATTAGACTATTACACAACATCCAGATTTTGATTTTTCTGCAGCTGCAGATTGTGATTGATTATTTCTAGTTGATGATGGTTTAGTTCCATTTGTTTTACTCGATTGTTGTTTGTTACTTTGTGATGTATTAGCTCCTGACGTTACTCCCCCATTCGTTATTTGTTGTTGTTGCAGTTGTTGTTTTGAATCCGCTATACCATTTTGTTGTTGATTATTATTATTATTTGCTTCATTTGAATCTATTATACCATCTTTTTCGTCTCTTCTTTTTAATAAATATTCAGTATAATTTATATGTTTAACTAAATCAAAAAATGCTTCTTCAACATTAATTCTCATTTTTGCAGAAGTTTCTAAAAATGGACAACCAAAACTATTTGCTAACGCTTGACCTTCTTCATAACTAACTTGTCTTTCCATTTCTAAATCACATTTATTTCCAACAACTAATACAGGAACATTTTCACTATCTTTAACTCTTTGAATTTGTTCATAAAATGATTGTAATTCTTCTAATGAATTTCTTGAATTTATTGAATAAACTAATAAAAATCCTTCTCCTGTTCTCATATATTGTTCTCTCATTGCTGAATATTCTTCTTGTCCTGCAGTATCTAAAATATCTAATAATACTTGTTCATCATTTATTGTACATTGTTTTCTATAACTATCTTCTATAGTTGGATCATATTCATCAACAAAATGTGATTGAATTAATTGAATTGTTAATGCTGATTTTCCAACACCACCACCTCCAACAACTACTAATTTATATTCTCTTAACATTTGGAATTATATTATGTGATTGGATATAGATTTTGAACTAGATGTTGCTTATATCTGTTTAAATTGCTTCTAAACGATTGTATAATTTGAATTTGACGATATTTCAATTAAGTTTATCAAAAGTGTCGATTATTGGCTCTGAATTTTCTTTCTTTTTCAGTTTGTTTAATCAATTGATACTCTTTTTGAATAACTAGAGTAGGATGAAATCAATTGAATGTACTACCTAGGTCAATTAAGGATGATAAAAGTTAATTTTAAAATGGGAAAACTTTTAAAATTTAAAATTGTTGTTTATTATTTTACTATTTATTTTTTTATTCAATTGAAAAAGTAGTTTTGTGTAACATAAATCAAAATGGAATTAATTTACTTCTTTTAGTAAGTTCCATAGGAAATATGAAATATATGAAATAGAACAACTAGAAGTCTAATAGAAGAAGATAATATATGGAACAGTTTACTTTGCTAAAGTAGAACACATATCTATTAAAAATCTAGTACCACAGATTGTACATCCATAATATTTTCCTTACGGCGTATGTAAATGAAATTACGATATGACGTAAACTTAATTGGATGAAATCATTTTGATTAACATTTCTACGTAAAAGAACACCGCCTTTTTCCATATATCAGTACTCATATTATTTAGAAATGTAAAGCCATTCCCTATTTTTTTTTTTTTTTTTCGGGCAATCAATTTCGCCAAACCGAACCCTTTTTTTCATATTTTTCGATACGAAGATCGCCTCAGTGCTACCATACATATCGTATTAAAATTACATCAATTCCATCACCGTTGAAAAAACTAAAATAGCCAACGTTTGATTGTCTTATGATAATTAATTTAAACTTTTGATTTAATCATATGACATAAAATTGAATCATCTATACCCCGGAAGATTACTTAAACATTACTACTTAGTCTAATGTGACATTTGTTGAATTTGATATCCTCATAAGCCAAAGGCCGAATCAAAAAAAACCAACTATTCTCAAACTATTTCAATAAAGACTCTTAATTGTCATAAAACTTCACAATCCAATTTTTTTGAATCTTACTTTTTCCATCCTCATGCATGTTCTACCCCTGCAAATTGTATTAACATCAACTTTTATCACCGTTTTGGGCTGGGATTAAGTTTGAATGAAACTTTTAACTAGAAGGAGAATTTTGGACACTTGAGACCGACGAAATAGCTGTTATAGACGAGCTTGACGCTTATGAGAAATTTTCTTAGGTATGCTGCGAAATCGTTCTTACGTCCGGAATTAGTATCTCTTAGCTCGTCATATGGGGTTCAGGGTAGTTACGGGAAGTGAAAGTACAAAGCTAATCTCATCAAAAAATAAATTTAAACTTTAAACCTTAAACCAACATCAAGAAAAGTAGTTTACATCATCATCATCTTATATTGAGTATACAATCTCTTACCTAAGAATTAATATTTTTTATTTTTTTTAATTTTTATAATACAATCATCACAATACCATTTACCTTTTGGAGGATTTTTAAATCCAATACAAGGTAAATGAAACCATTCTCTTTTACAATCATCACCATCACATCCTACCATTTCTCCAAATGATACTTGATTACAATAACAATAAGTTGGTTCATTTTTGATTGATTTTGAGTTGTTTCCTCCATCAATTGATAAATTTTTATTTTTGGTTTGTTGTTGAATTGATTGATTTGATGATGATGTTAATGAATTTGAATTTATTGAATTATTTGTCATATTTGAATTATCATAATTATTTAATTCATCATCATCATTATTGTTGTTTTCATTTTTCTTTTTCTTTTTATTTGATTTTTCATCATTTGCATTATTTCTTCTCTTTTTAGGATCATTGTTTAAAGATTTCGGATTATTGTTGGAGGTGGTATTGGTAGAAGTATTATTTTCTAAAGGAGTTTGTTCTTTATTTTTCTTTTTCCTACCTGCATTCGATGTAGATGGAGTTCCTCCTGTTCCACTATCTTTATCATCATCTTTATTTGATTTTCTTGCAGCTAATGCTTCTCTTCTACTTTCACTTCTTTGAGAATTTATTGAATTATTTATATTATTACTGTTATTATTATTATTATTTCCATTATTTATATTTGAATTATTTGAATTATTTGTATCTAATATCATTGCAGGATGAATTAATGGACCAATTCTTATATTTTCTGGAATTTCATTATTTTGTATAATTAATTTATAATCTTGATTTATTCTATACATATGTTTATTTAGTAAATCTGTTGCAACTGAAGTAACATGCATTTTCTCTTCTAAACAGGGTATAATTTCATTTATTTTATTTTTTATAATATTTAATTGTTGATGATCTTGATTTTGTTTTTGTTTAAGTGATTCATTATTTTTTGAATGTAAATTATCAATATAATTTTTAATTCTAAGATTAATTTGTGGTATTGTATTTATACATTTAGCATCAATTTCTTTTAATAATGTAAAATATTTTATAATATCTAATGGTAATGCTTCAAATGCATCACTTATATCATTTAATCCAGGTAATAATTCATGTAAATTATTTATATTTCTAGGACGATTTTTTGATGTTGAAAATCCTAATAATTCTTCTTTATCTCTTTTTCGTGATTCTCTTGTTTCTTTCATTGTGTGATAGACTTGTATTTGATTTGTATGCTTTTTCTGTTTTTGGATGAAATTGAGATTGTTGAGCTTGTGTTTGAATTTTTTATGTTCAAGAATATGGTTCTATGTAGTTTGTGTTGATTTTAAGGTGTCGAAATGTGTTGTAAAAATGATCTGTTAAAGTGATGTTCTTATTTATTTCAAAACATTAATTCGCTTCTTTATTCGAAAAATAAAAATTCCGATAATTAGATGCTACCAACTTAGATGTTTTGATTTTCATATCGATCAAGCTGATAAGATTTGATCACCAAAACGTTAGGTAAGAAGATCAAAAATAGAGGCAAAATAGGTAATGATTCATTGTATAAAAGGGTCGTAAATTCATTAAAGGTCTTACATATATGATCATTCATCAATTTTAGCAACAATTTGTTTCATAACTTCTGAATCTGGTACATCATCAATTATATCAGCATCTTCTATATCTATCTCATTATTTTCATCATCATTATTCAAATTATTTTCAATTTTTTGATCTTTTAGTTCTTGTTTTCCATTCTCCAATTTTTCTTTATTTGGTGAAGGAGGTGGAGTAGGTATATTTAATTTTAAATCATTCATAATTTTTTTCATTCTTAATTCAATAAATTGATTTCTTGAATCTATTAATTTATCATTACTTCCATTGCTACCACTACTTGAATGAGAATTACCACTTCTACTACTTTCACTATGACTTGAATTTGGTTTATCTAATTTATTATTTAATTTTTCAATTTGTAAAATAATTAAATTTAATTGATTATAAAAAAATTCTAAAGTTTCATCAATTGGTTTTAAATTTCGAATAATATTTTTTACATTCTTATCATCACTATTATTATCTCTAATTTCATTAATCTGCTGTAGTTGATTTTTCATAAATTTCAAATTATTTAAAATTTTTTCACATTTTAAAATTTGTAAAATATATAATTTTCGTTTTATCAATTCTTTTTCAATTAATTCATAAATTTTAAAAATTTGATAATCATAATCATTTTTTTGAGTTCTTAGAGATCTTTCATCACCCACTACTTTTGGTTGATGTTTTAAAGTTATTAATCCATCATCAATTAAATCTTGTGGTATATGAAATATATTCAGCAAAGAATATAATTCAAATTTATCAAAAAATATATCAATTTTAAATTGTAATAATGATTCTAATTTTGCTGATCCAGTAAATATTTCATCAGTTATTAATTTATCATCTCCACCAACATCTATAAGTTTGTTTTTACTTTTTAGATTTAATAAATATTCTTCTAATGCTTCTATACCTTTTCCTGTTATTTGATTTATTGCATTTATAACTTCATCTATTAATTTTAATGGTGCAAAACCAAAATGTTCAATTAGTAGTGCTTGAGCTGTAGAATCTGTTGATTTTGATGAAGACATTGTAGGTGTGGTTTGTGGTATATGTGGTGTAAAACGGTTTATGGTATTATTTGATGTAGAAAGAAGTGTGATTCTATGTGGTGTAGAAGGGATTGTGTTATTATGTTTGTATTGGTCGTGGTTTACTTAGATTCAAAAGAGTTGATAATTGTTTTGTTTACTTTTTTTCCGCGTACTTACTTAAATATTTTTATAAGTCCGATCTAAAATATTCAGTAGTTTGGAGAGAAAGTAAGAGTAAGTGAGCGTTAATTCCTATATATTTCTTCAAAATACACAAATTAAACTATCAAACTATACTGTAGGTTACTATAATACTCAAAAATAATTATTAAATATTAATTAAACAATTAAATAAAACTAATTAAAATAGAATTAAATATAAATGAAATGAAAACGAAATGCAAAGATTTAATGATGATAAACAAAACCCATGAATGAAAATGTAAAAACTAGAATTACGTAGTTGATGTGCATTAATTTTTTAAATCAATTTGAAATTCAATTAATCCAGATTTTAAATTTTTATTCTTTGAAGTACTTTGTTTTTTAATTTGATTATTTGAAGGAATGGTGCTTGATAAATTAGTTGAATTAATTGATGAGTTAGTCTCAGTAGGTTTTTTTGAATTTAGTTCTGAATCTTGTTGATAAATTGTATCAACATTTTCATAAATAAAAGAATAATGATTTTTTAAAGTTATTACTGGCATTGAATTTATAAGATCTATGTGACTATTATTACCAGATACTGGCTTTTTTGTTGTTGATGATGATGATGATAAAGATTTTGAATTTTTGAATGTAGTAGTTGTTGGAGATATTGATGATGTTGATGTTGATGTTGTTGTTGTTTGATTTTTAGTCCATTGTAATTTAGAATTATTGAATAATGCTGATGTTCCATTGAATGATGATGATTTTTTAAGAACTTTTTTATTTGATTTTGATGAATTTGAAGAGACGGGACCAGATATTGAATTTTTTTTCCTCCTTGGTATGATTGTTGTAGAGGTTAGTTTTTGTGATATAGTTTTTGATGGTTCATTTTTAAAAATAGGTGGCATTTTTGGAGATTGAGGTTCAATTTTAATTGTATTAGAATCATTTTCTATTCTAATTTGTTCAGATTTTGAATCATTGTTGATTGAATTATCAAATTTATTTAATGAATTATTTTGATTTAAATCCTCAAAAAAATCATCATTTAACAATTCTTCAGCAGTGATATTATGACTATAATTATAGCCATTATTATCTGAAGTCTCATTATCTGATGATTGAGGACTTGCTATTTCTATTGTTGTTGGAGAATCATTTATTGATTGTTGTTCATCACTTGGTTTGAGATCCAATTTTAAAATTTTCAGTTCTTGCTTAATACCTGTATTTATATTCTCAACCAGTATTTGATTTAATGATTCAATTGAATCTTCAAATTGAAAAGAATTTTCAATATGTTGTTGCCACAATTTTTGCAAATGTAAGTTCAGTTCAGATTGAGCTTTATGTGTATTTAAATTAAAAGGTAATTGTTGTGACTGTGATTGTTCTTGATGAATATCTTGAATTTGATTAGGGCTAGCTAATTGATATTGTGCAAATGGTGAAGTTTTATTTGAATTTTGATTATGATTATAAAATCTTTGTTGAGTTGGAGTAGTTAATAATGATTGTTGATTAATCATTTGTTCAAATTGAGTTAATGGTTGATTTGTATTTAATCCTAATCCAATAGTTGGACTTGGATTTTCTGCTATTGATGTTCTTGTTGATGATATTTGTGATATATTATTATTAGTATTTGGTGGAGTAAATTGTTGTGATGAATTATTTAACCCCAAAACAGAATTTGGAGTATTAATTGAATTATCATTATTATTATTTTCAGGTATGTTATTTGAATAAGTTGTATTTATTGGTGAAAAAATTTTATTTATATTATGTTGTGATTCATTATTATTTTGTAAAATAGTTGTAAAATGACCATTTGATTTTATAGCTGGAGTAGATTGATTTGAAAAATTAGATCCACCTAAAGGTTGTTGATTTAAAAAAGTTGGACTTGCAGATGCTTTTGGAGTTTGTAAATATGGTGGTAATGGTGGGAAAGATTCATCTAATTTTAAATCAATATTATCCATAGTACTATTTGCAGAATGTAAATAATCTTGAAAATCAAATGTTGAAAGACTATTTGTTGATTGTAAATTGTCTAAGTTATTTGGATTAGGCAGTATTAATTGATTTAATTCTTCATCATTTGAATTTTGGATATTTGAAGAAAAAGAATTTTGATGATTTATATTTGGTGATTGCTCGGGAATTGTTTGAGATAGAAAGTCAAAATTCATTTTTTATATGATAAGGTATAAGCGAACGTAATGGTAAAGTGAAATATTGTTTGATTAATTGATATAAGTTTTAATTGTTAATTAGCGATTGTAATGAATTGTTTCAAAGGGTATCTTTGTTAAAAGTTTATAAGCGAATGACTGTTGTGAATGGTGTTACTGAATTGTTGTGAGTGGATGATAAAGGACTTTATTTAATTGAATTCTCGAGTAAATGGTATCTGAATAAATGTTTAATGATGCTTTGAAAAGAAAAAGAAAAAGATGGTTGGTTATATTCTTTTGTTGAAAATAATATTCTTAATAATTTTTTAATATCCGGAAAAATAAGGGGCTCTCTCTTTTTCTATTTTTATTATTCTACATACAAAGTTTTGTGAACTATTTTATCATCATTATTCCATTATACTACGAGGTTTTATATTGTGGTTTTAACCTAGCTAGCTTTTAGATTATTGGAATTATATAAGAGCAGTTACTAATAGACAAGAGTACAACTTTAGAGGGTTCGACCGAAGCTCAACCTTTGATGAATTAAAGATGAAATTTCAAGATTGAAATTAGAACTACCACAAGTACTACAATCAAATTATAATAAATTATTTTTATCATTGGTTAAAACCTAATCAAAGTAAATCAATTTCATAATCAAAGATTAAATCTCTACCATGTCAAATTAGCAATTTAATTCTGCCCTGGGTTTATGATTCTTCTTCTTACCTTTCATTCATAAAACTGACATTAGAAAACAGAACTGGTGATTTTCCGAGAATAGCAGAAAGCACTTGTTCTATTAACAAGTTTACCTTCCTCTATTGTTACATTCTTTTGTGTTTTAGATAATATGCTTTACGATCAATGTTATAACACAAAAAACATTCGATATGAGACATTTTAATATAATAAAATATTATATTTAATTTATCCAGACGTTCTAGAATAAAGTATAAGTCATAGTTCAAGAGGAAGGAGACCGTGGATTTTCAAATGTGTGTAGATCCTCGAATAAGGTCCCATTATTTTTAGAAACTTTTGAAACATGGAAGAACCAATTGAAATTCTACCCCCCAAAATTTTAATGAAATTTTTCAAGTAGTATGGAATTTAATTAAGCTTGCAGAAAATAAATGTTGCTACCAAATTGAAATCTTAATTGGTATCTGAAACCAGCTTAGTTGCAAAAAATATATGTTTATACATTCCACAAGTTCTATTAATGATGTAATAACCAGCAAATGATTCTAGAGACAATTTTGCTTTGTTTGGCTGATAGCTTATGGCTGTAGGCTGTACAAAATTAGGCTTTTTGAACAATTGCCTTCGGCTCAAGAGGACTATTAAACAGTTCGCAAAACAGTTTTCTTGAATTAAAGTCAAATCCACAAATTTTTTGTAAAGTTTGGCACTCCCCATCGAAAAGTCTTATCTAGAATTGTTTAGTAGGGGTTCAGTTACTCGCTCCAAAATTTACCTTAACTTTCTTAAATATTGCTAAAAAGCTATACATTATCATTATTCAATTTAAAAAATCTCCTTTATCTAATTTCAATTGTAAATTATATTCAGGTTGAAAAGAAGCATACATAGTATCAGAATCATTAGTTACAAAAGCAGTATAATCAGCTTCTTCATCGGGTATAATTTTTTTTTGTTTAATTTTTGGATCAATTGAATCAACAATTAATTGAATTTGACAAGTTTTTTCCATTAAACAAAATAAATAAGCTGCTTCATCTATAGTTTTACCCATAGTTAATAAACCATGATTAGTTAAAATCATTGCTTTTACAATTGGACCAGCAGCTTCTGCTATTTCAATACCTTCATTTTTATCTAATGCAACACCTCCAAAAGTTTCATATATACCTTGATTTTTATAAAAAATACAAGAATCTTGATTAATCATTTCAAGGGGTTTACCAAATGCTGAATATGCCTTTCCATGAATTGAATGAGCATGACAAACAGCATTTATATCTGGTCTTGCCATATGAATTGCAGAATGAATACCAAATCCAGCAGTATTTATTGGAGATTGATTACCATCTGATAAAATTTCTCCATTATGATTTAAATGAACTAAATCTTTTACAGAAATTAAACTAAAATGAATTCCCAAGGGATTTATCCAAAAAGTTGTTGGATCTAAAGGATCTTTTATTGAACAATGACCTGCTTCACCTTCATCAAATCCTTTACGACCAAATATTCTGAAAACTGCTGCAAGATGTTCTAGCATATGTTTTCTTTCATCTTTTTTATTTGTGAAGGTAGGTGGTTTGAAAGGATGAGCCCCACCTAATGAAATATGATGTGATCCTCTTTCTCCATATTCATAACCTTTTGATGTGGAATGAGATTGATCTATTTGTGTTGGTGACATAACAATTGTGTGATTAGCTAGTAGTGGAGGAGTAAGAATCTGATACTTGTTGGTAGAATATATATCCCAAATCAATCGGATTGAAATTCCATTAGACTAGTTGCTTCATTTATATTATGTTTCAGTTAAAAGTATGTCTCCCCATATGCATAATATTACTCCGTAATTTTAAAGGTAATTATAATTCCTTTTATTGTTTAGCGGTTACTACTTAAAATGGAATGAAGTTTTCACAATTTTCAAGATCGCTTAATACGAGATAAAGAAATTTTTAGATCTAAATAATAAAAATATTATATGATAAGAACACAGTTATGAAATTTGTCAACAATGAAATTAGTATAAATTGAATGAACTTCCCGTTGACTCATCTTGTTACAGATTCATCAACTAATTCAAAATGACTGCAGATATAGATTTTAATTTTATAAAAACTACCAAAGGTAGATTAATACAAACAATTCATGATACAGCTAAATGGGGAGCAAAAGGAATATGGGGACCAGAATCAACTCAAACTGGAGTTTGTAGATTAGCATTATCTGATTTAGATAAATCAGTACGTGATTGGTTTGTTGAAGAAATGAAATCACTAGGTTGTTCAATTAAAATAGATCAAGTTGGAAATATTTTTGCAATATATCCTGGAAAAAATAATAACGTTAAGCCAACTGGTGTTGGATCACATTTAGATACTCAACCTAGTGGAGGTAGATATGATGGAATTTTAGGAGTTTTAAGTGCTGTTGAAATTATAAGAACTTTAAAAGATAATGAATATGTACCTAATTTTCCCATAGCAGTTATAAATTGGACAAATGAAGAAGGAGCTAGATTCCCTATAAGTATGGTTGCTTCAGGAGTATGGGCAGAAAAAATTTCCTTGGATACTTGTTTAAATTTAGAATCAATTGATGATGAAAAACCTAAAAAATTTGGTGATGAATTAAAAAGAATTGGATATAATGGTGACACCAAAGCTTCGTTCAAGGAAAATCCTCTAGCTTGTCATTTTGAAATTCATATTGAACAAGGACCAATTTTGGAAAATGAAAATAAAAAAATTGGTATAGTTATTGGAGCTCAAGCTTTTGAATGGAATTTAGTAACTGTTACAGGAAGAGCTTCTCACGCAGGTACAACACCAATGAATACAAGATCTGATGCTATGTTATGTGCTTCAAAAATTATAATTATGGCTATCGAAACTGCTGAAAAATATGGTGGTTTAGCAACTGTTGGAACCCTCAGTTTAGAACCACTGTCAGTAAATGTTATACCAAATATTGTTAAATTTTCATTAGATGTAAGACATATTGAAGATGAAAAATTAGATGCAATAATGTATGAAATTAAATCAAAAGCTAATGAGTTAGGTGAAAAGGGAATAGAATCAAAATTTTCAAAACCATTATCTGTTGATTTTCAAAATTTAACAACTTCAAAAGCTATTAAATTTAATGAAAATAATATTAAAACAGTTAAAAAAGCTGCATTATCATTATTTGATTCTAGCGAGATTAAAGAAATTACAAGTGGTGCAGGTCATGATTCTTGTTATACAAGTAAACAAGTTCCAACATCAATGATTTTTATACCTTCAAAAGATGGATTATCTCATACACCTGAAGAATATTCAAGTCCAGAAGATGTTGAAAATGGATTTCAAGTGTTGTTGAGGACAATATTGTTATATGATAAATGGAGAGCAGATTATGAATAAATATATAGGAAATAAAGCTTTAGATTCTCTTTTGATTCAACGGATTTAAAATATGTACCTCTACTTATCTATTTAAATTGATTGCATGATCGGAATTATAACCAAATCGGAACGTAAATTCCGCAGCCAAATTCTTGTATATAAGCAACAAAATTGTTTTATCTATTGTTTTAGATTTATGACAAATCTTTTTATTCTTTTGCTACTTTTGATGCCATTTACTCATATTTTGATCTAACAAAACAGATCAGGGATTCAAATCCTATTGATGCTCTTTTTTCTTTTCTCTCTATTCCCATTCACTCTTTCACCCTCACTTCAATGAATCAATGCCTACTATAAAATGAGTAATAATAATCCAACTGTATTGGAACAATTACGAGGATTTCCAGTATTTCAAATGATTATAATAATGTTATTAAGATTATCAGAACCAATAGCATTTTCAAGTTTTTTAAGTTATATATTTTTTATGATTAAAAGTTTTCGAATAACAAAAAATGATGCAGAAGTTTCAAGATATTCTGGATATTTAGCTTCAGCTTTTTCATTAAGTCAATTTTTTAGTTCTGTACCATGGGGAATAGCATCTGATAAATTTGGTAGAAAACCCTCGATTTTATTTGGTTGTATGGGTACAGCTTTTTCAATGATATTATTTGGATTCAGTAAGAATTTTACATTAGCTTTTATTTCAAGAATTTTAATGGGTTTATTAAATGGTAATGTACCAATAATGAGAACTACTGTGGGGGAAATAGCAGTTGAAAAAAGACATCAAGGTATAGCTTTTTCTAATTTAAGTTTAATTTGGGGGTTGGGGAAATGTATTGGAGCTTATCTTGCTGGTCATTTAACAGATGTTGATCATTTTAGAGAATATAAACGTGATGAACAACCACAGGAGGACTCAATTTTTATTAAATTTCCATTTGCATATACAAATATAGTTATTGCTTTATTAATTCTAAATTTTTGTATTATTGGTTGGTTATTTCTTGAAGAAACTCATGATGAATTAAAAAATAAAAGAGATCGAGGATTAGAAATTGGTGATAAAATAAGGAAATTACTTGGTTTTGAAGTACCTGATCGACCATGGCAAATGAAAAAGGGGGAAAGTTTTGAAACATTAATTGATGAAAACTCAATTGACTATGAAGATAGTGAATATGAAATGCAACTGATTTCTTCAAATGAATATGTTCCTATAAAAATTGAAGAAGAACCAAATATTTTTACATGGCCAATAATTCATAGAATAAGTTGTAATTTTTTCATTTCTTTTTCAAATATCATTTATACTGAGTTTTTCCCAATTTTTTTAGCTAAAACTATAAGACCAGAATCTTTAAAAATTCCATTTCATATGAAAGGTGGGTTTGGGTATAGTACTGATTCAACTGGTAAATTATTATCAATAACTGGATTAATTGGAGTAATTGCAGTTAGTTTATTATTCCCCATTATTAATAAATATTTTACAATATTAACAGCTTTTAGAATTGGATTAATGATTATACCAATTTTGTTTTTTGTTATACCATTGAATTTATTTACAATTCCAGAATATACTCATTCATATTCTCATACATTAACAACAACATTATTATATTTAAATGCTGGATTTTTATCATTTTTTGGATCAATAAATAACTCTCAAATGGTTTTATTGATTCATCGAGCATCTCCTAGAAAGCAAAGAGCTTTAATAAATGGATATACAATTTCAATAACTGCATTATCAAGATTTATTGCTCCATTAATTTGGGGTTGGGTTATGTCAAAATTTGATTTAAGTGGAACAGGAGGTCTAAGTTGGTGGTTATTAGCTGGCGAAGGTTTATTTGTTTTTGGTTTATCATTTATATTGAATGAAGATGATGAACAAGATTAAATATAGATATAAATATAGATTATTTTAGAGCATCTTTCAGCCCTACCTCTAGCCTCTAATTTCTTTTCCCACCGACCAAATTGTTGCTGCTCGTAATAAATGCGATAGTGGCGTTTATGTTCTAACGTATGAAATATAAGAGCAGTTTTTAATTGTTCTGTAAGATTTTCGAGTTACTTATTGTTCAAAGTGGAGATTTTCAAAATTAAAGCTATGAGAATTTCAAATCTGAAACTAAATTGGATCTGAAATTGGTAGTGCGTGAGGCTCGTCATATAAAAAAAATTTCCTCTTTGGGTAAATGAAAATTTACGAATCTCTTAAATGCAGGATTTATGTTCAATTTTTTCGTTAAATACGTTAAAATTTTTAAATTATAATTGATGATGTTTATAAATTTCAAGTAAATTGGTTAATTATAATTCCTATATTGGGACAAGGTTGTGTAGAAATTTTTCACTAGCACCACATGAAATTAGACTAAAAAAGTTTAACATGTCTAATTAATAAATTTTTTATTTTATATAAATCATCATCTGTCCTTGTATTCTTGTTTTTTTTAATTCAACTCTAACTTTAACTTTAACTCCAAAAATGAAAGTTCTTGCTTTATTGTCCTTCGTTTTTTTCAGTTTTACATTAGCTCAATCATTAGATTTAGAATATAATATTGATGCCATTTTAAAAAGAGCAAATGAACCATCACAACAAACTTTAGAAGAAGTTGATCAATATTTAAAACAATTAGTTGCAGCAGCTAATGGTCAACCAGTTAATTCCACTTCAAAAAGAGATGCTTTAATTTTATCAAAAAGAGATAATGTCTTATTAACAGCTGCATTTACTGCTTTAAATAATTCAGGTACTGGTGTTCCAATTGTACATACTTTAGTTACTGATCCAGGTTCTCAAGGTGCATCTATTCAAATTATTGAAAATTATATTAAAACAACCACCCTCAAAACTTTATTATCAGCAGCTGATAATTCAAATTTAGCTGTTGATATTGTTATGAGATTTTTTATTAATTATAGTTTAGTACCAAATTTATGGACAATACTTGTTACTTTATATAATAATGGTGTTTTACTTAAAAGAAGTTTATTTGGAGATATCATTGGTGGTGTTTTAGGTGGTATTAATCAATCAATTTGGTCATCATTAATTACTTTATTAAATACTATAGTTAATGTTGAACAAATTTGTGAATCATTACAAAAATCAGGATTTGCAGTATCCGTTGTTGATGATATTATTTCAACAAGTGATGGAAGAGATTTTGCAGTTAAATTATTTACTGCAATTATTAAAGATCAAATTATAACTATTAGTAGTTTAGTTGATGCTTTAAGTTCAACTAATTTCCTTCAAAATACATTAACTAAAATACTTTCAAATTCAACTTATAGGAAAATTATTTTCATTTGGGCTGTTAACTTTTTGGTTTCAATGATTAAATATATTTTTTAAACAACCACCAAAAAAACAAAAAAACTTTAGTTCTACGTTAAACATTTATTACCAATTTGAATAGTTCATAAATAAAAATTGTAACTTACACTGCTAGAATGAATTCTCACGACTCTTTAAAATTATTGCGCTGTGTTGCGTCAAATATAATACTCGTAAATTTACAAAGTTTACGTGTATTATGTAGACGTATAAACTCTAACTAAATTTGAAAAATACAAGCCACATCTACCTATGGCACAAACTCAGAGTGTTTTATTAAAATCGCGGAAGCTCAAAATAATCCAATAAAGATTGTTTGACTATCAGATAAATAATAAATTTGTTGACTTGATTCAGGTTGATCACCATAAAGACTCCATTCACCAATATGATTATTACCATACCAAGCAGCAAAAGCAGCTGGTTCATCACTAGATTGAACTAATACTCCCACAGCACCTTCTGGTTTATCAAAATATTGTCCTCTATCTTGTATATTTTCAATTTCAATTTCCGGTTTACCTAAAGTATTTTTATCTAATTCTTTCAAATCATAAATCCAATTGAATTTTATACCAGTTTGTTTTTGAGTTTTTGGAATTTTGCTATTGGATCTATTTATCTTTAATTTACGGTCTGTGACATCACCAGTTTTTAAATCAAGTACTACCATTGTAGCGTAATTGAATTTTTTAATTTACAAAGGAAGAAAAATTGTTGTTGATACTTTTCATGATTATTGTTTTTATTTATACAAAAACCTTGTGGCACCAGAATCTAATCAATTGTTTTTGTGTCTAGAAATTTTGCGCTTCTTTGTTCGATACGCAATTTTGACACGCGATTTCCAATTACATTTATTATTATATCTATTTATATCTCTATATAGCTGACAAACCAGTTGTAGCTAAACCAAACGCACCTAATCTCATAGGACCTGAAGAACCAGGTCCATTTAACATTGAATTACCACTTGATTTAGCGGCATTTCTTAAATTTATTTCTCTCATTGTACTTAGAATAACTGTTAGAACTAAAGTATCTTGATCCACCAGTAATGTACTATTTATATCCAAATTATTATTTGTTAAATCTTGATATAAATCAATCCTACCTGCATCATTATATTTTTTTGGTAAAAAACTTGAAGAATTTGAATTTTTTATAATCAGAGCATCTTTAAAACATCCAAATGGAGGTAAATCACTGGGAATATAATTATATGATGAATTACCTTGATATGTATTTTCTTCCTGTATAAATGAATTTTCTGGAATTGGATTTATAAAAGTTGATGGATCATTTATATTAAATTTTATATTACTTGATTCATCATCATCTTTTTTACCAAATTTTAAAAACAGTGAAGGAGGTTTATTAATGATATTATCACAAAATGAAGGTTGACCTTCATCAATTATTAATAATCTCATATGAGGATTATATTGACATATTAAACCAGATGCAACAGTTGTACCTAAAATTCTAAATCTTGTATCTTTATATATGAAATCACAAAATGGTTTAAAATTCAGTTGAAATAATATGATTTTAAAAACTTGTGATGTACCAGGATTAAATTCAAATATAAATCTTCTATAATTTGATGAAAATTTTGAATATACAAAACAATAATTAAAAGTTTCAAATTCTGTATCTTCTTCTGTGGTACTTGTTGGTGGTGATGGAATTTCTTTAAATTTTTTAAAAATTATATATGGTGAGTTTTTTCTAAAACTTGACATGTATGGTATATTAATTTTAAATAAAGGTAGACCTTGTCCCTTAATTTTATAATCTATAGGTATTATGTGATTTCTATTATCTATTATATCTTTACCGTGTGGTTGAAATTCTGTTTTATTTATACTTGCATCAGATGATGCCTTTCGAATGCCTCCCTTGGAGTCATATAATATTACTGAATTTTTTCTTTCCTTTTTGATACCAGATCTTAATTCTTTAAATAATTTATATGAATCTATACTTGGGAAAACATATGTATTATGTTTTAACATCCCATTCATTATTACAAGTTGTCGTTTGAAATTATATACTGATATATTTCTTTCCATGATTTTTATGTGGTCTAAGGCATATTGTTCAGACGGTATATGTTGTTCATTATACATTGTTGACATATCATCCCCATCAAAATCATAATCATTTAAGTGATCTTGATTCTCGTTATGTTCTTGATTCTGTCTTCTTCTTTCTTCAACTGCTCTCATTCTTCGTACAACAAAAGGTAAATATTCAGTAAAATTATCAATAAAAGTATTTTGTAATTCCATTCTTTGCAGTCTATCAACTGTTAAAGTTGGAGCTTCAGATAATGTAACAGATTGATGATCTGCATCAGTGGTATTTAAAGGGGAAATCACGTCATCTTCATCATCTATAGCTGATTCATTATCTTGTTCACCATGATGTAATGTTTGAAAAGAATAATCTCTTGGTTGTGTTGCAACTGCTGTAGAATTAGGTTGACTGAACCTTCTTTGAAATCTTGAAAATGGAGATTGTGAATTATTATTTGATTGAATTCTGTATCTATCTTCATTTTGATGATCCAGTCTCAGTGGTCTTAAATTGTTATTAGAATCATCTTTTGTTGAATTTAATGAGTTACTATGAGTTCTACTTTTAAATCTCTTGAACATAAACTGGTTGTAAATTAAATGTGTTTGGATAATTTGCTTTTGGAAATGGATAAAAGTAGTGCTGTTTGAATATGATCTATGGATAGCAAAACTTGGTCAATATGATACTTTTTGGAGCAGTTTAATCCTTTACCTTATGGAGTGATGATGATGAATTGATGATTAAAAGATTAATAATTGAGATTAGATTAGATTTACTATACCGGTTATTATGTAATAAAACGCTTAGTATTATGTAAGCAGAGATCCAGATTTCGATTTATTTAGATAGTCTAATAGCAATATTTAATTAAAGGATGTATTAGTTAGAGGATCAGCTTTGAGACCTAGTTCTTACTCTAAATATTGATCGCATCAAGACGTTTGTGCAATCAATTGATAAAGATTTCTGCTTCCCAGATAAGCACAAAATCAAAATAATTAGTTGATTTTCATCGTACGGCTAATTTTTGAAACTTTTGCGTCACGATTTAAATTGAGCCATACTTAATTACCCTAAAGCTCACAAGCGAATAACTTGTATTAAAAGATGAAATATGACCCTTAACTGATATTAAAAGCATTAGAAAGAGTGTGAGCTAGAAGTATAGATTACTAGGGCTATCTCGAATATAAAGCTTGGTCAAAATCCGACTATAAAGATTGGGCAAAATAAGCTGAATAGATTGAGTGCTCCGCACGTATTTTCTACAGACTATGAAATACAATCTCGATTGTTTCAAAAAAACGTCCTTCAAATGAAAGTGATTAGTATTAGAGTTTGATTGTGAATTCCACTAACAATAGGCATTTAAATCCATTTGATAGATCTCAGTGAATCAATTTAAAAGTGATGGATCTATGTTATATCAACTAATAAGTTTTTGTTAGTGCTTAAATTAGCTAATTTATAGAACACATTTTCTTTCTTCTTCCTTTGGAATAATTGAATTAATATTGAAATTATTCTTGTAAATGATTTTTCAACAATTTCCCTTGAATGTTCATTCACTCAAATTCTAAAAACACCAACTGAATTTACTTGAACAAAATAATGAAATTTATAAAACTCTTGATATTGCTATGTATACAAATCATTAGTTAATATGATTTAGCATTCTCCCCTCTTGTAATTTTGGTTAGATTAAATCTATTTTATTTCTACTCACTAATGATTAATCAACTGCAATATACGTCAGTTTTGGCTGCAAATGCATAATCTTATGTGGAACATTTGCTTCCTCTCCTCTTAATAGTTGATTATTCAGAAACATTACAGCTATAAGTGGGTCTTCAAAATTTGAACTCAGAATTATTTCATCATGATGAAATGCATTGTTTAAAACTTTTCCTATTTTTTACACAATTTATATGCCAGCTTGTCAGGGTTGCCGACAGACTTTGATTGGTTTTAGAAGCTCTCCTAGACCTCCATTTGTAAATTGATATCCATTTTAGATCAATTCCCTTTTGGCAAAACCGGCGTTGGTTACCTTCTTTGATTGAATTGTTCATGGCGCCTCTTCTAATTTTCATACTATGTTTATCTCTATCACAACATCGCATCATCAACATATTAAAAATTCTAGTTGCATTTCCTCCAGTTGTTGTTCCAGCTCTATTTCATTGGTTTTGACGTGATCTAGTGAATAATTTTTGGAACCTTGTCTGGTTTTCCGTTGTTTTTCCAAAAGCTATATAGTTTGGTGTGTATCTGAAGGTTTGGTGAAATATTGTAAATTTGAACTGCATCAATTTACCTGGGATCCCAATTCCTCCATGTATCGTCAATTTTTTTTATTAAGTCATTTAATTTTTCAGTTTTACCACTTGCAGTACTACGGTTACCAAAAATAAATTTAATAACTTAATCAAAAAAAAATTTAGTGGTTTGCCTGACGATACTTGGATAAATTGGGATCGAGGTTTAATCGAAGCAGTTCAACTTGATAACACCTTACCTTCGTTTTCAATTTTTTCGTTGCCATGATGAGCAGAAATAAAATTAATATCAATGGTAGGAATTTAAACAACTATTTGAACTTGATTGAATTTGAAGACAAATGCATTGTCGCATACTAATGTGGTGAAGTATGAGACTAATCTTCTAATAATGAAATTGCTGTATGATAATAGTTGTATCAGGGTGAACAAAAGGATTAGTGATAGCCCAGCTATTGGATGAATCGGTAAATCTTAGCATAGCTATATGACTTGAGAAAATTGGAAAATTTCATTGCTCACCAAGAATTCGTCTTGACGCATGAGCAAAATCGACATGAAGCCTTTGAATAGCCTTTGTTGTATCAATTGGCTACAACTGCTTAGCTACTTTAATCGTGTTAATGATTCACAAGTCCTTACCATCTCCATAAAAATAGATTAATTTATCATCGACATTACAAATGGCTTTGTTTGCGCGATAGTCTACAACTATTCTTGGTGAACAAAAAAATTGTTCAATTATCGACAAGTTCAAGTTGCAAGACCTAATGCTAAGCTTAAATGGTTCTCCACTTTTTGAAAATCCTTCGATTTATTTCTTGGTGCTAGTTTGCTTGAAATTTGTATGATTTGAAATGTTTGTGAATTCACACCAATATAAGAATACCTATAAAATTTAGATTAATGATTTGTACATACTTTGATTAATTTATGTAAACTAATGATTTATATCGGCCAAACCTCTTGATATATTTCAATAAATTTAGCCAAATAAGATTCTAAAATATCTATTGCTTGTTTATGTGGTATGTATAAAGGAAGGATTGGTTGTTAATATTAATTTAAGAATTCGTTGAATAAAGAGATTTTTTATAAATTTGGAGCTTGCCATTTGGTAGTGCTTAAATAAATCTTCCTAAATCAAACAACCGCGTAAAATAAGTCAAATCAATTTACATATTAAGTATTACAAACTTGATTTATACAATTAACTCGTTTCAAAATGGCCTTAGAACCAATTCCCACGGCTCAAGTTACAATAAAAACAACAAAAGGAAACCTACCGTTTCATATCTTTGCAAAAGAAACTCCCACAACATCATTACAATTCTTAAATTTATGTAATTCCAAAAATCTCGGAGATTTAAATTTCACAAATAAAGATTATCTAACAATAAAACCAAAACAAGAAGATATAAAATTAGAAATCGAATCAAATTCAAGAATTAAATGTAAAAGAGGTTATTTGGGAGTTTTTAATAATGAATATATTATATCATTAACTGATTTAAATTTAAAATATGTTTTTGGAAAAATTGACCTGGATTCTTGGTATACTTTACAAAATATTTCAAAATTAATTAAAGAAGGTAAAAAAATTGAAATTACTGATATAGTAGTTGATAAACCTTATTTTGAATTAGATGAAATTGATGTAAAAAATGATGAAGAAATTGATAATGAACCAAAATTGAAAAAACCTAAAGTTGTTATGAATTATGATCTTGATGAGGAAGAAGATGATGATGGAGAAATCAAATTGGTTAGTGCTTATGATTTGAAAAAGAAGAGGAAAAATGCTAAAGAAGATAAGACATTACTCCAAGATAGGGAAAATGAGGTGGAAGATAAAGCAGAGGAAGTAATAGACGAAGAGGATAAAAACATTGAAAAACACGAATCAAGAGAAAAAGAACTACAACAAGAAGTTGAAAAAGAAATTGAAGTAATAGAAGTAAATTCAAATTCAGATTCAAATTCAGACTCAGATCCAGATCCCGACTCAGATTCGGATTCAGATTCAGAATCAAGTATAGATTCAATAAAACAAAATAAAAAACCAAATTATAAAATTGATCCAAAAATTGATTTAAGAGTTGATTTAAAACATGCTGAAAGTATTACTTTAGATCAATTAAAAAATCATAAATTTCTTACCTAGATAAATCTAAACGAATATATATCAAACAAATTAAGATTATGACAATACCTATTAAATTAGGCTTTTTTTAGTGAATCGTTCAGATTTAGTTGAATTAAGGGAAGCAATATCTTGAAGTATTTGACAAAAGCCTTGAAAACAATAAATAAAACCGAACCAATTTCAAAGATATATACCTACCTATTCGAAATATTTCTCATTCTTAATTGAAGACAAAGAATATCATTCTAGAGCTAAATCAAACCTAGAAATCTTAGATACAACAACGATAACAATCAATCAACAATGAGTGAACCGTGATAAAAATCAAGAACCACTACAATAACAACAAAAAATAAACTAAAATAAAATCATTCATTAAAAAAGTATTCACACTAAACTTAAAAGCTAGCATATATATATATATATAAAAATCGAACTAAAAACTAAAAATTTCCCACTCTTTATAAATTGTAAATTTTATCATTATCATTAATTTCCGCTTCTCTATCTCCACCTATTCTTCAAAAGTAAAACCAGGTAAATCATCATGATCATTCTTTAAATTTTTTAAATCACTTTCACTTACAGAATTTGATCCATCATAGCTAAACCAAGGATGTTTTAATAAACTAGCAGCATCAAATCTTTCATCAATATTAAATTTTAAACATTTTAAAATTAAATCAACAATTAATTGAATTTCTAAATCATCTTTTCGGAACTTATATTTTTCCACCAAAACATTCTCAAGACTCCAAAATTTTAAATTATCTATATTTTTAAAAACTATTTCCTTAGTAGTTGGATTTAATTTAAAAAATTTTCCAGTGAGCTTACAATCCAAAAGATAATTATCATCAGGAAAATTCCCCAATAATTCAATAATTTGAGCTAAATGATCTTCATCTTTATCAAAAAATTTCCCATCGTTTGGATCAAATAAAAAATCCCCAGTTATTAATTCAAATATTATACATCCAATACTCCAAATATCAGTTGAAGAACCCCATGATTTATATTTAAGCAAAATCTCGGGGGATCTATATTGTCTTGTTTGAATTTGATTTGTAAAATGTTCATTTGTATATGTTGCATTACCTAAATCTGCAATTTTTATTGACAAGTTTGTTGGTTCAACGAATGTTTGCTTTTTATCGAAAATTGAAAAATTTTTAGGGCTGATTGCTTTTGATATAGATAACTTCTTAGTTTTATCAAATTCAACATCTTTAAAAAATACATCTTGAGTTGTTGAACAGCATAATGGTTTTGATGATCTTATTGGAGAATCATATTTTCCAACAATTGAATTTTTTGAACGACGATATGAAAATGATTGTTGTGAATTTATTGAAACTATTGAAGAAGCTCTTTCTTCTGGTTGTTGTAAAATAGTTGAACTTGAAGTTCTTCCAAATAATTGTGGTTTATTAAATGAATTCTTTTTAATTAATGATGTAGCTCTACTTATTGAATTATTTCTTGAATTTTTTTTATCTTCTATAGACTTTACTAACTTGTTTATATCATCAATTTGAATTAAAATATTTTCTGGTTTTAAATCAGTATGTATAATACCACAATGATGCATATAATCAACTGCTAATAACATTTGTTTAACAATTTGTTTAACTAAATTTAATGGTATACCACCACAATTTTTTGAAGTTTCAATTATTTTGGAAAGTGAATTTGAATTTAATGATTTTAATTTTTTATCAATTCCATTTTCCCATGATCCTATTGTTGTTGTTGTGGAGGTAGTGGTTGAATCTGAATCTTCATTCATTACTGGGGATACATTTGATGATGTTGATGAAGTAGTTGATGTAGTTGATGATGATAATCCTAAACTTAACATTGATTTATTTGATTTTTTCTTATTTGTTACAGCATCTAATTTATTAAATTTCATTGGTTCTTCATCTTCCTTTTTTTTAATTTCTTCATTAACATTTTTATAAAACTTCTTATACTTGTAAATTAAATTTAAAACATTTTCTCCTAAAATTTCAAAAACCATACAAATATGATTCCCATTAGGACCAATAATTTCAAAATCATCTAATAATTTCATTAAATGATTATAACCAGGATGATCTTCAGGTTTTTGATGGTTAAAATATTTATAATTTTCAGGTAAATGATCACTATGTCTAGGATTATTTAAAGTTTTTAAAATTCTAATTTCATCTTTTGCTGCTTCTTTATAATTTTTATTTGATTTTACAAATTTTATTGCAACAAAATATTCATCTGAATTACTTCCATCAATTAGTCTTGATTTTGCTAACCATACTGTTGAAAAATGTCCCCAACCTAACTTCCTAATAATAAGATATTCTCTATTTGGAAAATTTCTACTATAATATATATCACCTTTACATACGGGATGATAACCTCCAATTTTATAATCATAATGACTTTCTTCATGTTTTGGATCAAATTCTAGATCTGATTCTGAATCTGATTCTGAAAATTCTTCTTCTTTTGGTATTGCTGTATGAGGATTATTTGTTCTTATATTTTGATTACTTGAAAATGATCCAATACGTAATAAACTTCTTAAATTTCTTTTTGGTTGTGGTCTATTAAGTTCTTTTTTCTTTTTTTCAATTTGTGGTTGTGGTTCTTCTTCAATTTGATGATTACTCATTTCACTATTTTGTAATGATATACAATCAGATGTAAATGAAGTGTATCTTTCTTCATTTGAAAATTGATTGGGGAAATAACTTTGTTGAGAATTAAATAATGAAACTTTTGATATTGGAGCTAATTGTGGAGTTGTTATAGGGGAATTTAAATCTTCATAATTATTAAATGAAAATTCTTGAGGTTCTTCTTCTTCTTCTTCATCTATACTTTGTACTATTGTTATATGATTTATATCTGACATTATATTTTGTGGTATGGTTGATGGTGGTAATTCAGATTTAGGTGACCCTTCTTGAGTTGTTGCACTAAATGAAGGTAATCTTTTAAATAATCCTTGAATATTAAATTTTAATTTTTTATCTTCTTCAGATAATTTTTTAGGAGTTGATTCATTAATTTGTTCTATAGTATCATTACTATCTAGTTTTGATAAATTGTCTGTGGCTGTATTGCTGCTGTTTAATCTATTAATTAATAACATTTTGAAGTGTCTTTATATATATAAAAATTGATATCTATGATTAATAAAAAAACAAATGAAAAACTTTTTGGTGAGAAAATTATAAATATTGAAAATGCATAGGATAGAAATGAAAATAAATTTGAATAAGATTAGTTATGGTTTGTTTGGTTGTATATTAAAATTGAAAAATTTGATGAAATGTGTTGTAAAAATTTAAAATTGTGGATACTTTGAGTAGATTGTCTTGGGTTCTGGTTGAAATGTGTTTAAATTGTTTGATGTGTTATATTGAACAACGTAGTGAGAGTGGTAGTAGTAGTATTGAACATATATTGTCTATGGTATAAGTTTGTTTTAAGTAGTTGATGATGATGATAATGAGATAATAAATGGTTGTAAAAAATTAATAAGTAGAAATAATTAGATAGTAATATATTAAGTACTTAAATAATGTATGTAGTGTAAAACTACCCAAAATTTATTTTTGTTTTTAGTTTTGCTTTTATTTTTTTAATTAATTTATCCTTTAATTATTTACTACTGTGGTGGTGGTTAGTTTTGTTGTGTAAAGGTACTAACTAACTTAAGATGTATGGTTTATTAAACATAAACCATTTAAAAGAAAGGATAAACTAATACTACTTAAATAGAAATTTAAACTTTTCCAATTGCTTTTTTAAGATAGATTGATTGATAGATTGTTAGTCTTACTGAGTAGAAAGAGATGATATAAAGTTTTCACATTATCAGAGAGATATTTGAGAGAAGTATTGTATATCTTTCTTTTCAAATGTACTATCTTATCTACTGTATTTCTCTAATCAGCAAGGGCGTAAGCGTATCTTTATCGGATAATTCTGCATTAAAAAAAATTAATTTTTCAATTTAAATTTTAAAGTTTTTCTGGAATATGAATAAGAAAAAAAAAAAGTAATTATTGACACAAATCGTATTCATTAAATCTTTATTAAGGACTAAATAGATGAAATGTAATGTTGTATTGAGAGAATAGAACAGGATCATACAATTAACAAACCCTTTCAAAGGAATTTAGAACATGAGTTATGAATGTTTTACTATCATAAAATCAGATAATAAGGAGAAAACATGGAGTAATCACAAAATGTAAAAAGAATAAGGTTAGATGTTTTTGATTTATTTGATTATCTTTATTGTATTAAAAAAAGAACAATAGAAAATTATCGGTTATTCAATCTAATTTAGTATTTTATTTTATTTATAATTTTATTGGTCTCACTTTTTTAAATTACATCATCATAAAATTAAACCAATAGGAAATTCATATAATTAATTATTATAATTGGTTTAAAAGAATAAAGCACAATGATGTATGTAACTAGTATGTGGAGAAATAACACTAAGATCATTCTTTACGCTAAAAATTAGTTTCTTGTTTCATTCAAATTTGGGGAATATAAATATCGCTTATTGGTGGTGGTGTTATTTAAATTTTTTTTTAGTTGGGTTTAAAAGTGTAAGGCGATTTGATAATTTAAGGGAGTTAGTAAATTTATTTTTTCTGTTGCCTTTTGAATAAATGTTTTCAATATTTAATTTTTGTGCCGTATGAAAAAAAAATGCTACCATGAGGAGTAGTAGAAAAACAAAAATTACTAAGGGTTTTAAGCTTCTTCGACCGAGAATTAGTACCAGGTGACTAAAGTTTTGGCTTAAAATTCAAAAATTATGGCTGAAAGTATTGAAAAATCTCGGGGTAGTGCATGAACTCACATAATATACAAATTTTATAACCGATCTATCCTCCCAACAAAACAATCTATTAATCTTTAAATCGTTTGCTAAATCTTTCAAATGATCTACATTTTTAGATCAAACATTCTTCTTCTCTAAAAATTATCAAATTGACAGGGATTGTTTTATTTTTATTTATTGTTTGATCGAATCCCTTGATTTTTGTTTGATCCTTGATTTGAATTGATTTGATTGTTATTGGTAAATTTCGATATTCTTATCTCTTGCTTTCTTTTTAATTTTCATTTTGCTTATTTTAACTGAATTAAGTTATAATATTTGCCTTTATAATATTCTTAGCGGTTATATCCTTTTTGATGTTATAAAAATATACTTTGAGACTTGGACTCTTCTGCGTCACTGTATTATTAATATTTCTTCAATCAATTGAAGGAGGGGTTGAAAGTTTACTTTTGCTATGATGTAGAAGACCTATATGATGGTTAAAAAGATATTTTTGGATTTTGAGGAGATGGTGTTTCCTCCGCCAATTATCAATGTAATATTGCAAACAACAATCAGTTTCAATTTACATATGTTCAATTCCAAGGTTTCATGACATGTTATTAAATTACTGTAGCGGTTACTACGATAGAGAATGCTCACAGCTAACAAGCTTTTTAAAAATGTATTTCTTATGATCTTATTTTCAAAGAAAATGAAGTTACTGATTATGTCAAAAACTTTACCTGATAATTTTGTATTGCAAGGTTATATGCAGTCTAGATCCGAGATACGAGATACGAGATTAGATCTCAAAGATCTGAAACACATTGTTTGGACAATTTTACCATAGATTTGAAAAACCAATTAATTTTGAAAATTTTATTCAACACATAAGAGAGAAAGTCATTCAGACCAATATTTAAGCATTCTTTTTAAGTTGTGAAAGCATTTAAATTCACATATTACGATACACACCGAGGTTTCGGACAAACAAACGAGCACATGTATAAGACGTTGATGGCTTGTAAATTACCTCTAGTTCTGTCTGGTATAGGGCAATCCTAATACCTAAACAGAAATAAAAAATCTTTATAATTTTGAAATGAATATATTATCATACCTTTGAAAGTGTATGGTTGTTGTGTGCAGATTTTCTGTACGATTTTTGCAGCCAAAAAATAAACGATTCATCATATTTAAAGTTAAGTAAAATTTAAATCATCTTGAATATGTTGCCTCAAATTCTGATAATTAAATACACACTTGCAATTGGAACTTCAAAAGTATTTGTATCTATCTCGCTTATTAAATTTTGGATTTCTACTGAATTAAGCTTTGAATTTTACTAGTTGGTGCGGTATGGGTGTAAGGAGAATACTGGATGTGCTAGTACAATCATTTTTTTTTTTTTGAGGGTGATTGTTTATAAAATCAGTAGTCAGTCATTAGTCATGATTTTAAATCAAGTAGTCAATCATTAGTTTAAATTTCTGTCCAGAGAACTGGAATTTGGGATCAATTCCAATGGCGTTTACATTTTAAATTTTTCAAAAAGTCGATCCGACTAGCTTTTCAATCATGTCTTACTTAGTAGTCAAACTTTTCTTTTCTAGCAAGACACGAGCTTAACAGATTTAAAGGAAATTTTTAAAAAATAAACACCATGCTCAAAACTTTTGCATTTTTTGTTTAGAGATTCGTATGGCAATTGTCCAACTCTTTCTAAGGCACAATTAAATGTATGTTTCAAAACCCACGTTGTTTTTAAGGCAAATTTCAAATGGTTTAGAGTAGCTTGGAAAATCTAAAACACCATCTTTTAGTTTTGAAAAATAAAATATTTCAATTTGAAAAAGAAACTAAATTCTACTTAGTCTAAATTGAAACGGCTGAAAAATTTATAGTATAGTATAAACAAAAATAGGTGATTCTTTACATCGTGTTCTTGAAATTTCACTGAGATTCTTTCAATTTTGGCTCATGAGTGTAGGAACAATTAAGTTGGAATGTGTTAATATTTCGTTTCTTATGCCTTTTCATTAGCCCTACCTCAAGTGAAGCGAATTACTACTCAAGTTTCTTCTACTTTCGGAGTAGACTAGTTTCCACTTGGTCTTCTCATAAGGTACATTTTAGTTTTGTGTCCACTTTTTTAAAAAAGAAACACGGATAAAAATTAAATCGCTAAGAAATTCAATTGCGCAAAATTTACGATTGACATATTCTTATGTCAAAATTTTTTTCTTATTTCCTTCAATTTAATATAATTCATATTGGATGAGAAGAATATATGAATAGTTCATGAATGAGAGACCATTGCATTTAATTCAGGGTTTGAAAACCAATTCAAGCTAGAATAACAAAAATCAATAATTTTTATAGAAAGTATAATGTTTTCCACGTGGTCGGGCTTTGCTCAAAATCAATATGCATAATAAATTAAAATTTGATTAATTTAATTTACTTTTTTTTTTCAAAAAAATAGAGATAACGTTTTTAAAACCATATACAATTTACCACTATTATGACCCTTACGAACGTAAATTCTTATATTGTGCAATTTAGTTCATCAACTTATACGATCATTTCATACGTAGGTAGCATGAATATTTAAATCTTACTCTTCGTGAGCTGTGTAATATTTATTCAAATGCCCGGAATATTTGATTATAAAAAGTCGAGTGTGAGTTTAAGTTTACACAAAACTTACCTTTGGATAAAATTGAAATAATTATTAACATATTTTACTATTTTTAAATCAAGAATATAGTAATACAAAACTTATGTCAAAAGCAATATGTTCCTTCACTTCAATTTTTCAAACCTGATCTAATCTAAACGAACATAGGTGAATGATTTTGAATGTAATTCTTCAATTTTACTTCTTTTTGCTATTTAACTGTTTTGTTCTAATGAGTGTACTTTAGTGTTGAAAATCCATTGATGACACAAAATGAAATATGAATATGAATGATATAATTTTAGATCTTACAGATAAATTGGAGAAATATAATTCAAGGAGTACATAATACTACTTGAGTAGTTAAAGAATAATATAAAATGAGTGAAAACATTATCAAAATGATAAGATATAAGTTAATAGTTAATTAAGTCTTTATATCAATAATCAGTTAATCAATAAGTTAACTGTCACTATTTTAATCGCACGCACTCCTGGTCTCGTTTTCTAACACTTAGTGTGGGATAGCTACCATATATTCATAAGATATTAAGCAAACACAGTTTAGTAAAATATAATTAAAAGAAAGTAAATAAATAATTAGTTTCAAATCGTTTTATAGAAAATCAACGAATTCTTACTCGTTCATTCAGTTTGTGAAGTATTTCACTATCACTTATTTGCAACCACGGAAATAGCTACTGTTATCAAGAAGTTGAATACCAAATCTGGAGCAAGATACGATGGGGTTAATTTCAAAAAACTCAAAAGATTAACAAAAAGTAATAATATGATTACATGCTTACTAGATCCGATTAATGATATGGACAATAACACAACACCTAAAGGTGCCACAAGAATAATTGTAACTCTCATAGACAAAATGGAAAGAAATTTAATACATTAAATAACTTTAGACCTATTGGTGTGATGACATGCTCTGGGAGACTAATAGGAATCATACTAAATCAGAGACAACAACATATCATAAACAAACTCGTAGACCACGATCAGGTCGGTTTTTTAAAGGATAGACAGGGCTCGACTAACATCATGAAATTGAATTATGTGATGGAAATGATAATGAAATCAAAATCGAACAAATATGATATTTTAATAATAGATTTAAAACAAGCTTTGATATCATTAGTCACAAATTTTTGAGAGTAATACTGAAAACTTTAAACTAATGAAAAAGATGCATCAAATTTATTATGGCATTAGTAGTTAAACAATCAGGACAAATAAAGATAAACAATTATTTAAGTACCACCTTTAAATTCTACCAAAGACTAAGACAGGGTATTTCCACCTCCCCGTTGCTTTTCAATTTATGCCTAGAATCTTTCTTGACAAGATTAAAATGAAGAATACGAATTAGAATTACCAACAGGAAAGATTAAATCAATATATTGTGCATACGCAGATAATATAGTAATGCGTGTAAATAATAAGACAGATGATTACGCGATACTTTCAGAAAAGTTAAAATTATTGAAAAGAAACATTGGTTAAGAAATAAATGTGGAATAGAGCAAGTTATATAATCTAAACTGCATACACCTTTGAACTTTGAATTACTTGACTTTAAAGAGGCTTCATTAAAATAATTAGAAACTAACTTAAGAAAAATGGATTGGAAAAGATTCATCAGTCAAATAATGAATCAGCACACCATGTATGAAGCAAAAGATTTGGCTGTTCATCATTAAGTTTAACTAATAAATTATTACACAATGAGTAAGATCTACTACCATGATCTTATGTATTCTATAAACAGCAATGCCATTTCTTATTGGAATACAATTATAGAAAAAAAAAAATTTCAAAGGAATCAGCTTGGATACCCTCAAAACGTTGTCTTATCAAGGTGGTTTTGGTTTACTTGACTTAGATAATCAAATATTAGGAGGAAGAGCTAAGAAGATTATACTCAATACTTTAAGGGACCCCCATAATTGGAATTGTGTTTATTTCAGAGCAAAACTACAAAAATTTGTAAATTTATTTTAAGAACCAATTGATTACTTAATGAGATAATATACATATTTCCGTGGTATGAGTTTTTAATCAAATATGCATACAAAAGAGGAGAAGCAATTCTAGAATTAGCTACATATATAAAATCAAACAATCGTAACACCAACATATTCACCTCAGCGAAAAGAAAATATGTATTAGAAATCATCAACAGCAACGACCTCAAATGACGGATGCGAGAAAATCGGAGATGCAACAGTTGTCATAGAGCCTCGAAACTCCTCCACTTCTGATTCTTCTTTAGACGAAATCAATTCCAAGTCAGAATCAATTATTGCGGATGAATTTAGATTTGAAGGCGACACTTCGCTGGAGGGAAGGATCTTTGAACCAATAGTCGAGTTGGATAATCGAGCTAAGAAAAGATCGAAGAATAAAGACAAATCAACTTTTAAGAAAAATGTTCAATCAATTAATGAAGAAATGTCTGAACCTGTACCTATAGATAATTAGATAATAAAGCTGGAGAATTAGAAATATTTGACGAATCTGATAGTAATAAAATTTTAACTAAAATCCAACCAAATCCATCCAATCAAGTGAAAAGAACTAGTTCAGGAAGAGAAATTCATACACCATCCAGATATATAAATAATGTTCAATCTATCATAGGAAAATTAAATGCACATGAAAAGGATAATATATATGATTTACAAATAAATGAAGTAGTAACTAAAATAGATTTCAATGATATCAACTGGCAAAAAGCAAGAGAACAAGAAATTAAAAAATTCAAATCATTAAATGTTTTCGAAGAAATCAAAATACCATCAGGTAAAGAAAAGGAACTATATCAGCAATATGGGTTTATACCAAAAAGCATATAGATCTAAAAGATGATGTTTATAAAGCAAGATGTTTTATTCAAGGATTCAAACAAATTGAAATTATTAAACTATAATCCATACAAAGAAAACAATCCAGTTACAGATCTCATTTCAGTTAGATTAGTTACATCACTTGCAGTTCAATACGATATGGATTTAGATCATATAGATGTCAAATGAGCTTACTTAAGTGCTAAGTTAGATGAGGATGTTAGAATTCTTGTAAAACCACCAAAAGGATACACTGCTGATAAGACCATATGTTGGTTATTGAAAAAGGCCATGTAGGGATTAAAACAGAGTGGATACTTGTGGTATAGAATTATTTATCAAATCTTCATAGAATTAGGATTTCAAGAACGTAAATCAAATAATGAATGATTACTCAAACATTCAGAAAAGTCAAAGATATATGTGGCACTTTATGTCGACGACTTATTAGGTGTATCATCATCATCATCATCTAAAAAATCAGTCATCATCAATTTCCAAACAATCCATGAAAGACTAAAGACGTCGAAAATCATATAGAAATTAGTTATTAATGTCA
Source organism: Lodderomyces pseudojiufengensis (assembly GCF_024610245.1). Taxonomy (NCBI): domain Eukaryota; kingdom Fungi; phylum Ascomycota; class Pichiomycetes; order Serinales; family Debaryomycetaceae; genus Lodderomyces; species Lodderomyces pseudojiufengensis. The sequence goes on from NW_026261539.1 coordinate 101,309, forward strand.
TTTCAAAGAATGTTTTAAATAATGCTTTATCAAAAAGAACAGTAATCAATAGAACTTAAACCAAACTAAATTTAGTAAAAACTTAATCAATATATTTCTTTTAAATGATAAAAATAGTAAAATCACTAAATCAGTCTCAAGACCAGTTAAATACAGAAACTAATAGTCATACATCATCAATACATCAAACAATAAAATATAGAAAAAGAATGATTTAATGACAGAGAAGAGAATATTTCCACTAATCTAATTAGTGATGAGACTACAAACTTAAAATTTAGAGAAGATTGTGAGAATTATCAAATGAATCCTAAAATATAGACTATGGAGAAGAATTATGAATAGAAAATTATAAGTATAAAAGTATCATTGAAACAGGTTTACAATAGATTTTTAATCAGCAATCGTACTAATGACTAGTAATAGAGAATTATAATTCAAATTGAAAGAAGAGATTTAACTAAAAGTTATGAAATATTGCATATATCAAATTAAGTAATGATAATATCTTACAATCAATTAAAATCAGAATAAAATTCATAAATTCTACTCATCTTCCAATACCTAATACGCATCAGAGATAAATGAAGTTAAATACCTAGACAGAAATATCACTGCATATTATACTAATGAATAAGGTAGCATCACGAACATATCAAAAGACTGTTAATTATTAGTAGCACTGGAAATATGTATTAGTAATATATCAAGAAGCAAAGAAATATTAAAAGATTTCAATTATAGCAAAACATATCATTCGAGCATAATTAAAGTTTAATAGTAAGTATACGTTATATGAAGAGATCATGTTCAAGAAGAAACATTAAAATCATTATGGAATAAATTAAAAGAAAAAATTTAAAAAGCAAAGACATGATCAGACATGTATCATCAAATTAAGAAATTTATCATTATATCATCAAGCAGTACTTGAATATCATATATCAAAATATTAAAAAATTGCAGTCATCAAAAACTTATAATGAAAAGTAGAAGAAATCAAATCATCAGAATCACGATAATCAAATAAAGATGAAACTTCATGTTAGACCAACCTTAACATTCAGTGTTGGGGGACTGATGAGGTATCGATTACCGGAAACAAATAAATCCGAAGAAAACACAAAACTAGGTCTAAATAAGCAATATGACAGTAAGAGAGAAATAGCAACTTAAATATATTAGTCTATATATAGAGTAGATAATTCCCATTGGGATAGTGTAGAGGGAGGNATCTTTCTTGTGTCTCTTAATCGCAGCACTCTAGAGAGGAAAAAAAAAAAAAGAAAAAATAAAAATAAAAAAAATAATAAATCGGATAATTACAGATCTAAAGATTTTGTGTCACTTAGATTTTGTGCTACCCAGATTTTGTACTACTTAGATTTTGTACTACTTATGATCTTTTCTCATTACCCAAATTACTAAAATATAAATGATTCGATTAAATTATTAAATATATATTACTCTGCATTATATACTCATCAAATCCACTATACAATTCAATGCTTTTCAGTAAAGTTCTGTTGCTCTAATTCAACACTATCTGTTTCAGAAGTTTCAATATCTTCTTCATCGTCATTTTCTTCCAAACCGAAATGACCTTTGTATCCTGAATCTCTGAGATAATTTTTAAATTTAACATCTTCTTCTAATAAATCATCTACTTTTAAATTTGGAATTAAGATATAAGTTAAGATAACACCGACAACTCCACAACATGCTGCAATTATAAAAGTATATCTTTGGCCACTATCTTTTGTTCCACCAACAAATAAAACTCTTTTAAAAGCATATGTTCCGCATACAGCTCCAACTTTACCTATTACAGCGCTGAATCCATAGAACGTTCCTCGAACAGGAGTAGCAAAAGACTCGCTGCTAACCAAGCCCAAACAGTTACCCATACCGAGGTTGCCGAAGGATTGCATCAACCCATAAAGCACAATGAACAATGCAGTGATGTTTTTAATTTTAAAATAAGCACAACCAACAACTAAACCAAATACAATATAACCAACAAATCCAATCATCATAGTATATTTTTTACCTATTCTATCAACAATTAAAGCTCCAACAAACACACCTGGTAAAGCTATAGCACCAAGTAATAATGTCCATTCGGCAATACTTTGTAAATCTTTAGCATCTGAAATAACATTTGAAATAATAGTTGCTGAAAAAATACCATTTGGAAAAGTAACAAAATCATATAAAAACCAAGTAATAGTAGTACCTAATAATCTTGGCCAATAATATTTCAATGCTAACCAATATGGTGGATTTTTTCTCATAGCTGATTTTTTAAATAACACTGATGTTACCATCTTCATTCTGAAATAGAAAACTGATAGAGGGAGAAACATCCCAACAACAAAAAGCGATCTCCAGAGACCTGATTTCATTCCTGTTATTTGATAAACAATTAAAAACACACAAATTGATAACGGTCCTCCAAATGAAAGTGGGAAATTTGTAACCATAATAAAAACACCTCCTCTTTTTTTGACAGACTCATTTGCAGCTTCACTTGCAGTTAAAGAACTGGAAGGGTACTCCCCGCCTACCGACCAGCCCACCACGCCTCTCAGAATCGTAAGCATCCAGAACATACCTGTTACAGTCTTACCATGAGATGCGGCACACATGATACTACCGATAACTAGGACGAAAGTCGAAAGGACTATAGCAGCCTTTCTTGAAATTCGATCTGCAAAGAATCCCATAGTCAATTGCCCTAATATTGTACCTACCAATGAAGCATTTGAAACTTGTGCTGACATATTAGCGTCATAAACTTTTGGGTATTTGATTGCAAAATATTTATTTAACATTGACATAACATTATTTTGATATCCATCAGAAATTAAAGCAAACCCTGCAGATAAGATCATTAAGAAATCTCGAGTAGTAACTCCACCTTCCAATCTTTGTCTTCTTTGTTCTGCATTGTAAACGAAATGTTTCTTGTCTTGTTCATCCATTTGGACTTTTTTTGTTGATGATTCATTAATATTATCCGGTTCTGTATAAACAGATTCAATCACTTGGTTTTCTTTTGACATTTCCAGAATCTTCAAGAAATTGTTTATGGTTGTTGTGATGAAATACAATCAAATTCATTTTCAATGAAGAATTACAAATGATCTTATATCTGATTAAAATTTTTCAAACTTAAATTAAGAACAATAGGTGAACAATCCTTATCCCACTCTAGTTGCATTGTTTTGAATGTATATGCACATTATTTAAATCACAGATCTAACGGAATAAATATTATTAAACACGTTTGTTAGGTTTGAAATTGTTGTTTGAATAATAAATGTAAAACGTTATCTCTATTTTGTAATCTTAAAAATGATTAGATTAGTTAATACTGCACATAAATATTTTTCAATTTATTATGCATAATAATTTTAATCAAAGCCGAACCACGTGTAAAACACTATGAAAGTTTTTGATTTTGTGCCATTCATTTGGAACAACCAGATATTGTAAAAATCGATCACTTAACTAGGAATATTGAAATGATGTAGATGATAAATAAAATGAATTTGATATAAGAATATGTCAATCGTAAATTTTGCGCAAATTAATTTCTTAGCAATTTATATAAATATAATCATTAGGACACAAAATTGAAAGGTTTTTATGAAACATAGAAACTCACTTCAAGTGCAAAAATCACTTCAAAGTGGAATTGATCATTTTAAAAACATGAGCAAAAAGCGTCACAAAGTTTTTAAATATCAAAACGAAATGTACGGCATCACTAAAACTAAAAGACTAAAAACATATTTTAAATTTTGCAGACAAATTGAAAAATTTAGAAGCTCGCCTCAAATGCTGCAACGTGTGACTGAATTTTATTCTGATTAGTACCTTATATGTCTTATATTTTGTCCTAGCATAAAGTATGAGCTAAGAGCCCTTCCTTTCATTGAGAACGTAGAATTTTAAGTCAATAGGAAAAGAAATTATGACTTTTCTGAGTAATAATTGACTCAATGGTTGCAAAATTATTTTCAACGGCACTAGTAAATTTTACAAAAAGTTTGAAGAACAATAGCAGGAAAGTTTTATAAATTAAATTTATTTCTTTACTGTTTAGCAAGCTAGACTACTGACTTAATGAATGATTAGTTTTTTTTTTCAAAAAAACACTGAGGAAACTTGTTTCGAAAATGTAAATGTATGAGTGATTCGTCTATTCCTTTATTAAGTAAATTCGATTCCTTATACTGATGGCTTATTTAACAGTAAGAGAGAAGAAAGTTTTTTTTGCAAAGCAAGATAAAAAGAACTCTACAAACATCGTTCAGCATTTGCTTCACTAACCTACCATTTTTTCCAATTTCGATGAAAGGCCTGGCAAATAAAAGGTACAGGATATTTAAAAGCAATCAGACGTATCTTTGTTATTTCTTATTATATTCATTACTTATAGTAATGGAGCTCACAACTTTCGCACTAGAAGTACGATTTTCAATACTTCTAAGCTAACTTTCTTAACCAGGTTTTAGACTATAAATTACATCGAGGCCAATTAAACTTTAAGAGAAAGCGTGCTTATCAAAATTATTTTAAAGAACCACCCAAATAACCAAAACCTTTAAAATAATCCTATATACACGTTTTCTTTCACTAACTTATCGACATCAATGTATTCATAGTCTCAAAGTTAGTGAGGAAAATATCTCAGGACTTTTTAGTATCAACTCTGCTTTGGCTCTATGTCAAATTAGAGAATATGATAAGATGTTAAATGTTATGTCATGCTATTAAAAAGGCACCAAACTGTTGGTTGAAAAGAAAAATCATTGAAAACGTCAGTTATCTGCTAATTGATAAAAAAGATATCTACAGTTCGATCTTCCCTTGTATACGGTTTGTATTTTCCTGTTTGGAAAGTACGAATCTAATACACATTAATGTTCTGAAAAAAAAAGCTGCGAAATTGACTACAGTTACAATACCAAATAGTCTAAACTATAAAAGATAATTTTTGAATTATCATCTATATTATCATCAACTGGGCAGACAATGAAAAAAAAAGAAACAGTAATCAAACAAATAATCAATTAATAAAAAAATAAGATGAACCAAAATGATAAAATTTTCACTTGATATGAAACGTTCCAACTTGACTATATAGTACTAAACACATCTAATTCGCCTCTACCTGGCGAGTAGTTTATTTTTTTTTTTCTCTTTCAAGATAATTCGTATATCGATATATATCTTTGGGATGTTGTAGTTATTTTTTTTTTTTTTTTCAATATTAATTGTTCACATAAAATTGGTAACATGACAAAAAATATAGCTTGTTTCAAATGTTTTCAAATGAATTTTAACATTGTTAGACAAACATGAGTTTAAATCTTTCTTAAACCTTCAATTTCAGACGAGTTTTTTTTTTTTCTATATTTCTAATTCACGTATAATAAGCCATCTATAATCTATACTTTATATTCATAGTACGCAAAATATGTGTTCCGTTGAATTTGCAGGAAGCCCTAATTAAAGGATGAAAACCTCCGCACCCATATTAGCCCTGTAGCAACCGACAGCTTACCTTTTTAACGATCTGCTTGTCTCATGCGACAACGGCCTAATCTTTGAATAACTTATAATTTTACACAAAATCGAAAATTGATATATTTACGAAATAGTAGTTGGTAGCAGCAATTACCTAACAACATGAAACACATTAGAAACTAATTTAAAGTTACACATCATTTAAATTAATAAAAGATAAAAAGAAGTTATATATATCATAAATTCACGATTAAAACAAACAAAAAAAAAAACACCAGCTAAACCTTCATATTATTTTTCAATCAACACTATCAAATATGAGTTGCAATACACCACCACCCCCATTAACTGATGAAGATATTGAGGAAATAGTTGCAAAAAATCAAATGAAGAAAGATATCTTGTTTGACATTATAAAATCAAAGAAAGATCAAATTGAGGAATTAATCAAATTTTTACCAAAAATCACCAACAACAACAACAACAACAAATCTAAAAACGACAAACAAATGGACGGGATGTATTTTCCACATTATCAACTTATAAATTTTGAATCTTTATCCAAATCAAACTTATTTATTTTTAGCAAAAATATTGCCAATCTAACTGGTTTAAATTATCCTTTTATTTTTCAAAATAATTTCATTTCATTATTTCAAGAAGTTGGAGAAAATTCATTAAGACAAATAAAAATGGTCATTGAAACTAAAAAACACCTTCATTTACATTCAAATGGAAGAGTATGTGCTATAATAAATGAGAAATTTGGAGATGCAAAAATTGAAAATTTAAATCTTATAAGTAATAAGATGATAGATGAAGATAGCAAAAGCCGTACTATTGACTTTGACATTATATATCAAAATCACGTGATTAAGATAATAAATATCTATTTTCCAAATAAGAACACTGATAATATCAGACTTACTCAAATAAAAACCCTAAGAGAAGAGTTGAAAAAATATGATACATTAAAAATATTCACTGGGGATAAAAATTTGGACTTAGAATCAATTAATAAAAGCTTAAATTCGGAAATTAAAGAATTGAAATCTATAGCTGCTGAAAATCAATTTGAAAATTTATCATGTTTAGTGAATCAAGATGAAACTATAGTTACAAATTTTAATTCCCATTCCTATCAGCCTGACTTATTCTGGGTTTCAAAATACTTATACAATTCTATTGGATATATTGAATTTGGATTTGACAAAAACTCCAGTCATAGTTTTAATAGATATTATTTTACAAATGTTAATGGTCCGTTAATCAATTTATCTAATAATACAGAAAATGAAGAAATTTTAAGAGAAAGAAATAGAAAAGCGGGAGAGAAAAATAACTTGAAGACCAAAATTAAAAAATTAAAGGATGTGAATGACAAATCTTTAAATTCATTAAAAAAGTATGAAAAAGATAAAAATGAAATCAATAAAAATAATGAAAATAGTGATTTACAAATTCAACTTCAAAACCTAAATTCAAAAATTGATTTAACGAAAAGGTCATTAAATGCATATTCATTACAATTACCTGAATTAGAAAACGATTTCAAGACTTTATCAGATGAGAAGCAGAATTTAATTGATAAACTTAGATCGGGTTTTAATAAAGCTGTTATTAGTAAATTGGAATATTTGTTGATTCAATCTTTGAATCTTAATACAGTTAATGCATCATTATCAAAGCTTTTTGACAACTCAATTCATTCAAGCAATAAAAGAAAATATGAAAGCATGAAAGACGAATCTAATAAGGTTGATCAATTATCACCATTAGAAGGGCATACTAGTACTGATAATAAAACTGATGCAATAGATGTTGAAACAAATACTACCAGCAAAAAAATGAAGAAGAATTTGAAAAGAAATATTAAATATCAACAAATAACAACATTTCATGATGAATCAGTTTCCGATTCTGATTCAAGTACAGACTCATTTAATTTTACAAATTCGAAACCAAGTTTAACTTCATCAACAGGATCTAATAATTTGGAAGTATCAAATTCAAATAGAATCAATATTAAACCAAGATCAATTAAAAAAGTTTCATTATTTGATTCAGATTCAGATTCAGATTTGGAAAAACAGACAGGGTTAGGTGTAGACCAAGTTGCAGTTACAGGTTCAATAAAAACTTCTGAAGTATCTAACAAAATACAAATGAAAAGAAATCAAAAATTTGAACAAGTAACAACATTTAATGATAAATCAGATTCAGACTCTGATTCCAGTATAGATGTAGTAGATTCAGCAAGATCAAATTTAAATTCAAACGCCAGTTCAAACCTATCCAACAAGTCCAATAATTTGGAAGTATCTAATTCAAACAAAGTTAGTATTAAACCTAAACCAACTAAAAAAATTTCATTATTTGATTCAGATTCAGATTCAGATTCAAATACAAATACAAATACAAATACAAGTACAAATGCAAGTACAAATACAAATACAAATACAAATACAGATTCAGATTCAGGTTCAACTTTAGAGGGCTTAAACACAGTACATCCTAAACAAATTAAAGAAGATTCAAGAGATAATTTTAGTTCTTCAACAAATGCATCATCATCCGAATTTTTCAAGGAAGATTTAGATATTTTTGATGAAGAAAGAGTTGATGAAGGATTTGATTCTAACCAGGGAATACAATTGTATATATTAATATATATTATGAAAAGGTATCATTTGGAGAAAACTCAAATTGGAGTCACTAGATTAAGAAATATAATAAATGATCTTGAAAAATTAGATATTTATGCAAAAAATTTATTTACTGAAAATAAACTTTTTAGAACATTAAAGAATTTGAAAAAATCACAATCCGTTAATTTTGATAAAGATGATTTCAAAATGACTTTCAAAGAAGAATTTATTGACACTAAATTAATTAAAAGAAAAGAAGGAGATATTAATGTGTCATCTGGTGGTAGTACTTTTTTTGTTCACGAAATAGTTAACATTGTGAGATTATTTAATAAGGTTGGTTGTAACTTTAGATCAATTAGTAAAACTTTGAATAAATTATATGCCACTAAAAGATTTGATGCAAATGGTATACAAAAACAACTTGAGTCTCTCATTAACACAAACCAAGTCATTAATTCAACCGATGAACAAGAAACAAATTTAGTTAGAATTGAAGCTTTAAGATTTACTAGAAAATTTCTTGGTAATGCTATTATCAATGTAAATCCAGAAGATGAAGAGTATGAATTACTTAATATAGACTCAATTACCAAAACTAAAATATTTCCCGTCTTAGATGTCAATTATGAAATAGATCCAATATTACCGATTGAAGGCATCTTTGAAAAAATTCATAAAAAAATACCTAATAGAGTTAAATTACATAAAGATGTTGTTGCTCACGTTAACAGTCAAATTCATAATAAAGTTGAACCAAGGAGGTACAAATGGAAAGGTTTTCCGATGACAGATGGATTAACTCAACACGCATTAAGATCATTATGGGGTAGAATTAAACAATTTCACTATAAATTCGACCCAGAAAAAGGCTTATATGTAGAAAGAGATGCAGAAGAAGTTTATGGCTTGATCAGAGAAAGTAGATTATCAAGAAACAAGGAGACTGCTTTAGTGGAAGGTGAATTTGAGTGGAGTCAAGAATTTGAGGTTCTACTTCTTAAAAGTATTGATCAACATAAAAAAGTAGATGGAACACCAGATTTTCCCATGATCCGACAATTATATTTCAAGGAACTAAAATTATCACAAATTAGAGCCAAATATAGAAGGTTATGTCTTAAACATGGTGATTTAAGTTGTGATGAAATATCGATCATCTATGAAATGATGTCTCAATATCTTGCTTCACCAGGAGAATTTCAAATAAGAAGAAACACAAGTATTTTTGGACTAATTACAGATCAAATCAAAAAAAAGTTGAATATTCTTAGACTTCCACGTACCGCAGAACAATGGTGGTTAAATTGTGGTTTGATGATTTACAATTTTAGAGAAGAAGATGAATGAAGGTCTGATGTAAATCAGTAATACCTGTATATTAGTTATAGTTCAAAAATAAAATTAAGATGCCAAATTAAAACTTAAATTAATTCCCTTTCTCATAGCTTTCGTTGCTAATTTGAAATTGGCAAGTAAATTACTTTTAAATCGTTTTAATTATTATATCTGATTGCAGTTAATTTATTTTTAAAATTCATGTTAAGCTTAGAGTGTAGTTTGAAATGTGATTCCAACAGCTCCGTCCCCTTAACACTTTGTTGATCTGAGAATATAGATTTTCAAAACAAAAAAAGGGAATATGTATTAAATTGAACTATAGATCTCCCCAACTAACAATATATATATATATAAAAGAATTAATTAAATATTTAAACCCAATGAACAAAAACTGAATAAAAATTAAATACCACCATCATCAACTATAATTGAAGTACCTTATTTCAACTACTCCAAAAACCAAATGACGAAGAAATTATGACCAGTCATAAAATCAAGACCATCCAAAACATAAAATAATTAATAAATGCTTTACTCAATAAAAAGAACTTGCCAATAATTGGCCCGACTAATTAAGTTCACCTTTATCTTCAAGTTCCTTGATCAGCATTCGTTTCAATACTGCTTGCATTGACATCAATTCTTCACGAATAGTATCAGCGAGCAAAATTTTTTCATCATCATCTAACCGTTCAACACATGGCGAAAAAAAATCAATTAATCCTTTAATTGATGATGAAATTATTCCAGCCAGTTCATCTTCAAATTCTTCAAGTTTATTGAATCCAATTGGCTCATCTTCAGCAGTTGAAATTTTAATTTTTTTTGATTGTGAGGGTAAATCTTCTTCTTCAAGAGCTCTTTTCATGGATGGAGAATATTTGTAGCCATATGCTAAATTTAATATTTTTTTAAAATTAAATAATGAATCTTTAACAATACTTTTATTTGTTACCAACACACTATCAGCAGCATTATCTTTTAAATAATTGAAATGATCTACTAAATCATTTTCTTGTTTAAATGTTTGATCCTCTTTGTCTATTAACAATAAGAATTGTCTCCAACTTTTAGCAAATTTTTGACGGCGCTTAGCATCATCTTTGAAAATCATTTCCAATACATTCTTATTTGATAAAACTTCTTCTTGGAATTTGAGCACAACTGGATTTTTTTCAGTTAAATGTTGTAAAACATAAGTTGCATTAATTTTGTATTCTGAGGCTTGAGAGTGAATTGAAAATTTTGAGTAATAAGATCCGTCACTTTGCTGAAGTTCTCTTCTGTTTAATTTAATGTAATAGTCGAATTTTTTGATTGCTTGACGATAGATTTTTTCGGTTTGGAAACTCACCTTGTAATTTTTAAAATGATTGTCGTAGTATTCATTCATTTCTTTAACATTTATTTGAAAATCTTTTTTGATGTTACAATCATTTTTTTTCGTCATAACTTCAAGTATTTCTTTGATAGCATAAATCCATTTTCTTCTTATGTCATATCCTACGTCGTATAAATCATTTAATACTAATTTATTATTCAAGATTTCTTGTCCAAATTTTATAAAAACCTTTTTCAAATCATCTGATTTAACATCCCCACGATGAAAATGGTAAGTACCAATTAAGTCTTTATCAAATTTTGATTCAGGATTTAAAATAAATGAAGGATTGTGAGGACCATACATTAGTATTTAGTGTTATGACTTAAATCTAATCAGAAAAAGTGTGTAATAATAACAATAGACGCGTATTAAAATCTATTGTTTATATTTTGAATAAAATCTACTTACTTTTTTTTTTCTATTGTTCATCATTTACTAGTATTATATACAGGACAGTATAAATTTTTAATAAAGATACACTTAAGCATAGGGTAATGACAATGAATTTGATTATTACAGGCTTATTTTCCCGTCTTACGACAAATACATGCTTATTCATATCAGAAGAACTAACATATTAGAATCAATTACAAAATCATTGACATTTTCTATAACAAAAGCATGATTAAGTGAAATCACTTTACTCAAATATTATTTAGAAATGAAAGGATTGAGAATAAGTGGATAATTATTTGCTTTAATGAAATATATAATGACGGTATATTTGCTACTTGAGTATTGTAAGAATAAATGATAAATCAAAATTAATCAATTCATTGACTGTCAGTTTAAATTCTCAAAAAATTATCTCATAATTAATCAAGTATTAATCCACAACAACAACAACAACATCATCATCATCAACAACAATTGAGTTAAATTTTGGAACTAATAGTGAAATGAGAAACCAAAACCAAAATTCATGAGAATTAACATTCTTTTTATTACATGGAATAATTCAATTAAAGGATCATATGTGAAAACAATATAGCAGTAATCAAACATCAGAATCAAGTCTAATTCACAATAAGAAATTACTTAATTCAAAATGGTACAAATGGCTTGACTTTAAAATCAAATGAATTATTGGAAATAAAACTTTATTGCTGAGAAGTGTAAAAGTCATGGTAGTTGGAATTATGAGAGTTAGAAACTACTTTATATTTACTTTAAATTTATATTGCATATTAATAGGAAGAGTGAGAAGTGGAAGATTTGATTGTTGATAATTAGGCTGTTGAAATTATTAGTTGAAAGACATTATTGAGCAGGGAAAGGAAAATTAAAAATTATGCTGAAAAGTATGAAAAATCAAATAGCCTGATTATAATAATGTAGTTGCAACAAACAAATTAGGAAAACAACATTACTACCTACAGTATATTTTTTCACAATCTGAAAATTGTTCAGATTTAGTTATTTTGAAAGATAATAAAAAAATTGATGCCAATAAATGACAATGAACGTTAAAGTCCACTCTGTCTAATATTAACTAATCAATGAAGTATTTTCCTTCAAAATTAAACCAGTCCAATTGTACATGGGAATGATCTTTTACTTAATGATAATAATATATGAAATATTTGTATATTCAATGAGATATAAATCAATTATATACTAAATACAAATATACATAGATACCAAAAATGAATAAAGCAGAACTGAAAAAAAATGCTTACCGTAAACAATTGAAACAAGTTAGCAAACTTAAAGTGAATTGAATATAAATTGAATCTAAAAAATTGAAATTAGATTCACCTAAGTAATAAAAAACCAACCACCAACCATCATTAATCATAAAAGTAAGACCATGAAATCAAAAAAATCAACAATTAATCATGGTAAAACCTTTTAAACAAGCTATGAGTAAATCGTAAAATTGAATATTAATTTTTATTTATTGCACTTAAGATAAGCTTTGCAAATTTGTTTTGAATAATTCGAAAGTAATTGATCCAAATCATTTTCACTATACTTTAATGAAAAATCTCTTGCTAGTTCTTTCAATGATTCACCAAACTTTCTTTCAGATGGTTCAAGATTTTCCAAATAAGCCTTTTCACATTCAGCTATTGCATCATCAAATTCTAAATCGGCTGCCAATTTTTTTAAATTATTAATAGTTTTTAAAACTGAATCTAAATGACGGTATGCTATATCCATTTTTCTTTTAGTCTCATCACTGTAGTTTTTGGTAACACTGAGCTGCTTCATATACTTTTTTGATTGTTTTACATCTAAAACTAAATCATTTTTAATGTTAAAATTTTTATAGCCAGTCATACCAGTTAAAATTGTTTTCCAAGTGTTGCAGTAATTGATTCTCATATCGGCATTAAGTTTTTTAAACAAAAGCTGTAAAGTAAATTCAGTATTCAAGTACTCTTTATTGAACTTTTCAAAAATTTTTTTTTGTAAGTCTGAATCATGGGACTTATTGTGTAAGACATACATTCCAACATATTCTTCATCAAATACGCAGTCAAATTCCGTAACACAAATGATACTAGTTGCTGTTGAAGATGGTAATAACTTTCTAGTGTAAACTGGTATAGGAATATTATCATAGATTTTTTTCAAAAAATTTTCCAAATGATTCAAAGCACTAATCAATTCTCTGTCGTGATTTACTAATTTTTCAGTTGAATCAACTTTATTTCTAATATTTTTTAAATCAAAATTTTTTGAAATATCAAATTCAGGATCGTCTTTTAAAAATCCCATAATTTCTTTCCATCTAAGTACCATTATTCTTCTATAGCTTAATGTCAACCCAAAAATAATTTGAAGAATTTCTTTGTCCACTAATATTTCTTTTTCAAACTTTTTGTAAATTGGTATATTATCTCGAATTTCTTCAGGTTCATATCTGTAAATCATATATTTACCAATCAAATTTTCATCAAACTTATTTCCAGGATTGAGAATAAAAAACTCATCACAATTTTCTCCTTTTCTTTCGATTGGAATTGATGACATGTAGGTTGACAAAGTTTTGAAAAGGAGTGGCGAAAAAGACGCGTTACTTATTATTGATAATTTATTGTTATATGTTTTTAATTTTTATATTATTATTTGTTTTGATCTCTACTTTAGGAAATAGGGCGGCTGATAGATTTACCCGATAGAGCAACATTTACGAGCCAAAAGACCCTTTTATTTAGGTGTATCCTTTTTTGCTTAAACAGAACAAAATGAGCTAAAAGTGCTTTTAATCATGAATTATTTTCAAATCTATATATAAATGATTGAAATTTATCTGATATATATGAAATTATTTCCGACTAATAGAGGTGTTAATGTACTAATGTATATGAATTTTTTCATTGGTTTTAAAGTAAACAAATCATTTGCAGTTGAAAAATTCTTAACAGCCCCCAATTATATTGTTTGAAACATTTTATTTGTGATCAAACATAGCATACTCTTAACTAAGGTAAAAAATGGTTGGATAAAAAGTGAAAAAGAAAAAATCATATAGATTCATATGTAATATCTTCAAACTTAATCTATTTCAATCTTTATTTTGTTCAGGATTCTTTGTAGAAATTCGTATTTATTTCAGAGTTCAGGTTTAAATAAATAAAAACCCATCTCAAAACGATTTTTGTCATGATTAGTTTCAAAGTTTAGTCTTTTGTAACTTGATTCTACAACACAATTACAATTTTTGATGCAAATTATCAGTTGAATAATCATTTTAAGAAGTATTTACAATTTTATTCAGAAACAGCTGATAAGCTTTGGAAAAATCAAGTTCCAGATCACAAGAGAGAAATCAATCTCGAAAGTAGTTCAAAATATATCAAAAAGAATGAATAAGTAAAATAGAATGTAAAGTTTACTTGAAAGATATTGTTTATTCAGTAGATGCTGACTATCTTAAATTTACACGAGCAGCTAAAGATTGTGTGAATGAAGAATGTGAAGCTATTGATAATCAGTTTATTAAAGACGTACCAGCACTGAATATAAGAGATAGTGAAAGCATAATAAAACGGACAGTAATAATAATGAAATTATCTGATCATTATGGTGGTCTTGAAAAAAGAATAACTTCACCAAATTAGTTTAACCCTGAGACAGATAAAATAAGATTCCTTCAATATCTTTTAACTATTGTTTCTTTTCATATATTAATGTGTTTCAAATGAATTTGTTCAAGTAAGGCTTTATTTCTTCTTTTCAAAAACAAGTCTGTGTTTTATAATAAGTGGTTGCAAAAAGTTTGGTTGCAAAATTATGTAGATAATTTATTGAGCATACGTTCTACATTATTGAGTAGCTAAGCTTATAACTGTTAATCATCAAGTACTTGATTCACCATTATTTTTATTTATCACTAAGTGATAAGCCTAATCCTTTTGATTAATTTTTTAAAAAACAACCACAAAATCACCTACGGAGTAGATCAATCGAAATGGTGTTCTAATCCATGGATTAATAGTTGTTGACCCTTATCTTTTGACATGGTTCAGACTTAGAACCAGTCCTTGATCTGAAAATTTTTGTTACTATGATCAAAAGTTACTTTGTATAATTTTTTTATTTTGGAACTGAACTTAAAAACTCTATTTCTGTCTAAAGGTATATATTTTTTTTGCATGTTTACCACATTTGAAACTAAGTTCTGATGCCCAGTGACTATGGTTATTTGAATTGCCTACTTATGACGCTTGAATAAATTACATCTTGAAAAGCGATTGATGAAGTAAGAGATACTATAACGATAATTTTGATAAATACAAATATATATAAATTTTAAATGTTGCATGATTCAATGGTAATGTTTAACTCACTATAGACTATAGTTGTGATAGTAATAATACTAATTTCGAGGTTTTATGAGTTTATTTTATTTTGCAATTTGTAGTTTTTTTTTGCAGCCTATTAAAAATCTGAAACGAACAATGTTAGTAAAACAATAGATGAGACAACTTACTTGCAAAATAATTCTTCGCGGGATATTGGGCTACCTACGCTAGTTTGGGAAAGAGTTCAATAGTCAGATTTTTTTACTTTTTAATTTTTTTATTAGCAGAATTTATACATTTTAATTTCATTCCATGCCAATTTCTTCTATCTTCTCTTAACTTTTGTGCTATTTCGTCAATTTCTTTATGATTGATAAAAGGGGATAAATAAAGATTACTATTGTTCATTTCTGATATTGATTGTTCAGTATAAACACTTGAATAAACAATGTCTATCTCTGTTGATGGATCAGTTGGAGTAGATGATTCAAAATTCAAAGAAGGTGTACTTGAATCACTCTCCAAATCTGATCCATGATCAATTTCATTTATTTTCATTTGTTTAATATCTTGATGATAATTTACTACTTTTTTATATTTTGCTTCATTTCTACCTGCTATAATTGATTGAAGTTTAAAATCTTTAATATATGAATAATAAGCTGATTTATCACCATTATCATCAATTAATTTAAGTACACCTTTAAATGGTCTTTCTTTTTTTGTGTATTGTTCGACAAAGTCAACTTCTTGTAAACATTGTGAAAAAGACCAACGATCAATTGAAACAACTTTACGTTCTAATATCAGATGATCAGGTAAGCCATATAATTCTGTTTTTTCTTTATCATATCTATGATCTTTTGAAGAACATACTGAACCAAAAACTCTTTCAATTGTAAAACCATTTAGCCATGACTTTTTTGAATCACAACAAGGAAATACCAGTTTAGGTTTGAATAGTCCAATAAATCTCATGGATTCTTCATATGATGAATGACGTGAAAACATAAGCATCAAACACAAAGGCAACAATTCTAATCCATCTTTAGGTAATATCCATTGTCTGTCTTGATATAAATATAATTGATGACCATTTCGTAGTATTTGTAGTAGTACTAATTGTCTCGCATCTATTGTGTCCACTTTAACAGGTAAACAAAATCCAGCATAATCAATAATATTAAAATTTATAGTATGTTTAATTGCAATCATAATTGGAATATCTTTTTTTAAATTACCAACATTAAAAACAGGACCATCACCTTCTAAGTGATAATTTTTAATCAATTTTATTCTTTCAGTAACCAATTCGTTTGCTGAAATAGTTCCATTAAAATGATCAGCAACTTGTAACCAAATTTCCTCAGAACCAGAAACAGCATCAACAAAAGAAAACTCGATGTCAGGATCAGTGGGATACAACTTCAATAATTCTATTAATGCCACTACTCCATCACTGTTGGGCATGATTTTAATATATGGTTCCCCTCGATAACTAAATGTTGTATCTAAGTAAATTATATCCAACTTTTTTGATCCAGTAATGTATGGAAATAATATTCTATTTTTAATTAAAGATGATGTCCACCATTCTTCAGCTCTAATATCTCCTGTTACTAATACTGAAATGTCATCATCTGATTCAAATAAAAACATGGATGAACCAGGTGCATGATAAGTTTCAATCATTGTGACTGTCACAACTGATAAAAAAGTCAGCAATTGAAATGATTTGTTGTATTCAACTGGGATCAAATATTTTAATTTCTCTTCATACCTTGAATCTAATGCTATTATATCTTTTGTTAATTGCAGGCAATAAACTTTGTTACAAAAGCTTTTTGATAATAATCCTTGTAAATGATCTTGATGTGAATGTGTTAAAAAATATAAATCTCCTTTTGTATGAAATCGATCAACATAGATACCTGGTATTTCTTTAATTTCACCATTGAAAGTATTTGACATCTATTTGAAAACATTAAATGATGAAGGTTTGTTATGTAAAGTGAACGCGTTTAACGTGATTGTAACTAGATCATATTTTGATCCGGACTAGCTACCAATTTTTTGCAGCATGTTTGCAACAGCTCAAGAAATTGATTTTTTGTGTCTCAAAACTTTTTTCATTTTTCTTTAACCCATGATCAATGAATCAACAACCTCAAAAGGTAAAGAACAATCCCCCATCAGCGGAAGAAATTGAAAGAAGAAGAAAAGCAAAACAAAATGAAGTATTACCAGAAGGAATGTCACGACGTGAATGGAAGAAAATTCAAAAACAACAAAAATGGGAAGAAACTAAAGATCAATATAGAGAAGTAATGAGAGCTAAAAAGAAATTGCAAAGAGATAGGAAAAGAGATAGAATAAAAAATGATGATGAATATAAGAATTCAATTTTGAAAAAACCAAAGACACAAATAGCAACAGATGTTAAATTTATAATAGATTGTGAATTTGATGATTTAATGAATATTAAAGAAATAACATCAATGTCAAGACAAATTCAAACTTCATATTCTATCATGCGTCACTCCCCATATAAATTACCAATACAGATAACATCATTCAACAAACGACTACAAGAAAGATTTGAAACTTCATTACAAGAATATAAGAATTGGCAAGGAATTGAATTCACTTCGACAAATTTAGAAGAATTAATAACTGAGGAAAATAAAGATCAATTTGTATATCTTACAGCAGATACTGATGATGATTTAATGGAGTTAACATCTGATCATACATATATCATTGGAGGAATTGTGGATAAAAATAGACATAAAAGATTATGTTATGATAAAGCTAAGAAGTTAGGTTTAAAATGTGGAAGATTACCAATTGGGAAATATATAAAATTATATAGTAGAGATGTATTGGTCACTTCTCATGTTTATGAAATTTGTTGTAAATGGTTTGAGTTCAAAGATTGGGGAGATGCATTTAACAAAGTTCTACCACCAAGGAAAGTTGCAAGCAATGGTGATGTGAGTGAAAGTAAGGAATCTGAATCAAAAGTAGGTGAAAGTAAGGAACATGAGATAAAAGAAAATAAAATAGCACCTTAAATGTATAATGATAAAAAGTTTGTCCTCTTTGTGTTAATTCTATGAAATCGATTTTTATTTTCCACGATATCAAACTCATTCTCATCAAATGTCAACAATTGACTACAAAAATTTAAAAGAGAAGCTCATTGTAGCTTATACTAAGCAAATCTTGAATGAAAAACCTACAATAAATGTAAATGATCTTCAATCAAAAGCTAATCTACCGTTAATTCGATCAATCCATTCACATATAAATTGTCTTGCACCATATAAAATCCCAAGTTCATTAGATATAGCATTAAATACAATTGATTTACCAAAAATATATGAAAATGTCGATAAAAGAGAAAAAGAAAATAAAATTCCAAATTTAAGGTATGATGATTTTATTGTTTTAGAATTATTAAATTATTTTAAAAATGATTTTTTTAAATGGGTTAATCAACCTTCATGTCAATGTGGAAATAATGATCAGATAGAACATAAAGGTATTAAAAAGCCACCAGCAAATAATCCTGATCAAATATCAATTATTGAAGTATATCAATGTTCAAAATGTAAACGTATTATAGAATTTCCAAGAATAAATAATCCAATTTCTTTATTAAGAACAAGAAATGGTAGATGTGGTGAATGGGTTAATTGCTTTTTATTAATATTGGAAGCACTTATTGGTGAAGGTAAAGATAGAATTAGATATGTTTTAAATCATGAAGATCATGTTTGGTGTGAATATTATTCTTATGGTTTGCAAAAATGGGTACATTTAGATCCTTGTGAAGCAGTATTTGATGAACCTTTATTATATTGTAACAATTGGGGTAAAAAAATGTCATATGTGATTGGTTTCAATATGAATTCTATTGTTGATTTAAGTGATAAATATATTACTAAAGAAAAGCAAATAAACCAAACAGAAGTTGTTGATCCAAAAGAAGTGGAAAAAGTTATCGAATTTTATAACTTTAAAAAATTGCATGATGTTTATGACATCTTGAAAAATGAACAAAACGAAATAAATCTGTTGTTAGAAATTTATAAGAATATAATTGTGCCTAGAAATAAGGAGCAAGTTAAAGGCGATATAAAATCAACACCATCATCAAATATACCGAAAGGTAGACAAACAGGATCAGCAGAATGGACTAAAAATCGTGGAGAAAATGGTTAAAATAATTAGAATGAAAATAAACATAGAGACATAGTCATTACTTTTACAATCTCTGCTTTTTATCTCAATCTAATTCTCAAAGGTATTGATATTTTAATTGATAGAGTTTTTTTGCATGTTAAAGAATTAGTGTAGGTTCAGTCGAAGTAGTAGTAATTTAATGAACTAATACACAAGATTGAACAAACTTTGAGCTATAAATTGGGGTCCAAAATAAACAACATCGTTTAAACCACCAAAATTTTTGGGTTGTAAATTGGTCCCTTGGCCCAGTTGGTTAAGGCGTGGTGCTAATAACGCCAAGATCAGCAGTTCGATCCTGCTAGGGACCATAATAAAAGTGTCAATGGCTGTTTTTTTTTTAAAAAATCAATTATTTATTAAATAAGTAGTCTAGCTTGCTAAACAGTAAAGAAATAAACTTAATGATTCAATTTCCATAGGATTAGGTTAGATTGATCCTTATTTAACGTGATTAAGTGTGTCCCATGGTATAGAAATAGTTTCCAATGGTTTATTGATTAAAAACGAGCAATTAGTTGTACAACTTATTTTTTAAATTTTCATTATTAATTATTTATTAGATCTGTAGTCTAGCTTGCTAAACAGTTAAAGCATAAACTCAATCTAAAAAAGAAAGATTCTAAATAATGATTTCTACATAATTATTTCATGATATAATCTTGACCTTTGACATGTCACCATCTAAAAACCTTTGCATTTTATTTGTTTGTTTTTGATTTTCTTAATATATTGTTTGCCTGAAAGTATAAGATATCACATAATAAATTAAATCTATATAGATCTCTATCTCAAAACACGTAACTCTAAATAAATCTTACCAAAATTAATAGCAATATTCTTCACCACCTTATAACCTGTCTCTTATTTATTGGAAATTTAAATTGTAGTGATAAAAAATCAGTTTTTATCACAACAAAAACTGGTTGCCAAATATTATTTTTTTGCTGCAAAATTAATTCAACTTTATTATCGAAAGTATGAACTAAAGAAAACCATTGCTGTTCAAAAAATGTCATGGTTTATTAATGAACCTATCAATACAAGGCTTGCATTATTTGGTTCTACAGATGATGCTTCAAATGAAATTCCAAGATATGACTCAAATCCATTTTTATCAAATGAAGATTATCAAAGTTATAAAGAACCTAAAAAACAATTAAAATTAATCAAATTATTTAAATCAATTGGTAAGATGTTTAATTTAAAACGTAAATCAAAGATTCAAAGCATTGAACCTCAATTGCATTCAACATCTCCTCCTCCAGATTATGAAACTATTGTTCCAGCTCGTCATGTAACTACAACTTTATCAAATTATAATAATAACTTTTTTTGTATTAGAAGAAAACTGAAATCAACTAGAAAAAGATTTCTTTTAAATCCATCAAATTCAATTCATTCATCTGTTAATTCTATTTTTGAAAATTATGATCAAGATGCTACTGGTGCAACAACTGCTGATTCTATTTTATAATTATCTATAAATAATTTATGTACATAATAAACGCGTGAGTTGCAAAACAAAAAAATGATTCTTCAATTCTTTGTTTCAAATCAATCAACTATGAAATGAAAACAAGAAAACCATTGGCAGGTAAAACTTTATGCTGCACTGGTGTAGAGACCAAAACAAGACTACAAATTATTAAAAACATTGACACTTTAGGTGGTATCAATTATGACGATTTAATGACAGATGTACAATATTTAATTGTTGGAAATAGAAAAACAGAAAAATATAAATTTTGTATAAAATATAGACCAGATATTATATTTTTAACTCAAGATTCTATAATAAAAGCTTATGAAAATTGGAAAATTGGAGAAATTGATGAAATACGACTTGAAGATTATAAATTACCAATATTTGATGAGATAAATACATGTTTTTCAAGAGTTGATTTACCACAATTTCAAATTAAAAATCTTATAAATAATGCAAGTTTCCGAAAATCACATATAAGAGAAGAAGAATTTACTTCTAAAAAATTAATGCAATCGATCCTAGATAATGGAGGTAAAGCTAAAGAATCATTACTGAATAATCAAGATTGTATGATTAGTGCAGATCCAAGAGGAACAAGATATGATAAAGCAATTGAATGGAAAATTCCCGTTGTTCATCCAATTTGGATATTGGATAGTATATTAAGAGGAGCTGCTCTAGATTTTGAGGATTATATATTACAAGAAGATAATGATCAACTTTATGAAAAGGGATGTAATGATTGGAATGAAATTATTAATCCAAAACCAATAAAGGAGAAGTTACCACCAATCACAACAAACAAAGACCTACCCAAAAAAGTGAATAAATCACATAAAGCTGAAATTTGGAATTCAATTATGGATAATACAAAAGTACAAAAAAAATCAAAAGAACAAGATAGTACTTGGAATGATGAAGAAAGTGATTCAGAAAATGAAGAACCACTTAAACCAACAACAACAATTGATAAAAAAAGCAAAAGTACCTTGTTTCTAGGATTTTGTTTTTTATTTGTTGGATTAAATTCAAGAGAATCTGAATTATTAAGTGAAAGAATTGAAACTTTTCAAGGAGAAATAACAAAAGATGTTTATGATAATTCAATTACTCATATTTTAGTTTCTGCTAATCAAGGTAATCATACTCCATCAACTTTAAAACTACTACCTTCTGAAACTAAACAAAAAATAACAAATGGAGAAATTAAATTAGTTACTGAATTTTTTATTGAAAGATGTATATTTTATCAAAAAGTGATATTAGATAGATGGGGTCAACCAATAAAAGGATTAATTCAATCAACTAAAAAATTTAAAATATCAACAACTGGATTTACTGGAATTGAATTATTACATATAGGAAAATTAATAAAATTTCTTAATTTTGAATATTGTGAATCATTATCAGATCAAAGAGATTTATTAATACTAAATATTAATTTATTTAAAGAAAGTTTTATGAAAAATTCTCCTAAATTATTTCAATATAAATGTAAAGATATTTTAAATTGTCCTACATATCAATCAGGTCAATCATCAGTATCATTATTATCAGCAAAAAGTAAAATAGATGCCGCAAAGAAATGGAATATACCAATAGTTTCAATTGGTTATTTATGGGAAATATTTGAAATATCAAGATATAAATCAATTTTATTAATGCCAGAAATTTCAAATCAACAATGGTGTATATATGCACCAATAAATTATACAAGACCAAAATCTTTAATTGAATATATTAAAAATTTAAATGAAGAAGCATTTGTTACAAAACTGATAGAAAAAGGAAGTGATGATGAAAATTTAATTAAATTACCATCCCCCAAAAAGATAAAAACAAAACAAAAATATGGTAAATTAATTGGAACTTCATCACCACAATCAATTAGAAATAAATTAATTGAAATTTCAAAATCAAATAATTCAATTGGAGAAATGGAAGAAAATAATCAAAATAAAGAAAATTATGATATAACAATTGATGAAGATTTATCATCACAAATAAGATATGAAGATGATGAATCTATGAATAATCAAGAAAGATTATTAAAGAAATTAGATAATTCATTAAATAAGAATGATGAAATGGAACTTGTACAGATAAGGAAACGAAGAAGGCGATAAGGTTAAAAACCCTATCTATAACTTTTGCACGTGACACATTTTCAATATATCAAATTTTTGAAATTTTCAACAAAAGTAACGTCTTTCATAATCTTCTTTTAAGTTGATTAGAACTCTCTTTAAATCTTAGATTCTCTTCGTAGAAGCAGAACTTTGTCGTTCCTAAACCCTTTTATACCCATATTTCTTTATTATCATTATCGAAGCTATTTTACTAAGCCGATTATAGGTCCATTATTTTTACTCGATTCATTCATGAAACCTACCGCGGGGCCGTCCTGAATTTTCAAATTTTTCGGTTGCTTCAGAAGGATAATTTTTTTTTTTCTTTTTTCTTTTTCTCATCGATCTTCAACTTATATAAAATTCAATTTTTTTTCTCATTTTTTTTTCCTTTTCTTTCCTTTCTTTCTTCAACAACTTTGAAAATTAACTTATACAAAAATGGGTAAAGAAAAAACTCACGTTAACGTCGTTGTTATCGGTCACGTCGATTCAGGTAAATCAACCACCACTGGACATTTAATCTATAAATGTGGTGGTATTGATAAAAGAACCATTGAAAAATTCGAAAAAGAAGCTGCTGAATTAGGTAAAGGTTCTTTCAAATATGCTTGGGTTTTAGATAAATTAAAAGCTGAAAGAGAAAGAGGTATTACTATTGATATTGCTTTATGGAAATTCGAAACTCCAAAATATCATGTTACTGTTATTGATGCCCCAGGTCATAGAGATTTCATTAAAAATATGATTACTGGTACTTCACAAGCTGATTGTGCTATTTTAATTATTGCTGGTGGTACTGGTGAATTCGAAGCTGGTATTTCAAAAGATGGTCAAACCAGAGAACATGCTTTATTAGCTTATACTTTAGGTGTTAAACAATTAATTGTTGCTGTTAATAAAATGGATTCAGTTAAATGGGATAAAAATAGATTTGAAGAAATTATTAAAGAAACTTCAAATTTCGTTAAAAAAGTTGGTTATAATCCAAAAACCGTTCCATTCGTTCCAATTTCAGGTTGGAATGGTGATAATATGATTGAACCATCAACTAACTGTCCATGGTATAAAGGTTGGGAAAAAGAAACCAAAGCTGGTAAATCAACTGGTAAAACTTTATTAGAAGCTATTGATGCTATTGAACCACCTTCAAGACCAACTGATAAACCATTAAGATTACCATTACAAGATGTTTATAAAATTGGTGGTATTGGAACTGTGCCAGTCGGTAGAGTTGAAACCGGTGTTATCAAAGCTGGTATGGTTGTTACTTTTGCCCCAGCTGGTGTTACTACTGAAGTTAAATCTGTTGAAATGCATCATGAACAATTAGCTGAAGGTGTTCCAGGTGATAATGTTGGTTTCAATGTTAAAAACGTTTCAGTTAAAGAAATTAGAAGAGGTAATGTTTGTGGTGATTCTAAAAATGATCCACCAAAAGGTTGTGATTCATTCAATGCTCAAGTTATTGTTTTAAATCATCCAGGTCAAATCTCAGCTGGTTACTCTCCAGTTTTAGATTGTCATACTGCTCATATTGCTTGTAAATTTGATACTTTAATTGAAAAAATTGATAGAAGAACTGGTAAAAAATTAGAAGAAAATCCAAAATTTGTTAAATCTGGTGATGCTGCTATTGTTAAAATGGTTCCAACTAAACCAATGTGTGTTGAAGCTTTCACTGATTACCCACCATTAGGTAGATTCGCTGTTAGAGATATGAGACAAACTGTTGCTGTTGGTGTCATTAAATCAGTTGAAAAATCAGATAAAGCTGGTAAAGTTACTAAAGCTGCTCAAAAAGCTGCTAAAAAATAAGTAGATTAAATTTATATAGTTATTTATAAATAAAAGATACTTCAAGGTTGATTCTTTCTACTTTTTTGCATTATATAAGTGAATGGTAATTTTTGTTCATAAGATATATTTTTAACAATTTTACTCAACACTGGATCAAACTGTAGGTCAGTAGTAGTTTCTGGATCATAATGAGCATAATCTGATAATGCTTTTTTTACAGCTTTTACTTTAGCACCTTCTTCATCCATTCTTTTTTGTAAATCTGAAGCAGACAAGAAAGAATTTCTTGTTTCAAATAAATCTTCTCCCTCTGATTCTGATTCATCTTCTTGAGTTAATATTACAGAACCATCACCACAACATGAACATTCTAATAAATCATGAGTATTTGATTTTGTATTTTCATTTATAGTAAATAAATTTTTTAAATCATTATAATCAAAAACATCAGAAGTTGATGAAACGTCGTTATCTAAAAATTTTGAACTAAGTTTATTTTTCATCAATTGTCTTTGAAATATTTTTTCATCAATACATCCAGTTGTAAAAATTCTATATATAAAACATGGTTTTAATTGACCATCTCTATGAATTCTTGACATTGATTGTAAATCAGTTGATGGATTCCAATCATTATCATAAAGTATTAATCTTGATGCTCCAATTAAATTAATACCCATTCCA
Source organism: Lodderomyces pseudojiufengensis (assembly GCF_024610245.1). Classification (NCBI taxonomy): domain Eukaryota; kingdom Fungi; phylum Ascomycota; class Pichiomycetes; order Serinales; family Debaryomycetaceae; genus Lodderomyces; species Lodderomyces pseudojiufengensis. Next base: position 127,324 of record NW_026261539.1, read on the forward strand.
CCAGATTTTGAAGATAATAAAAAAATATTTATCAGTTCATCTTTATTAAATTGATTAACTAATTTATTTCTTAAATTATTTGAAGTTGAACCATCTAATCTTAAATGTTTTAAATTTAATTTATTAATAACAAGTTCTAAAAAATCAAGAGTTTTTGTATAATTTGAAATTAAAACAATTTTTTCATTATGTTTAACAATTTCTAAAATTAATGGTATTAAAGCATTTAGTTTTCCTGAACTTGTTGATAATTTTATGGGTTCTGAACAAATTGATTTATAATATTCATCAGTAGCTAATAATGAAGGAGAATTACAAATTTTGCGAAACACATTTATTAAAGCTAATGAATTAGATCCTGTTTCCAAATTAAATTTATTTGAATCTTTAATTTCAGCAAATAATTTTAATTGTAAATTTGTTGGTGGAACAAATAATAAAATATCAGTTTTATTAGTTAAATAATTTTCTAATATTGATTGAGTTCTTCGTAAAATAAATTTATGTGTTAATTCAATCAATTCTTTTGATTTTTGTTCACCTATAGTCTTTATGCTTAAATTAAAACAATTGATATCTCTTGCTCTTGTAATTGGATTTATAAATTCCTTTTGGAAAGTTTTAAATGTTGGTAATACATCTGGATTTATAAATGAAACAATTGTATGAAATTCTTCAAGATCATTTTGTATTGGAGTACCAGTTAATATGATCTTTTTTGATATATTCAACTTCTTCAAATTGATTAATACTTTTGCTGAGTTATTCTTTAATCTATGACCTTCATCACAAACCAATAGATTAAAATTCACTGTTGATAATTCATCTATATGTGATAAGATTTTTTCATAATTTATAATTAAGACTTGATAAACATTTAATTTTCCAAAATTTATAATTTCTCTTTTATCATCACATTTTGGATTATTTAAAGTTAAAACATTAATTTTATTTGGACCAAGCCATTTTTTAAATTCTTGTCCCCAATTGTTTATTAATGTTACTGGACAAACGATTAAAATTTTATTTACAATTGGTGATTTTTTGATTGGATCTGGATTTTGTTTTAATAAAGTCCAAATTGTTGTTATAGTCATTAAAGTTTTACCTAAACCCATTTCATCAGCTAATAAACAACCATTACCTTTGAAATCTCTATAACCCATTAAACATTCATATAAAAATTTGACACCTTCAATTTGATGAGGTCGTAATATATTAGATAATAAAGGATCTATATTAATATCCACATAATTCGTTGAATTTGGAGGTGGTGTTAATGAAATAGTTGATGTATCTTTATATAATGGATTTCTTGATTGAGTTTGTTCTACATAATTTTCTGGCACAACTTTTTTAAACTCTGTTGTTATAATTTGTGGTGGTGGGGATGGTTCAATTTCAATAATAGAATCCTCTTTTGGAAATTCATCATCAACTTTTTCATCTAACATAATTTCATAAACACTTATAGCAATAACATCATTGAAATTTGGAAGTTGAATGAATTTTTTCTTACTCATTGGTTTCCCATCACTACTTTTTAAAGTTATTTCACAACCAGATTCTAAATATTTAATAATTGCTTGACCATCTCCATCCCAACTTTTATTCTTTTTATTTGTTTTTCGTCTCCATTGAACAATATATTTCTCCAGTTTGGTGGTGTCTAAATTTTCTTCAGGTTTGATTTTTTTTGTAATTGTGTTGTTGATAGTTGGAACTCGTTGTCTTTTTAATAAAGATGATTTATTTGATGTTGGTAATGATTTTGCAACGGGTCTGGACACTTCCAGTGGTTCATCTTTTCTGATTAACCTTGGTGGTTTGAATGGAGCATTTGGTTTACTAAACATTTGGACTCATTTTTCAACCTTATTGGCTTATACTTTGTTTGAATTTGTTGTTGCAAAAAAGTAAGATCAAATTTAATTTTAAATGTAAACAACGCGTTTGGAAATAATCATTTGTTTAAATCCGGAAGAAACAAACTGTAAGAGTACAGAGTAGAAGCACATTCTACAAGGTTTTCAACTGTTATCGAATTCTGTAATTCAATTCGATTCTATATTACGATGCTCTATCTAACCAGTTAATCCAAAGGATTTTTCCCCTCCAAATTTAACCTTGTATTCCTAATTTTGATCTTAGATCATCATCACCAAATATATAGTAATAGCCTCTTGATGATGCAGTCATTAGACTAGTAGGCAAATAAGTATATATACCATATATTATAAAAAACATGAATAATAGTAGACTTCCATGTAATAATAAACATTCTATCTTTGTCAACATTATAAAAGGAAAGTGTATATAGTACATATTATACATCCATCTAGGAGACATGAAATAATATTGTTCTGGCTCTTTTATAGCCGGTGTGTTCTTTATCTTGACTTCTGTTGACATTATGGTTCTGGTGATTCGATAATGTTGACTCTTAGCTTGTGATTATTTCTTATCAACTTACTAAGCTCGTAATATTTTTTTTCTCGATTTTTTAGAATGAAGGTTTGGTGTATTTCGAGGGGTAGAGATAGTAAGAACGCAGTAATTATTCGAGGAACGACTTAATGATATTTAGGAGAGTCTTAAACACAGGCTCGATGTCCATGGTAAAGTATAGTTGACTTGAGATAACGCAATTTGACCTACACTCAAACTCATGATTGTGATTCGTGTCGCTTGATTAAAATCGATATAATGGTAAAAATTGGTGATTCCAATTTCATTGATATTATATTAATTAATTGTATTCACATGCTCTTGCCTTTAATCTAGCGATTTAAACCCCAAACAATGAGTTTAATGCATAGTCAATTTCCATCGTCTCAAGTCAGCACTTCTCTTTTGAACAAACTCTAAAAATTTATAAAAATGGAAAGGTATTTTCATAAACCCTCTAGAATCTTCGATAACTTTATATCAACATGCACTTGGGTAGGTTTTGGTTTCTTCATTCTAAAAGATGAGCCCATTCTTAGGAAATCAAATGGCCATGATGCGACCTAAGTTGTTAATTCAACACATTTCTTCTCTTCTCGAAATTTTTTTTAATTTTTTTTTTTTTTTGATTCAATTCTTTTTCTTCTTCTTCTTCATGATTCAAATATACAATTTCTTTAGATATACAATAGATTAATGTTAATCATATGATTGCAGTCCAAAGAATTTGATTCAAATTCAACAAACATGCTGGTATGTTTTACAAGCTTTTTTCAAGTTCAAAAATGATTTCGTAATTCAACAAGTTCTTTTTTAATGATGAATTATTATTTTACAACAACGAATTTCTTCAACTGAAACAATTCATGTGGAAACAACCATAATATCAGAGCTTTTTAACACTGACCTTTAAAAGAAATTGATTTTAGTTTCGGAACCATTTTCAATCATTTGATTACATCTTACTTGAAAAACTTGTTACTAACTAAGAAATTAAGATCTCAATAAAAATATTTAACCTTCTTGATGCAGGACAACGTATTAATGGAGTAACGAATATCATTTATCGTTTGCAACACACGTGTTGTAGAATTTAGGAATGGACTATGTCAGTTTTTGAGGAATAATTAGTCCATTTTTAAATTTTACAATGAGTGTGCTTCAAACGCGTTACTCCAATTTTTTTGATGATTTGAACCATGATAATGATTTTGTTCATGTGATTTAAAGGAACGTTGAACTGCGTGAGACATCTCTATCATTTACAAAGCTTGATAAGCTTAACTCTTGTTCATCAGACTTTAGGATTAGAACATCGATAAGTGGTAGCGACTAAAATATGAATAGCATGTTGATCTATAGTTCATCTTCATTTACAACGCTTCATTTCATCACACCGTAAAAAATGAGTTCAAATACCTTCGTCATATGTACGCGATGTCTAGGTGATTCAAGATTTATAAAAATGACAAAACATGAAAATGGAGAAGAGTGTAAACAGTGTACTAGACCGTTCACAGTATACAAGTTTAGAAATCAATCAATATCATCAAAACCTTTAAATACAATAATATGTGAAACTTGTGCAAAAGCAAGAGGAAGTTGTCAAATATGTCTACTAGATATGGAATATGGAATACCAATAGAATTAAGAGACACAGCTTTAAAAATGGCTGGATTAGATCCTATATCAATTTTAAAGACCTCAAAGAATAGAGAAGTAAAAGCTATTATGGCTGATAAATTGGAAAGATCATTTGAAAAAAAAGATTCTAATGATATGAAAGCTAAAGAATTGTTATCAAAATTAGCAGAAAAATTCAAAGAACAGAACACCAACAGTACAAATACAACAAATACAGATGTGGAAAAGCAAGCTACAATTACATCAAAATCATTTAAAAAACTTCCATTCAACAATAATTTAAAATCATCAAAATATCCAGATTTATTATCATTCTTTATATTTGGATTTCCATCCGATCTTCCACAATATGTCCTTTCTAAATATTGTTCACAATTTGGTCAAATTAAAAGTATAAATCTAAATCATAGTTGTAGATGTGGTTATATAACATTTGAAGATCGTAATTCTTGTGAAAAATTTGCAGACTTTGTCAATGACAATGGGTTAAATGAAAATAAAAACACTGCGGGGTTAATTAATATTGATAATAATTTTCTAATGAGAGTTTGTTATGGTAAAGTAAAACCTTTGGGGAAAACTAATGAAGAACAAAAGCAATTGAGTTTGTTGGTTGGTAAAGTCATGAAACAATTGGCAGAAAAAGATTTAAAATTTAAAGATGGAAATTGAGCAACGTCAAGAACAGCTCATTGTTTAGATAGTCGTATTTCATGTAATGTTTGTTTGCATTATTATTCTATTCAGAGGGCTCTATACTATATGACTCTACGATAATAAGAAATTTTTCCTTTTATTGGGAGAATGAAGTTAATCTTCTTGGTGAAATAATTAACCGTACCTTGTAATAAATTTTGCAACCTAGAACGAAACTTAAATATGAAACATTATTTTTGTTCTCTCGAAAATCCTAACCTTTCTTCACCAAAATCAATCAAACAATGAGTATCGAATCTCAATTATGCATTACCGTAATTCTAATATCAATTCCAATAGCAGGTATACTATTAAGACTAATATATATCTTACCATTCACAACTCAAACTAAATCAATAAATAATTTTAAATCAATCAAGCACCTAAAAAATAAACATATTTCAATATTTTTAGGATCTGGAGGTCATACAGGAGAAATGTTAAAACTAACTTCAAAATTAGATTTAAATGATATAAAAACTACTTGGATATATTCTAAGGGTGATATAGCAACATTAAATCAAATCAAACAGAAAGGATTTGCCAACACCAAATCAATACATAGAGCTAAAAATGTTGGAGATTCAATACCAAAAGCTATATTCAATTCCATTTACTCAATCATTGATGCTTTTATTACGTTATACAATGTCAAAAGCGATCTTATAATAATGAACGGTCCGGGAACTTCTTTCATATTAGCATTTGCAATATTTATAATGAAATTTTTTGGTTTAAATTCAACAAAAATTATATATATTGAAAGTTTAGCAAGAAGTAAAAAATTAAGTCTTACTGGAAGATTAATTTTACCTATTTCTGATAGATTTATTGTTCAATGGGAAAATCTAGCTAATCAATATAATAGAGTAGAATATTACGGAATACTATTGTAATCGGATATCAATGGATCATGATTGTAGTAATATGCAATTTGTAACCAATACACACTCATACTGGCTTGAGTTGAAACCTTATGCTTCTGGAGTTTCACTCTTTCCATTCTTTTGAGGTCATATATTCTTAAATTTAGACATTTTCTAGTAGTTGTCCATTAGTTGTATTAATCCCATAGCCAAAGACTTGAATTTACCCTCGATTAGTTTAAAGCCTTGATTTCTCTCATTAACTCTCTTTCCATCTATATAAACCTCGTTAATTTTCTTTCCATCTGTGAGAACATTTAACACATTTATAAAAAGTAGTCATAGGTTCATCAGCAGATCTAATTTGTAATTGAAAAAAATAAGCTTTATCACCACCACAACTATCCACGGGACATTGAGCACTGGTTTGATCTACATTATCCCATGTTCCTTCACCTCCCAAAACATCATCTACTTCTTTTCTATGTAATTTTTTTCTATCAAACATTTGAAAATTTGATATTTGAAATTCATATGGACATGTTGAACAATAAAATCTATTTGAGTTATCTTCTCCTGGAGCTATTAGTAGCATATTTGAACAGTTTGGACAAAACGTTAGCATGCTTTTATGTTGGTGTATAAGGTTGAGATGAGTTTAGCTACTTTGTATGTATGATAAAATGGTTTGGATGTCTCACGTCTAAAAATAAATTTCATATTGATTTACGAAATTGGTCTCAATGCATAAATAAATGAAGTACCAACATATTTAATGACGAAGAAATCCAATTAATGAATCAAAGTCCATTTAGATCCCCCTCGAAAAGGGATAGAATACTTACATTATATGACTCACCTACTAAAAATACAATCTTATCACCAATTAAAACTCCGAATGGAAGAGCTGGTCTACGATCACCGGAGAAGAGATCCAATACTGAATTGGATTTATCTGCAAGAAAAAGAGCCAATAAAACGATATATAGTCGATTAATGGATGATGAATATGATGGTCCTGAAGATATTTTAGATGAACAAGATAGAATAATAGCTGAAAGAATTATTAAAGGTTCAAGAAATGAAAAAGATATAGATCAGAATGATTTTCGAAATTATGGAAGTGATGTTGAATTAGAAATTGATTTAACCATTAAATCAAAAAGAGGAAGATCAATAAAACGAAAAGTTGGATTGATTGATGATGAAGAGTTACTACTGTCAGGATCAGATATAGATTTGAAAAATGATAATAAATCAGACGAAGATTTAGATTTATCTGAAGATGACATACCTACCAAGAAACGAAAACAAAACAAAGCAAAAGAACCAAAACCAAGGAAAAAGCAAAATAAAACAAAAGAACCAATATACAACACAAAAAGTAAACGACTCAATGATGTTGCAACAAAAATCAAAAGTATTTTCCATCAAGATGATGAAATGTTTAAAGAATTGGCTTCAAAAACACTGGTTAATAATGAGCCAGATACTCCCAAAAAAAAGGATAAACGATCATTATTAAGTTTGTTAATAAGTCAACAATCTACCAAACAAACTCCATTGATTTCAGGATTAAAAAAAGATACTACAAACCAAGAAACTACCGAAGTGACCTCATTTAAACCTTTATCATTAAATTATGCAAATCAATTCTTAAAAGAAATTGAAGAATCAGAATCAAATGGAGCAATGAAATTAATTGATCAATCCGTATTTTCAATAAATGGAGCAGAAGGATATTTTGAACAAAATCATAAAAGATTTAGAAATAATACTACTCCATTAATTGCTCCAAAATTAACTAGAGATCAATTTAATAAATATATTGAAATGTCAAATGATATTTTAAAAATTGAAAAAAATTCGTTACTACAATTAAATAAATATTTATATCATCAATGGTGTTTTGAATTATCACAAAATTTTAAAATTATTTTATTTGGAGTTGGTTCAAAAATCTCGGTGCTCAATGATTTTGCTGAAAATTATTTTGGATCTTGGTGGACCAAAATTTATAAAAATCCAATACCTCCTATTTTAGTTGTAAATGGATATAATCCTAATTTAGATATAAGAGCAATTGTTCTTCAAATTGCATCAGTATTAGTTGGTGATAAATATCCAAAGCATACGGTTGAATGTATTGAGTATTTAATTGCTACAATGAATGAACGACGAATGCCAGAAACTGAACCAAAATTATTATTAATTATTCATAATATTGATGGAGTTAATTTAAGAAGTAAATTTACACCATTATCAAATTTAATAAGTATTCCAGAAATATGGTGTTGTGCTTCCATAGATCATATAAATTCATCTTTGCTAACTAAAAATAGTAATTTCATTTATCATGAATCAACAACTTATATACCATATCAAAATGAATTATTATTTACAAATGTTTTAGACATTGGCAATAATAGTAAAATAAATACAAAATCATCATCAATAATTTTAAATAATTTAACAGAAAATCATAATAAATTATTTAAATTATTAGTTAAAAATCAAATTGAAATTTTAAAAAACCAAAATGCTACAACAAAAGGTTCACCAACAAATTCATTATTTATTAATGATATGTATGATGAAGCATTAAATAATTTAATTGTTTCAAATTTTAATACTTTTACAACTTTTATGAAAGAATTTTCTGATCATCAAATGTTAATACTGAATAAAAATTTGATTTATATACCTTTGAATTTACTGGAATTGGAACAAATATATAATGAAATATGACATCTGCTATGAATTTTATGTAAGCACTAAATATGGTAAATGTATGTTACTGATGCATTTCAAATTGATACATATGTAGTTCTAAATTTAGACGATAGAATAAAATTCTATTGCTGCAAAATTTGTTGCAACGAATCAAGCGCGAAATTCCACAAAAATTAATTTAGATTGGATCACTGGGGGCTATAATTTAATTAATTGAGGGCAAACGTATAAGTAGAATCTCATTTGCTAAATAGGTTGGTACTATTGAATAGGTTTGATATATACTTGTGTATGGAGTCATCTTCATCCTCTCATCTATTCTTATTGGTAAAAGATTTGTGTTTTGGATCAGAATCTCTCACCATGTAGGTCTAAGTAAAAAAAATAAAAATAGATCTAAGAGCTAAATAATATCAAATCGCAATTCTTAATTAAAACAACTCATTCAAATATATAGTTTTTGAGACCATATTCAATCAGTTTATTCAACTTTATATACCTTAGGAGAACCATTCACAACTCAATTGATATTGTTCAATTGAGTTTTTGTCCCGTTTCATTGTAATTTCTGCCAGATCAACCACAATATTCACATAATAATGGAAAAACTTCAAAAGTTATCAGAAGGTACAGAATTACAAGTTGGTAAACATAAAGTAACTATAGTTAAATATATATCTGAAGGAGGTTTTGCTCATATATATGAAGTATTGATAAACACCGGCAACAAAGAACCAAGAATTGCATGTTTAAAAAGAGTAATTGTAGCAGATAAGAATGGATTAAATCTACTACGGAAAGAAGTTGATGTTATGAAAACTTTAAGAGATGCAAGAAATATTGTAACATATATTGATTCACATGCAGAAAGATTAGAAAATGGAACTTATCAAGTATTAGTACTTATGGAACTTTGTCCCGGAGGATCCTTATTAGATTATATGAATGCTAGAATTAAAACAAAATTAACAGAAGTAGAAATTTTAAAAATTATGTTAGATGTTAGTCAAGGAGTTTATGAAATGCATAGAACAAAATTAATTCATAGAGATATTAAAATTGAAAATGTATTAATTAATTCTCAACAAAGTTTTAAATTATGTGATTTTGGTTCAACTACTATCCCAATAATGCCACCACAAGATCAACAACAATTTAAATTAATAAGTCATGATATATTATATCATACTACTCCTCAATATAGATCACCAGAAATGATTGATTTATATAGAAATATTCCAATTGATGAAAAAGCAGATATATGGGCTTTGGGATGTTTTCTTTACAAATTATGTTATTATACAACTCCATTTGAAGCAAATGGTGATATTGCAATATTACATGCTTCATTTCAATTTCCTCAAATACCTCAATATTCAGGAGATTTAAAAAATTTAATAATAATAATGTTACAAGAAAATGCATTATTTAGACCAAATATAATTCAAGTTTTAATTTTAATTTGTAAAATAATGAATATAAATTTTGAATCTTTAGGTATAAAAGATTTTTATAAATTAGGTCCTTATAATTTTCAAGCTTTACAAGAATATCAAGCTCAAAAACAAAATGAAATTATGCAACAAAAACAGATATATTATCAACAACAAAGTATGATCGATACTAGTGAATTGAGGTCACAAGTAGCCCCACAAGTAGTACCACCTCCATCAACTTCCTCAAAACAAGAAGCAGTCGTGACTGAAGAAAATTTGGCTCCAAAATCATTAGCTCCACCTAAAGAATCATTAGAAAAAACACCTAATTCTTTATTAGGTTTTAGTCTGGAAAATGAAGAAGCAATATCAGATTTGGAACAACTTGAAGATGCTGAAGAAAGATTTCCTTCATTGGATGATATTGATCATTTAGATAAATCATTAAGTTCTTCTTCTGGAAAAGCTCCAACAAGATCAACTAGTATGAAAACAGATGTTTCAAAAGAAACAACATCAAAAGTGTTGAGTAATGATTATCAAAATTTAGATGCATGGACAAATGCTCAAGCTCAAAGTTTGGAAAAGGGAGCTGAACAATTAGCTGATGATATTTTTGCAAACAACAATACTAATAAACAAGATTATACAAACAACATTAATAATGCTTCAGGTCAAGAATATTCAAATAACACCAAAAATACTCCAAACAATCAATTTAAAAACCTATCAATTGACAACGCATCATCTTCCAATAATCAACACAAAAATTTAAACATTGATACTTTATCATCTCCAAATAATCCTTTCCCATTTGCTAGACCATCCAATTTATCATCTACAAAATCTGAAAGTCATTTTAAACCAGAACAACATAAAAATCATAATCCATGGGGCCACACCGTAAATTCACCTGAAGAATTTAGACCAAGTCATAAACCAACATTACTGCAATCATCAAATAATATTCCTAAATTACAACAACAACCAGATTTAATTGATCTTGAAGTTGGTCTTGCTTCATCAAATTCATCATCTTCAATTCTTACAACCACTAAAAATAATGATTCAAATTTATCATTAATAGATTTAAATAATAGTGAAGAAAAACAAAAAAAATCATCATCTATAGAAAAACCAACTTTTAAAAAAAGAATGTCATCAACTAATAATCCCTCACAAATAATATTACAAGAAGAAATTATTGATTTTGCATCTGATGATGAAAATCTTGATAATGGATCAGATATGAGTCGTATCAAGATTAGAAATTCTTTAAAAAAACCAAAAAGTAGAAAATCAAATGAATTAAAAAGAATTGATAGTTCACAACAAGGTGATTCAAAGAAACGTCTTTCATTTTTTGGTGGTGGTTCATCATAATCTTATAGTTATAGAATTTTATTTAGTTTTTAATAGAAATGTTTAATAAACTTTTGATAGTAAATCACAGACTTTATATAATTTTTTTTTTCTCTCTACCAAAATTCAATTTGCAGCACATCCGAAACCATCTCTTTCGCAACAACAACAACAAAGCATAATGAGCTTAAAGAAATTATATTCACAACTAATACTACAAGTGCCGTCGGATCAATTGGAATTTGGAGAAGATGAAAGACTAGAAAGACTCACAAGAGCTTTATTAGATGGGAAATATGCAGAAGTTATAGAAATAAGTGATTACAAGGAAATTTCAAGTTTACCAGATATTCAAAACATTTTAAAACAATATCCCCAAAAACCATTAATTGAAGTATTGCAAATTTTTACAAATAAATTATTTGAATTAACTAATAAATTTATTGGAGAAAATTCATTTATAAGTTTACAATCATTTGCTATAGCTTTTTTACAATTATTTATACAATCAAATTTTACTGGACCTCCTATTACATTACAATCTCATTCTATATTTTTCCCAAATGTTGATCAAAATAAAGTTCAAAAAGATGCAGTAAGAGCATTATGTATGGAAGGACAACAAGCTTATGATTTAATGCAAGATCCAATATATTTAATAGTTTCAGAATTAATATTTGAAAAACTTATGAATATTCCAATTTTTCAAAATTTTAATACTGAATCACTATTGAATCATATTGGAACAACTATTCAGAAAATTGATTCACCTTTAAAGGCATCAATAAGTTGGTGGTTTTCAAGAGCTTTACAAATTCATGCATCTGTATTATCAGATACTCCAAGTATTATACTGTCCATATGTGGAATTTTATTAAATGATCAATTACTTTTGAACCTAATTCCTGAAGGTGATAAAGAAATCAAAAAATTATTAGAAATTCAATTCTTATTAGAACAAGCTAGAATTAATATACATGCAAAAACTGAACATTCAGCAACAACACCACTTATAAAAGCTTTTAAACTTTCAAAATTACAATTATTATTATCTGGTGCAAAAGCAAAAAGAACCAAATATCAAAAATTTTTTACATCAAATTTAATTGTATTGGGAAAAAGTTATGAACCAACATTATATGATTATAATGAAAATAATAAACTTGAGAAATTTCAATTAGATTCTGATCTATTGTTAGAAAAACCAGAATTTGATTCATTAGAAAATTTAAATTTAGAATTGGAAAATGTAAGTAAAAAAATTAAATTAGATCCTGAATTATTAATTGATGATTTAGAAGCTGATAGATTATTACCATTAGCAATGAAAGTTGAAGATATTCCATCAGATTTAAAAGAATTAGATCCAAATAATCAACCACCATTAAATAATATTGATGTGCTACAAGTACTTTTAAGATTAGCGGTAATAAAACAAACTTCTCCATCAAATGATCCATTAGTTGAAGAAGAATTACTAGCATTAGTAGCAAGAATATTATATTCAAATCCAGAAGGAATTAATTGGTTACTTTTTTCAAGAGCATTATGGGAAAGATCAATTCTTGAAACTAGTAAATCAAGAACTATAGAAAGAGGTTTATTACAAATGACATCATTAGTTGAAGAAATGGGATTAAAAATAAAAACAAGATTATTACCACAGACACAACAACAAGAAAATTTAAATGAAATAGCTTGTCAAAGATTAAGATTTATTCATCAATTACCTCTCCTACCTCAATGGGTCATGGATGTTAAATTAGCTGAAACTTATATGTCATTAGGAGTTTTAAAATCTGCATTAGAAATTTATGAAGGATTAGAACTATATTGTGAAGCTGCTTTATGTTATGCAGCAGTTGGTAAAGAAGAAGAAGCTGAAAAAATTTTAATTGGAAGAATAAAAGAATTCCCCACTGATGCAAGAGCTATATCAATATTGGGAGATATAAAACAAGATCCATCATTATGGGAAAAATCTTGGGAAATTGGTAAATATCCAAAAGCAAAAGCTTCATTATCAAAATATTATTATAGTCAAAAAAATTTAGAAGCTGCTATTGCCAACATGTTTGATTGTTTAACTGCAAATCCATTAAATTTTGAAAATTGGTATTTTTATGGATGTTGTGGATTAGAATCAGGTCAATTTGAATTAGCTTCAGAAGCTTTTACAAGATGTGTTTCATTAGATGATACAAATTCTTATGCATGGTCAAATTTAGCAAGTAGCTTATTAAAATTAGATAAAAAAAGACCTGCTTTTAATGCATTACAAAAAGCTATAAGATGTGGAGGAGATAAAAAATCTTGGAGAATTTTTGAAAATTATATGAATGTTGCTTCACAATTAAATGAATGGAATGATGTATTATTTGCATATAATGAATTAATTCAAATAAAAAAAAATGATGGAGATTCTGCTATTGATTTACCAATGTTGGAAAAGTTAGCAGAAATTTTAATATCAAGTGATTATAATGATACAAAATTAACTCATTTTCAAAAGACATGTATTGATTTAATATGTAACAAAATACCATCAATTATAACATCATCATCTCGATGTTGGAAAATAGTTGCTCGTGTTGAATTATGGAGACAAAAACCATGGTTAGCATTAGAATATAATGAAAAAGCATATAGAGTATTATTACATAATCCAGAATTAGAATCAAATGAAAATATATGGAATGAAGTTGTTGAAGCATGTGATGATTTAGTTAGTGCATTTGAATCATTAGGTGAATTACCAGGTAAACATGGAGCAGGAGATTTAGTATGTAAAGATTGGAAATATAAAGCAAGAACTACAATTCGATCCCTTATGTCAAAGGGAAAAGATTCATGGGAAGATTCAAAAGGTTGGGAAAAATTAATTGAATTAAAAGAACAACTTAATAATCACTAATTATACTAAAACAATCAAAACCTATAGAAGTAGTTGGTCTATCAATATCATTTTTTTTAAACCATTTTAAAATCATACTAATTGATTTAATAGCAGTATCAGATTCTTCAAGTTTCAACAAAAATGCAATTGTATAACAAATTGGAATATTAAATTTAAAAGTAAGGAAAGATTCATACCAAAATATAATCAACACTATATTTTCTAAAATTCCAAAACAAAATTTAACCATTTGATGCTTTACATTAAACATCATAAAAATTGAATGTAATAATAAAAACCAAATTTTAAAATAATTAATCTTGGATTCTAAAATTAAATAAGTGAAAATAAACATACAAGTATTTTCTTGTTTTAAAATTTTTAAAATTGGTTTTTCATTAATTTTAAATTTTGAATTTGATATTAATGAAATTAGTGAATTTTTTGATGATAACTTCCTAATTTGTAAAGATAATTTTATACCAAATTTAAAAAAAGATATCAAAATAATGGTAAAATAAGAATCATTCAATTTCTTTAGTGTTGAGTTTTGCCATAAATATAACCAAATTAATCCAGTAAAACTTGTTAAAATATTAAAAATTAACCATAAATCATCAATTGAATTTTCTGATTTAATTACATTTTTTGAAATTTTAATTGAATTTAAAATTAGTTTTACAAATTTAATGAATATAATTTTATAAAATTGATAAATGAATAAGATATTTTGATTAATAAATTTTTCATATTCTTTATAATTTGGCATTTTTGGTTGGGATTGTGGGAAAAGAAAAGGAGAGTTATGTCTACAAATTTACTATATATTTAAACATGGGTTTTTGTTTTGTTATGTTATATAGCTTTATCTTCAATAGAGATCTGAGTTGAGTTAGATCTATGCTATATCTCTTCATCTAAGACGTGTCTATCATGATTCGATTACTTCTATTAATAAATCTTCATTTGACGTGTTTTTTTATTTTTGTCTCGAAATTGAAAATTTATTAAAAATAGAAATTTAGATAATAGAATACTCAGCCAACTACAACAACAACAACCAATTAGGCTATTTCTTCAACTTAACTAAACTAAACTAACAAACTAATAGATCACCTCATATATGATAATACTATAGATAAATCATGACAATGGATGATAAATATATAGGACTTGCATTAGCCATGTCTTCTTCATTAGCTATTGGTACATCATTTATTATAACAAAAAAGGGTCTAATGGATGCATCAGCAAGAAGTTCTTCAACAAATGTACAACCAAAAGATTATTTACAAAATCCAATATGGTGGGGAGGAATGATAACAATGGCAATTGGAGAAATTGCAAATTTTGCTGCTTATACTTTTGCACCTGCTATATTAGTTACTCCCTTGGGTGCATTATCAGTTATTATAGGTGCAGTATTAGCTGCAATTTTTTTAAAAGAAGAATTAGGAACATTGGGGAAAATGGGTTGTGCAATTTGTTTAATGGGTTCAGTTATAATAGTATTACATGCACCACCAGATAAAGAAGTTGAAACAGTTGATGAAATTTTAAATTATGCTACACAACCTGGATTTTTATTTTATTGTACTATAGTTGGATTATATTCATTATTTATGATTTATAAAATTGTTCCAAAATATGGAAATACAAATCCAATGATTTATTTATCTATATGTTCATCAGTTGGTTCTATATCAGTTATGTCAATAAAAGCATTTGGTATTGCATTAAAATTAACTTTAAGTGGGAATAATCAATTTACTCATATTTCAACTTATTTATTTTTAATAGTTGTTGCAATATGTATTATAACTCAAATGAATTATTTTAATAAAGCATTAGATAAATTTGATACATCAATTGTAAATCCTTTATATTATGTTACATTTACAACTTTTACATTAGCTGCATCATTTATATTATTTAAAGGTTTTAATACATCATCAGCAGTTGATATTATATCATTATTAATAGGATTTTTAATAATATTTAGTGGTGTTTATTTATTAAATATTGCAAGAAAAGATGATGATGATGGTGATGCTCGTCATAGAGAATTATTTGGAGTTCATACATCAAAAGATATGGGACCATTAGATAATGGAGTTGGATCATTTTCAACTGTTAGAAGATCTATGCAATTACGTAGAGGATCTGATTTAGAAGAACAAGTAGCATTAAGACGAGTTGATAGTTTTGAAATAGAGTAAGATTAAATAAAAGAACATTGACATTTTGACATTATTTTCCATGATTTTCCAATTTTTTCCAATTTTTTTCTTCTTTTCATTCTATTAATATACAATATTATTAAAAAGTAGGTAAAATGCAGTTATTTATATATCGTCAATATCTAATTCTTCATCTTCAGATTCAGATTCATCAGCACCACCAAATTCGAAATTAACATCTTCATCTTCATCAGCTCCAAAAGTATCAGTTTCATTAATTTTAGCATTTTCAGGTAATTCACCTAATTGTTTTAAAGATCTTGCTTCATCTGAATTATATTTATGTACAACATCACATTGATCATCTTGAAAATCTCTTAAACTTACTAATATTATATCACCTTGTCCCATCCATACTTTTTTTCTCATTTTACCTCTTATATGACCCATTCTTTTTATTGAATCAAAACATTGTACTTCAATTCTACCATTTCCTAACATTTTTGTTATTTGTGCATATTCTTGACCTTCTTCTTTTAAAATTAATTCTCTTTTTTGTCCACTATTATCATTTTTACCTCTTCTTCTATTCTTACCTCCTTTACCTTTACCTGATTTACCCATTGTTGTGAGGTTAATCTGATTATATATAATTAAATATCTTGTGATGATTATGAAACAATGAAAAAATTCAAACTCATGAAGCAAAAGATAAAAAATTTTAAGTCGCAAACTCACGACACTGATTTTATTTGACATTGATTTTATATTGACATACAAAATACATCATAACTATTATTATTTACAACCAACTTGTGTTTATCAATATTTATTTAAGGACCTACATAACCTGACTTCAACCACCCACAGTATTTAACCAATCCACGTTACTTAAATTAACCAACAATCCCCACAATTTAACCAAACAACCACAACAGCAACATGGATGATTTTGAAGTAGCAAATCAATTTACAACCATTTTAAAAAATTTAACACCTCATATTCAACTGTTAACAAAAGCAAGTTATTTTGCTTTAAAAAATTCAGATAAAGAAGATTATATAATACCATCAATAATAACTGTGTTGGAAGATTCCAAGATAGATTTAAATTTAAAATCTTTTATTTTCCAATTTATTGAAATTTTAATTATAGAAAGTTTTAATAATTTAAAATTAAATGGTGCTTATATTCATAGTTTGAAATTAAATTTACCAAAGATAATAAATTTGGTTTGTCCAGTTAATAATTTAACAAATTTAAATTCAATTTTTAATGGGTTATGTAATATACTGAAATATTATAAATTTAATTATGAAGACTACAAAGATAAATTTAATAATTGTTGGTTAATTGATGAAAATGATATCATGATAAATGAAGATGAAGATTCTTTAAATATTGCATGGAAAATTATATTACAAAGGAAAAGAAAACTGCAAATTGATGGAATTGAATTAGAGAAAAAACCTGCAATTGATGAAGATATAGAAGTAGATCAATTATTCAATATACGAAATAAAAATGAGAGTAGTAGTGGCGATAATCACCTCACAAAAAAGCAAATTCTTTCAAGAATGGAAGATGAAAGAGAAACTCATAAAAGATTAAAAGAAAATCTTTGGTGTGTTAATAGAGATAAATCAAATAAAAATTTTATAACAGAAGATGAATTTTTAAATTATTATTGGAATAAAACAAATGAAATTACAAAAAATGATGAAAAATTGGAATTTTTAAATAATTTAAAAGAAATTAATGATATGGTATTGTTGAGTTATAAAGATAAACAAATATAGACCCACTTTAATGTTGCTGTTGATATTGTTTTTGCTTATCCCATGCATTATTTATACTTTCCAAACAATGTTCAACCCAATGTTTTGAATCTTGAGTTAATACAAAATGATGACAATTTTCCCATCTTTTTAATTTTTCATCCTTGGACATATTTAAAGCATACAAAAAGGTTTCTGAAAATTTTTTTAAATCCCATGGATTTATTAATTGAGCTCCTTTTCCATTACATGATAATAAATCAGAAGAACCAGTAAATTCACTTAAAATTAAAGGAGATTTTTTTTCTTCTGTTGCAGTTATAAATTCATGACATGTTAAATTTAAACCTTCTCTCATTGAACTTACAATAAAAGTTTCTGCTTCACATTGTAATGCCAAATATTGTTCAAATTCAATATCTTTTTGTAATAATACAACAGGTTGATTTATTGAAATATTTTCAGGTAATGAATTAATTCTTGAAATAATTTTCATAATTTCATTTTCATAATTTTGATCAGATGATGATCCAATACAAATTTGAATTAATACAGTATCTTCAATAAATTTTGGATTATTTATAAGAAATTTTTCATAAGCTAATAATTTTTGTTTTATACCTCTTAATTTATCTAATTTATCTCTACTTATTATTAATTTTTCTGAATTCCATCGTTCTCTAATTAATTTTCTCCATTCTTTAACTTCTTCACTATAAACTTTCGTTCTTAATGATGGTGAATCAATTCCAACTGGTATTGTATTTACTATAGTTAATTGATTTTTATAAATAATTTCATTATCATTAACTATAACATCATTTAATAAAGTATTACAAGTTTGTCTAAAATGACGAATATATTCATTAGTTTGGAAAGAAATACAATTAGCTCCTAACATTCCCTCCAATAATTCATTTCTTTGAGCAAAACATCTAAATACTTCAGAACTTGGAAAAGAAACATGTAAAAAAAATCCAATTTTAACATTTGGTAATTTTTCTCTAATCATTTTTGGAACTAATAATAAATGATAATCATGAATCCAAATCATATTTTGAGAATCTTCAAAATTACAATCACCATTTGTTTCAATAAAAGTTTCAACTAATTTATTTGCTATAATTTGATTCATTAATTTATAATGACCCCAAGTATGATCTTCAAAAGCTTTTGATTTTGGATCATCAGGAATTTGATAATGTAAAGTTGGCCAAAGAATCTGTTTACAAAATGATTTATAATGACCTTCAAATGTAATATCATTAGGAAAAACAGCATCACAATTATATTCTTTACTTAATTTTGATGAAATTTTATTTTTAACATCTTCTGATATAGTATCACTTGGCATTGCTATAATACCAACCCATTTATTTTGATCTAATATTCCATTTTTAACAGAAATATCTAAAGCTTTAGTTAATGAACCATTACCATCATCACTTGAATCAACAGTCCATTCAGCAGTATCAAAAATATTTTCTTCATTCCATAAAGTATGTTCAATACCAGGTTTTGAAAATCCACCAAATGGAGCTAATCTTCTATTATTTGAAACAGAATGTTTATAATTTTTTTCAAAACCTGTTAAACCATCTTCATCTTCATCTTCAAATGAGGAGGGGATCATTGCATTATTTTCGGTGTTACTTTTGTTCTTATTATCACTACTACCAGCACCTCCTCCACTACTGCTATTATTATTATTATTTCTCTCTCCTTCTTCAGATAATATAGAATTATAACTACTATTTCCATGAATAGTAAAACCAAATTTTTGATTTTCAGTACTAGTGCTATTATTTCTTAAAAATGAAGAATTTGATCTATGATTTGGAGGTCTTATACCACTATTAACAACATAATTTGGACTTGATGATGATAAATTAGTTGATGATCTTGAAATTTTTATACTTGTTACGCCATCTGAAGTTGGCTTTTTTGGATCTAATATTGAACTATCTATTCTATTTCCTAATCTTGGTCTTGGTTGAATATAATGATGATCTGGACTTGCTGTGGTGGTTGAAGTTACTCCGGTCGACCCTGTTGATCCTGTTGTTGATGATGATTTCAATGTATTTGTATTACTATTTGATTTATTCCTTTGTAAAATATTTCTTTGATTATAAAAAAATCCTTCAGGAGTATCTGAACGAATTGAATTATTTAAAGTTGATGATTGAGATTTTGGTGTAGATGATGATAAATTTAATTTTTGACTTAATAATGATGGAATAATTGAAGCTTGATCTGAAGTAGTACTATCAATTATTGGAAATTGTGAAGTTGAATTATTATTAGATCCAATTATTGAATTTTCTCCAGATAATTGTATTGATTGTAATTTTGAACTATCTTCTTGTTTTAAATAATCATATTGATCTTTAGCTATTTGAAAATGTACCGTATAAGGAAGAAATCTGAAAAAGTTAGTAAATTTGGTTTTTCAATTGGCTATGGTTAATGATTGAGCAAATACATACAATGATCCAACAATAACTGTCATATTTGTATAAAAGTCTATAGAATTAGTTTATCAATTGATGAAAATGAAAGTTTCTTAGTTATAATAAGTTAAAAGTACAAAATAAATGCTATATCATAATGATGAAATACAAAAGCAATTGTATTTTCTACTGAAAAAAAAGTTGATAAATTATTTTTTTAATTGAGTTTATTAGTTATAGTACAAAATCAAACAACGTTTATAGAAAATTCCATATAGAAATTATTGAAAATAGCAATGTTTGATTAACTCGACTCGACAGAACAATAAAGAACAGGAAATTTCTGTATAATTCCGAATGGAGCAGACAAGATTAGGGGTAAATAGTTACTCGATTTAACAGAATATCAGTTATAACTGTTTAAATCTTTAATTTGGATCTACATAGATGATATCAACGTTTATTATAACAAATTTATTTTCTAAAAAAAGGGGTATTTTGGAACTAATTTTAGTATTAGGCTAAATTTGAAACATTCTTTCAGATTGTCTTAGCAAATGCAAAGACCGAGACTTCATTACCATGGCTGCGTTGGATTATTTTGGTCTGGTTTTAATTTGATCTCACCACTGACGTAATTTTCACAAAAAAGTCGTCGCAGTTCCGTCTCAATTTCATTTCGATTCACTCGTTTCAAATTTCCGAAAACAAAGTTCCATAAATAGTGTATTGCTGTTTCAAACAGGTATTTTATAACCTAAACTGTGAAGAGTAAGTGTCTTTATTGAAAAGTTACATATATAGTACATATTTTCCTAAAAATCGTCCATATCATCACTATCTATATCATCATCATCATTACCATTAAGAACAGAATTGTTATTATTATTACCAAAATTAAATTGAATTTCATTTTGTTCTTTAAATTCTTTTTCTTTTAATTCTTTTAATTCCTTTTGTTTTTGAATTTCTTCCTGTTTTTTAATTTCATTAATTCTTATTGATACAATAACTTTTTTAAATTCTTCATTTAAAATATTTTTAAAATATTGATTTATTTCTTCATTTGGTTGTTTTGTTGCATATGGTGAATAATAGGTTTCTGCTTTCATAAATATGTTTGATTGTCTTTTTTCATTTTTTAGTTCCTTTAATTTTTGTTTTTTTAAGGCTATTTTTTTTCGTTTTTTAGCATATTCTATGAAATCAAATTTATTAATTGAATCTTGGGTAGGTGTTACTTGTTCAGAAATTTCTTCTTTGATTTCTGTAGTTGGACTTGGTTCTATATTTGCACTTAGTTCTGTGGTTGTAATTGGCTCTATACTTGTATCGGTTTCCTCTTCTTTCTTAACCTTTGTTGTGTCTCCTGATTTCACCTCTGTCACATCTCCTGACTTCGCCTCTTCTATTCCGTCCATTTTACCATCATCTTCCTTTCTTTTAACTACTTCTTCTTGTTCTTGTTGTTTTCTCAACAACTCAGATAATTCATTTTCAAATTTAATTTTTTTATTTAATTCAACTTCATCATTTTCAATTAATTTATATAAAGCCTTTTCAGTTAATCTACTTTCTTCAATTAATTTTATTCTAAGCTGTTTTAAATCATTAATTGGTTCATTATATTGTGATGTTGTTTGATAAGTATAATCTGGTGGTAAATCTGGTAAATAATTTGGTATATAATTTGGTTTTTTTATATTATTTGGTACTACTTTTGTAATTGCATATGTTTCATTTTGAAAAAATGGTAATGATGATTCATTTTCTTCTATATCTTGTTGTTGATTGGTATTTATTATTGAATTTATTTGATTATGATTTTTAAATTTTTTACTCTTTAGTATTTCTATAATTAAATCATTAATCAGTATTTCATGAAACTTTAATAAGATATTTAAATCAGATAATGATGGAATTTTACGTCTTTGCAATTGAGTATATTCTTGTAAATTAGATACTATTGTATGTAAATATCGTATTGTTAAGTCTGTTATTTGATCTAAAAATGTTTTTGTAAATTGATAATCTTGTGATTTTAATAGTACTGCTATAATTTTAGATAATTGGAAATTCTCTAGGTTTATTGATTCAGTCGACATTGTTTAGATTCTGAGTATTGCATCATTCGTTGTAGTATGGTGATGTTAGCTTGTTTACTAGAAAAGTTGATATTCTACTTTAAAATCTATTTTCAGAAAAACGATTTTGTGCTACAACATATACAGAACAAATTTATTTTCAATGATTGTTAAGTTTTGTACATTTAAATTTAAGATTTTTATATATAAAAAGTTCATTAAATAGCTATTTAATTCAAACATGTGATAGTAGATATTCAATTGCTCCTTGTACACTTCCACCAGTACGTCTTAAAGCTTCAACATTTCTATCAAAATCATAAAATCCCATATCATTTAATTGTCTTAATTGTTGTTCATATCTTTCTTCTGGTGGTCTATTATCTTGTGGAGTTGTTTGAGCACCAGCACCAGCACCAGCACCGGCACCACCAAATAACACAGAGGGATCAATTGGTGGCATTCCTCCAAATAATCCAGCAAATGGATTAGCAGCTGGATTAGTTGCCGGATTAGTTGTTTGTTGACTATTATTAGTTTGAGCAGTTGAATTATTCTCTTCATTATTTGTAATATTTTCAGTTGTTGGATTTGCACCAGGAGCAGGGAATGAAGAAGCACCTGCACCAGCACCTCCACCAAAAATATTACCAAATTCACCTGCACCAGCACCACCTTGTTGCATTTGCATCATAGATCTTAACATTTCAGGATTACTTAACATTTGTCTAAACATTGGACTTTGCATCATTTCTCTAACTTGTGGACCCATTGATCTTAATTGAGGATTTTGTTGAATTAAAAAATCTAACATTTGAGGATTTGATAACATTGAATTCATTTGTTCTTGAAACATTGGATTTGATAACATTGAATTTAATTGTTCAGGATCTGGTAAATTTGAATTCATTCCTCCATCTGGTCCAAACATTGAAGCAGAAGGTAATTGAGTATATCCTGCATAACGTGCACCAGTTAAATCTGCTAATGGATTAAATGATCCTTGACCTGCAGCTATATTTGAAGGAACAGATGGCTGAGATTGCTGAGATGAAGTTTGATTTTGATTAGTGGTGGAAGTAGTTGAAGAATTAGCTGCAGGTGTAGAAGATGAAGATGATGTTGAAGCATTAGCACTTTTAACTAAATGAATAGTATGACCATTTTGAATCTTATAAGATTCAGCAGTTTGATCATCTTTTAAAACTTTACCTGAATAAATTAATCTTTGACTTGATGAAGGAATTGATGATTTTTCTTCAATTTTATTTTTTAAATCTAGTATTGTAATTGAAGGATTGAAAGATATTTCATATTTCTTATCACCTGATGATTTGACAGTGATCGTTATATCTGACATTGTCTATTGATACTACTTGTTTGTTGTTCTTGTTTGGTGGTTTGATTATCAAGATACGTAAATCTAAATTCTCACCAAATTTTAAATTTGTTTGTTGCCTTCGGAGAAATTAAGTAAAATTACATCATCAAGAAACTTTGATAGAGTTACCAAGTTAACAAGGTTCTACTAGAAACGATTAATATATTAATGACAAATATGACGATAGAGGTATTCTAAACTAACTAAACTAAACTAAAATCAATTCACAATTCACAGTTTCAATGAAGATGCTCATTATTAACTTCAACTCTCCAACCACAATCTAAACAACTAAAACCTTTCATACCATCTTCAAATAATACTTTTCCTTTACTTTGCATAAGAGACCATTCACCCTTTGCAGGAATTTTTTTACATAAATCATTAAGACACCTTGCTGATGTCTTTTTATATCTTAAACCACAAGAATTACATAATTGACCTTGTTTTATTGACCATGAAGGTCTCCAACATGGTGATTGATCTGATCCACATGATATACAAGTTCTTGAAGTATGAGAATGAGAAGAAGATTTGTTTGTTGTTTGTGGTGGTGGTGATTTTATTAATTCTGATCTTGATTTAATTTTCAAATTTGAAGAATTTTGAATTGGTGAAATAGGTATAAATTTATGAGTTTGTGGAGAATTTTGATAATTATATATTAATGATGATGATGTTGATGAATTTGATGATATTGAAGTTGAAAACTGTTGAATATTTGGTAAAGTTTGAGAAATACTTGGTAATACAGTTTGATTATTATTATGTTGATAAAATGAAGAACCGACCAGCGGTAATGAAGTATTATAAATTGGATGATGTTGTTGTGACTGAGTTTGTTGTGGTGGTGGAGGAAATTGATGCATAGAAGGAAGATGTTGAGGTTGTTGTTGTGGATGATGATGAATATGTTGTATATTTGAATCATTTGATGATGATCTTGGTTGAATTTTAGAATCAGAAAGTTTAATTAATGATTGAGCTAATTCTAAATATTCAGGATAATTTTTAACATCTTTCATATAAGTTTGATTTAAATAAGTATAATTTGATTCAAATGGAAAATTTAATTGTTTATTATCATTTTTAATTTTTACAGGAGAAGTATATTGAATTTTTGTACTTATTTTTGAATCAAAATTTGGTTTATTATCATTTAATTTATTAAGATAATTATATTGATTTAAATGAAAATGTTTTGATTCTTTTGTTATTTTATCTAATAATTCATATCTCCAATTTTCATCATTTGGTTTATATGTATCAAAATAATCTAATGATACAGTTGGAATAACTGGTTTTTCGGTTGTTTTTGTGGTAGTCCCAGCTGTGGTTGTGGTCGTGGTTGCTCCTGTTGTTGTGTTTAATGTTGCTGTAATACTAGGTAATTGAATTTTAGGAGAAGTATTTGGTGAAGACTGAGTTGAATTAGAAGGTGATAATAAAGTAAATTTTTTATTTGGTGATAAAGATTTTGATCTAATTTGATGATTTAATTTTGGTTTTATAAAATTTGATATAATTAATTTTGATTTTGAATCATATGGTGGTGAAGGTGGAGCAGTTCTTGATCTTTTTGTTGATGAAGAATTATTTGAATTTAAATCATCACTAAATGATCTTTTATTAATTCTTGCAGTTTTTGCTTCTTTAATTAATTCAAAACTTCTTGATCTAAAATGTGTATTTAATTGATCTGAAAACATCATTGTTTGTACTAAACTCATGGTAATAAATAATTGAAGGAATTGGATTATTATGTAAAACTTCAGATATTTGTGTCAAAAATATTGAAATTTGAAATTTGAAACGAATGAATAGTAGTTAATAATAAAGGATTGGAAAATTTTTATGTAAAAGTTGGAGTTCTGTTCTTGTTTTGAAAATTATTAGTTAGGGGGTAAACTTATCAAAATGCTAAAAATGAATGAAACTGAAATGAAAAGTGAAAATTATTAATGAATGTAAAGTAAATTGTTGGTATGAGATACTATAATTGTCAAATCAAAATGAGGTAAATATTATTTTTTATGGAGAAAATCAAATCTGTTTATATAAATATTTAATTTTAAATTAATACTAAATTTTACTTGTTGATCTACTTAAAATAAGAACTTAAGGAACAAAGAAAGAGACTCATTATGCAATAGAATAAGAATACAAGCCATTTTTATTTTTGAATAAATAGCATCAGATTAAACTATGGAGATCAAATCAAAATTAAAATTAAAAAATTACAATTTTAATCTTGATTTAGTACTACAATTTTTGATTCCCTTTTAAATTTTAGATTCTGATATCTAATTAATTTCTTCTATTATATTGATTCTATATAGTTTATAACTATAATGTAAGTAATTAATTATCCCAATTTAGTTAAATTAATTCCAATTTGGGATACTTGATCATTTGGTAGTTCTGCTGATGCAAGCTTTAATATTTTTTGCAAGTAAAAAAAAAAGCTTAAATTTTTTACGAAATCTATAAAACACAAAATCATAGATCTATACTTAACAACTCATCTTATTAGTACAAATATAACATTTCATAATTCCAAATTTGATTTGATTTGCAAGCAATTTGATTTATGTTTGATTTTGAGATATTGACTTTAACTAGCTAGCATTTTTTCATGAAACAACACTATATCAATATTGATTCATAGAATGATTTTGATTTTGATCTAATAACCTATTTTTAGATCTTGAACCAGCTTAAATCTGTTACTTAATTACTCATCATTGATTAGCCGCGTCAACATGTAATACTTCAGATTTTTTTGGATAAATCAGGTACGTTGATAGACGAGGCTATTTCGTCTAAAATCAAATTAGTTTACTTGTTGATTTCAAATTGTTTCTTTAGATTGTAGTTTGGATCATTGGATTTAATGTAGTACACGATTGATGAGCTGGTTGCTGAAGTTAATATTTTCACTTATGTGATAATCATTTCTAGTAAATATCGGATATTTGACTAGTAATTCACAATCTCGCAGAGGTGATTCAATCAGATTTATTAGCGAAATCAGGGCTGAGAATAGTAATTCTTGTACTAATTGAGGGGCTATTGGTTTAGAAGTTGACGGTAGCACGAACATAGACATTGAAAGAATTGATACTAAAAACCTTTCAAAAAACTAAATGTTGTATATTACTAACTACCAACAACCTTGAGTTGTAGATTGAAGTCTAATTAATCCTGCTAGTAAGAAGGTTGATGAAAGTCTCCATGATTTGTTTACATGTGCATTTTTATACAATCTCAATTCAAACTCATTATACTGAATATCAAAATTCTTAATCTCCTTTATTTTCTTCATGATGTTGTTCAGCTTTATTAGCAGCTTCACCACCTGCAACACCACCACCTATTCCTAATGCCATTCTCGTAGCATTTCCACCTGGAAGATGATCAGCTAATTTATTACCTCCAACACTTCCAATGACACTTGCTGCTATACCTTCTGCTTGTTGTTTTCCTGACATTTTATTATAATTTAGTATTTATTCCTTTAAGCCTATCTCTAACTGTCTCAAATTCTCGAGATATTGAAATTTATTTATATGTAAACGAATTTCAATTTCCCCTATCTTAAATCCTGGGGATTGAGGGTGACCTAAAAGCAGAAACTCTTATTATTTGAAATTCGTCTCACCTCATAATAAAACTTGACTTTAAATTGCTATGACATTGCATGTGGTTCATAATTTCAGGTTTCAATTAGGCTAATCATGAAACACAATTGAACTCGTGCGAGATTGTTAAAAAAAGCAATTAAGTCGTATTAAGTAAAGGTTACTACCAAATGAAATTGAAAAATGTGCACTACCACTTGAAGAACTGAAATCAATATGAAACAAATTGTTTAAGGTACATAACTTAGACCAAAAAGTAGATTTTCCATAAATATTACATCATAATAAAAAAAAAATGAATCAACAAGATCCGAGTATGTAAAAAGAATCAACGCAACCACATTTTTTGTCAAAAATACTTTATCATCAATGTATCATCTGCTAACAATCATCTAGCACAACCAATTGAACCATTTCTAAAAAATTTCTTTGCATCATTAGATGCACAATATAATTCAACAAATTCAAATTTTTTAAATGTTGAAAGTTATGCAACTCAATTTGGTTCAAATTTAAAACAAAATTCAGCAATAATTATAAATGGGAGCCCCATAATACCTAATTTACAACAAAATGAAAATTCAAAATTAATATTTCAAAAAAAATGGTTAAATACTCCCATATCATTTCATCAATTAACAAGTTTTGATTGTCATTTAATTCCTGGTACAAATACTTTTATTATAAATTTTTCAGGAAAAGTTAAATTTGATCAAAGTGGTAGGAATAGATTAGGAGAAAATGCAGATTTAATTCAAGAACCAGCAACTATTGTAAAGAGTAATAGACCTATATGGGGTTCATGGTTTGGAATAAATGGAAATGTTGTAGTTGATAATAATTTCGGTAGTACAACTAGTGGAGGAGGAGAAATAATAAATAGTTTAGATTATAGATTTACTTATGTGCCGAAAGATACAACTTTAAATATATAATGATAATGATCTAAAATTTATGGTGATTTTTCAGCTATATAATTATTTAATAATTTACCTAAAAATATTTCTGAATAATTAGTTGGATTTTCACCTTCTTGAATTTCATAATTTAATTCCTTTAGGGCCCATTTTATATTTGGTGTTATAAAATCATAAAATACTAAATCAATAAATGATTCAATTTCATTATTTAATTGAACACTTTGTACAACATTTGGAATATCAAAATTTATAACTGGTTTATGTGGTGTGTCATCACCATTTGATCCAAAATCATCATGAGTAACATATCCTTTTGATAGTTTTTTATCTTTTGCTTCATCACTATAAACAATTTCTTTTTTTAAATAATGATGAGGAGGTTTTAATCTTGTTGTAGAAATATAACTTGCTTCATTTAATTTTTCTGCAACTTTTGTTGCAATTGATTTTGGAACTGTTAAATTAACCCATTTATTTTCAAATGGTGATACAATATATTGAGAATCTATTGTATATGGACCTTTATATAAATCATATCTTATTGATCCTGTATTTATTATAATAATTCTTTCTCCTGATCCAGGTAAATCATTTAAAACTTGATTTGTTATTAAATTAAAAATATTTTTTGGATGATCTATTGGAACATAATCAACATAATAATTAGAATGAACAGTTCCAATTTGAGTATTTAACTTTAAATCTTTTCTTGTTTTAGCAACAAGTTTTGTAACTTCTATACCTTTTTCAGAATCAAAATTTTTTATATCTTTCTTTGAATGTTTATGAAATGAATTTAAATTAAAATCAATATAAGATCTTGAAAATCTTTCTTTTGTTTCTAAATCTTTCTTATTTAAATCAATACTTACCCATCCAACAGTTTCACAATATCTACCACTTTGTATTCCTGTTGAATTTTTATCAAAAATTGAAAAATCTCTAATATGACTATGACCTCCAAAATATTGTATTATAGTATTTGGATAATATTTACGTAAATGTTTATGTAAATGATAAAATTCGGGCCAATTATGATCTATTGGAGTATGACCAGCAATTACAATTAAATCAACTTTACCTTGATATTGTTTTAGTGTATCTTTAAACCATTGTTTTTCAATTTCTTCTTTTATTGGAGTAACTTTAGTTCCAGAATTAAATCTTTTAAAATCAAACAAGAAACCAAATGCTAATATTCTAGTTTTTTTAATTTCAGTTTCAAAATATTTAAATTTTGAACCGAACGGTACAAAAGTTCCATTATTATTAAATTCAACATTTGAAGTTATATAATTATCTGGAAAATATTCTTGTACAGCTTTAAATTCTTGAATTGAACTTTCTAATAAATATAATTCATGATTTCCAATAGTTAAAATATCATAATTTTGTTTAACAAATATGGGAGTTGAATATTGACCATGAATTTTGGAAATATCTGATATACCTGAACCATCAATTTTATCACCACTATCAATTAATAAAAGATCTTGATTTTGTTTTTTAGCTAATTCTCTCATATTTTCAACAAATGATATAAAATCTCCCCAATTTGCATTGTATTGTTTTTGATTTATGTGCCCTCCAAACCATGAATGTGTATCAGTGGTAGATAGAAAATTAATATCATTCCATTTTAAAGGTCGTATTGATGAAGATTCATTTGTGGTTGACCAAGTAGTTAAGTGGGTTAAAAAAAATGTAGTTAGGAATGTGAATAGTTTGATTATCATAGCACTATAGTAAATAAAGAAGTGATGCTAATAATGATTGATGATCTGTATTATTTTGGTGCTGGATGAATTGAAGAGGTTGAAATGAAGAAGTGATGATAGTGAATGATGGATAACCTTTATTGTTTTAAATTTGTTCTATTATCTACGATAAGAAAATGATTAAATTTTTGTGTTATCAAACTTGGAGAAATTCAGAAATCCACCACAATCTTTTCCTTCATCCATCTTTCTCATTCTGGAGTATGTACAAAGTTCAAAGAACAACAATTTCCTTATAATGGATGTCGACTTATGTGTATTAAATAGAACTATCAATATCATTCAAAGTTTTTAGTGAACCAACAGTTGATTAGATTTGTTTCATAATTACTTAATTCTGACACCACTCGAAAATTTTCAAATTTTATCGAAAATGTTAGGCATTAAAGAAAACAAACATGCTTTCCTCATAGTTTTATTAAAAACTGGTAAAGTGCCAACAAAAACAATTATTTAATCTTGAAAAATTTCTTTGGTGTGTTTCTTTGTTTAGACAGTACGGGCGGTGTTTAATTATGAAGTGTTTGTAAATTGAAGGACATAATTCATTGCGCTTACTGTCTAAACAGTTGAACACACTCTTAGAAATTATTCAAAATTGAATGATTGTTTCAATTACCATCAATTGAATCATCTTGCTTGGGATCTCAAAAATCATTTGTATAAAAAAGAAACAATTTGTACTCACAAAGGAAAAGAAGACTAGCAGGATATCTATAAATCATGTCGACAAGGTAAAGTTAATGCATGATTAGAGACAAAGCTGATTATAGAACTGAGAGAGATAAATCAGATAAAGACGAATTAGGTTCAAGACTCATGCATTTTTGAAACGTTCATCAGTTGCAAGTTGAATTTAAAATCAGACACTCTCTTAGGTCAACATGTCTACTCATTCAAACCAATTATTACTCGAATAAACTAACTTATTCATAACCGATAAGGTTGAATTTTGTTGATTTGATTCTTTATATGGGCCTATTAACACATCAGGTTATACTAAATATTAAATTGTGTGATAATAAATCAGATTGATCATATAATCACCTAACCTAAATAGTTCACTAAATTTACTCGAGTTTTTACGCAAATAATGATTTGAAATGGTTATTAAAAATAGAGCTAATAATGTTGATTTTTACTATGTACAAAATAGTAAGAAGGCTTTGGCTTAGTCTATCTTTTATAATCGAATCCTGATTTTGATTCAAAATTCTTACGTCTTATTCATAATATATGTTCAAACATCGAAACTGGTCACAACTTTACATTCGATTATGACCCAAGATCTATATCCTCTTATAATAAGACTGACTAATTGGAAAGAATTAGGTTATCCTATGTTAGATCAAATAGTGGAATTTCCACATAAAATGGAAATGTTTGATGGACGAGTGATAAATTTGTACGATCAAGGTCCACCTAATTTAAACAAAGGTGATCTTATAAAGTTGCTGATTAATGGTGGTATTAATAGAGTGAATTCAAATTATTATGTATGTGGGGTCAAACATGAAAATGGGGAAAGATTAAAAGTATCTAATGAATATATTAAAGCATTGAATTTGAATGAATCCGATTATACAACTTTTGACAGCTTTGAAGCAGCTGAAGACTATATGAGAAAATTTGAAGAAGAAGATGAAGTTGGTGCGATTATAGCTGATAATGATTCTGTGATTAAGTATTATATTGAAATTTTGAGAAGAAAAGGTAAAATAATAGATGCCAATGGAGAAATTATTGATAATCCAAAGTCAGTTGAGGATAATTTTCAATGTCTGTGATTGTACTGGTTGTACGGAATCATAAATTGGAGAAATAAGAGTGTTGCAAAGTAACAATTATAGAAGACTATGGTTAGAATGGAATACAGGTTGATGGCTTTATTTTTACAAATGGGTACAGATCAAAACCTTGGAGGTTATATTGAATTTTCAGCTCATTCGACGCTATTTAAGTCCGAAATTGAGAGAAATGCATTGAATTAATAACTAAGTTTTTAATATTATGAAATATTTATTAAATTTACACAAGTGGGAGGGTTAAAAAACAACTATTTTAAATTGTTTATAAACCTTGTTGTTGTCTTCTTCTGTCTCTTTCTTCAGTAATAGATAATTTAATACCTTTACCTTTTGGTAATGAGACCCATGGTTTACCTTGTTCTTCACCAATAACAAAAACGTTACCTAATCTAGTAACGAAAGTGTTATCTAATGAATCTTTAATATGAACTAAATCAAAACCACCTTCATGTTTTTCTCTATGAGTAATAACACCAATTCTACCCATATTTCTACCACCAGTTACCATAACTAATCTACCAGTATCGAATTTTAAGAAATCAGTAATTTTTCCTGAAGCTAAATCAATTTTGACTGAATCATTGACTTTAATTAATGGATCTGGGTATCTAATAGTTCTACCATCATGAGTAACAACATATGGAATACCTTTTTTACCTAATTGAACTTTTTTAACTTTACCTAATTTATAAGCAGCTTCTTCTGCTGAAATTCTATGAACAGTAAATCTACCTTTAACATCATAAATTAATCTGAATTGTTCATTAGTAGCTTCTAAAGTAATAACATCCATAAAACCAGCTGGGAAAGTAGAATCAGTTCTAACTTTTCCATCAACTTGAACATGTTGTTGCATCATAATAGCTTTAACTTCTCTACCATTTAAAGCATACTTAAGTCTATTTCTTAAAAATACAATTAATGGTAATGATTCTCTTAATTTATGTGGACCAGCTGATGATTTTGGAGCATAAGCACCAGATAATTTGTCCAACATCCAATGATGTGGAGCTGCTAATCTTTTTAAATGTTTCTTTGGACCTCTTCCCATTTTTTATCTAGATTTTGATTTGTTAGTATAATTGAATCATCTAATTGTAAGGAGAAGTCGACAAGTTAGACCGAAGATAAATGAGCTTCCTTATATTGATTGAAGTTTGAAATGCATTTGTGGTTATCTCAATTTGATTTATCTATTATGAAATTTGTAACATCTTGATTTGATTATTTAGGTCTTAATTTTTTGTGATTTTCTTCTCGAAGTCTGATCAAATGATTATACATCTGTATTTATTTTATAGTCTTACTATCACTTTGTTGTGATTAGTATATTCTTAAGTTCGATCTGTTTCATTTCTCACTTCATTCAACTTCCAATTATATACCATGTTATAATACAATTTGGAGACGAGCTATTGATATCTCATTAATCTTTATTTGAACTCCCTGTCGTCTTATTCTCCAATCTTTTTGTTGTAGTTTCACATACGTTTGTTGATGAATGTAGATGGTTGATAGTAGTAAATGATCAGTTAATGAAAAATTCATTAATACTTTTTCATAATTGATAGAGAAGTGGTCAAAGCCCTAGAATAATTCCAACTCACGTGATGGTTTTCTTTGTTTCAGGTAAGACAAATTGTTTTTGTGTACAAAATCTGAAACAAGCTAAAATTAAAGCTTGTTCCTTTTTTGATATTTAATTCTAACAGACTATAATTGACGTAGCTTATTTGTTTAACTGATTGATATACATAGGCTCTAAATGAAGCTTGTGTTTAATATTTTACAAATATCTCTTGGTGGTTCTGTTTATATAAATTAAAAGTTTGTTGACATAAATGTATAAACTTCATTGGACTGTTCTAATAAAAAATGTCCATTGTGCAAATTTTCAAACTAGCTATTTGATATAACATATAACGTTTGCGTCAAACATAAAGCATGTTTTAAAGATGTCAAATTCGTTCTCTTTTCTCAATCAACATCTCCAGTGTTGAAAATAATCAAAGTGTCAGATAAAAATCAGAGTGAAATTAAGTAACTTAGTAAATCGTAAAATTAAACATCATTATCATCATTAATACATAAACATATTGTCTCTATATGCTTGAAAAAAAGTCCTTACCTCAAATTGAACTACCTAGTTCTACCAAAATTAGCCAAAAATCTAGTTAATCTATCTTGTTCTTCTTCTTCTTCAATATTTTCAAGACTTTGTTTTCTATTTAACTCATGATCTCTTAAAAAGAAAGCACAAAATATCATTGGTGCAACAAAACAAAGACATACAATCATTAATAATCTTTGAACTTCACCATATGCTTTCATTGCACCTTCTCTTTCTGGTGAACCCCATTCATAAGTTTCTGCAAATACAAATGGTGATTGATAAACACTTGTTGCAATTGATGGTTCTAAATATTTTGATAATTTAGTGAATAATGTTTGAGTCCAAATAGCTCCTGCAACTGAAGAACCTACAGCATAACCAACTCTGTATAAAGTATATAAAGCAGATGTAACAACTGCCATATGTTCATGACTAACACAACTTTGAGCTGAAACAGTTATAGGATATGTGAAAAACCCAGTACCTAAACCCATAACTACCATAGCACCAATAATACCTGAATGAGCAGCTAAAGTAGATCTATAATGATACATTAATCCAAAAGCTAACATCCATAATGAACAACCCAAAATTACAAAACCTTTCATACGACGGAAGAATACAACAAATAAACCAAATATGAAACAACAAATAACTGAAGTAAATGATGAGATACTTGTAATTCTAGTTGCTGATTTTTGAGATTCATCAACTGCAACAACCAAAACAGTATAAAGGAAACTTGCTTCAACTGCGAAAACAAAATCAAATAAAAATGAAATAACACCACCAGACCAAATACCACGATCTTTCATCAAATGAACTGGAATAATAGGATCTTTAGCAAAAACTTCCCAAAGAACAAAAATTGGAATTAATACAGCACCAATAACAATTGGAGCAATAATATTACCTTGTTTCCATTTATCTTTAATACCACCAGCTAAAGTTAATGGAACTAATAAACAACCTAATGAAACAACCATTAAAATTAAACCAATAACATCTAATTTCCAAAATAAATATTTAATTAATCCTAAAAATCCAAATTCTTGATATTTTGTTTTTTTTAATTTAAATTGTCTCCATTCTTCAGTTTTACCAGCTAACCATCTCATATGAATCATACAACAAACAAATGGAATACAAGCTAATGGTAAAATAAATGCCCACATTCCAATACCCCATTTCCAATTCATTCCAACAGCTGATGTAACATTACCAGCAATCCAAGTATTTATAATAAATGGTAAACTTGGACAAATTGAAAATAATAATCTAAATCTTAAAGTTGACATATCTGATAAAATAAATAATAAAACCATTATAACTCCACTATAACCAATTTGATATAATACTGCACCTGCAACATAAGCATTAATAGTTGGTGATTGACATTCAATAATTGTACCAACAACATAAAATAAAACAGCAACTATAAATAATTCTAATCTTCCAAATACATCAGATAATCTAGCATAAACTGGTTGAGAAGCAGCAGCAGTTAAAGCAGTAATAGCATTCACAGTAGTTAATAAAGAATGTTCAGACCATGAAGCTGTTGCATAAGCAGTATAAACATATCTTGTTTGAGAATCTAATCCATAAGCATAACCAACTAAAAATGCAGAAATTAATAAAATTATTTTATACCAAAAAGTATGTTTCCATTGATTAGCTAAAATTTCAGCTTTTAATACACCAATTGATTTTTCATCTTCAATAGCATGATTTAATTCTTCAGATTTTTGATGTTCTAAACTTGTATCATGTTTTTCTTCATCAAATGATGATGACTTATTATCTAATGATGAAGCCATTTGAAGCTAGTTGTAGGTTTGAATATGTAAGGTTGGTTGAAAAGATTTGAACAAATACAAAAAAAGAGGAAGAATCTCTTTAAAATTAAGGATAAATTTCATTCTTTATATCCCCATCTATATCTTTCTAACCTTTGTAGATCTTCTTAAATTTTTAACAATCTGAAATGAATTTGTTTTATCAATTATACATAATTTGAATTTCTTTTTCAAAACGTTTCTCATAACCAATGTCGTTTATCTCAATATTAGAGAATTTTCGGAGAAACAGTATATGCATGTAATTTAAGTTCAATATGTCGTCATAAGTCTTTTATCAGCCTAGGTGTTAGTAGTCTAAAATATTTGATATTAACACCGAGTAGTTTTATGGAAGTTAAAAAAAATTAATGCATTCAAGAATCAAGAAAAAATATCGGCAGTTAGTAGATCTAAGAATGAAAAGAAAATGCCGTAAATGTATACAAATTGAGAAGAGAAGATTACCTGGATCTATCAGATCTAATCTAAAAAAATCTTAGCCAAAATTGACAGGGAGGGACCTGATTTTCGATGAGAAGAAAAAGAAAAGGTAATAATAGTAACATGATTTTTGAGTTTCTTTTAGATCTTATCTGATAAATCAGTAGCTGTTTATGACTTAAGTTTACAAACTTTATTGATACATTGATGAAAAAGATAAACCAATGGTTACTATATATTATATTGCTATTTCGCCATTTAAAATGAAATTTGTAGAAAATAAGGAGATACAAAGTAAAGATTGAGCAAATTTATGCATAATACATTATTCTCAAAGGTTATATTTCCACAATTCAAGTATGAAATGTCGTTTCACCTCAGAATAATCTATTTGATCAGTTAAAACACTTTTTAAAAAAGTAAAAAAAAATTTTTCAATGTTTATATATTTTCTATTTTACTTCTCCAAAAGAGGTTCTGTTTCCGAGCACGGGTTAAGTGTCATTTAATTCAATTCCAAATTAGTAATATGATACTAATTTTTAAGATATCTTATTTGTAAGATGATCCGAAAACTAATTATCGAATCTCTATACTTTTTAGTCAAATAGAGATTCAATAAAAAGAAAGAAAAAGTTAATTTGCCTTGTAGATGAGACCAATCATAGACATGTAGAATTTAACTAACATTTTTATAGTATTCAAAGCCTTTTTCGACGCTTAGCTGACTTCATCATCTTTTGTCCTATGAACATCCGACTCGTTGGAATGTCAATTGAACTTTTTACTTTCTAGTTTTCAAATTTCGTGGTTAATAATTCTTTACCAAAATTGGACATCAATTTCTACACTTACTTTATTAGAAATATTTTTCAAAATCATTTTTTATTTCATGATAAACTCTTTCGAATGGTCAGCGATTCCGGTAAGATTTCATATATCATAATGGTACATTTTCAAAAATTTCACGGGTTTACACATTCGTGGCATACTCGTCCTAAAGTTCGACTCGTTTTGATTCGCATTTACCCGTTTACACAAGGTTTCTTACCAGGAGAAACATTCGAATTGTCGAAATTTAACGGGTGGGAAATTCGGTGGTACTCTCCATTCAAATAAAATTTACTCTTGAGAGTTTTAAATACCTTAACGTGAAAACGTATGGGCGATGTTACAAGAAATATAACACGATTTTAGTCTGAAAAATGGTTAAAATTGTGATGGGAATGGCATCGTGAATGGTTGGCTGTTGGATTGTTTCAAAGCAATCAAGAGCTATTTAGTGCAATATGCGAACTTAACTTTGTAGTTAACCTTAAAGTTAAGAACCCGATACCGATCATTGAAATGAGTTGAACTATTTTTTTGATAACTGTTGGTACTTAAGTAAGGAATCGAAACGCGTTTGAAAGTTTACAAAAACGCATTTAATGAAATTGATTAAATTAAAAATATCACCAGTAACAATCTACTTGTTATCCAATTGAATTCTCATAATCAAAAAACAATGAACAACAACAATCAATGATATTCGCAAGTATAAGACGTATATTTCAATCTTTTAGAACTGAAGAAGAAGAAAGATTATATTCAAGAACTGCTTTTTTTAATTTATTAGGATTTTTAACTTCATGTGTTTTATTTTCATTTGTTGCTCAAAGATTATCAAGACATCCAAGAGAATTGGCTCATATTGCTAAAGCTGATGCTTTATTAAAGGCTCTCACAAATTAAAATGTTCAAGGAGGATAACAAGCACAAATCAATTCCATGATAAAATCACCCTCCACACCAAAAGTTAGTATAACAAGAATGCAATAAAACAATGATCCATTAATGATCGTATACTTAACACAATTACTGGTGTAAATGTTGATAATGGGACATATACATAAGAATCAGTCATACTTAAAGGGTTTTCAGTACGATTGCTTTTCGATTGGTTTGCAGTCAATGGGCTCTTTGCAATTCAACAGTTGTTTAATTGAATTTCGTTGGGGCATCCGCATCACGCACACCACAAAGATGTTAATTGGGTGAAGAACATGTCTGAGATGATTTATCAATACGTAGACCTCACTTGATTTCCAGAATCAGCAAACTTTACAATCTTCATTAATTTATATCATGTATATCATGTATTCTATTTAAGTTTTTATTAATATTTCTTTACACATTTCATAAGCTGTCCAAGATATAGCAGTACTTGGAACATTAAATATTACTCTTGGTTTTAAACCTCTCCAAAAAGCTTTATAACCACCTTGTTT
Source organism: Lodderomyces pseudojiufengensis (assembly GCF_024610245.1). Classification (NCBI taxonomy): domain Eukaryota; kingdom Fungi; phylum Ascomycota; class Pichiomycetes; order Serinales; family Debaryomycetaceae; genus Lodderomyces; species Lodderomyces pseudojiufengensis. Next base: position 166,095 of record NW_026261539.1, read on the forward strand.
ATATAAAGCTTTAGCAGCAGATTTAAAACCTGTTACATGCCTAAAAGCTTCATTTGAAGATATACCTTTTGTTTGTAATAAGGTTTTAATACAATCAAATGGAGTTGTTAAAGCTGCCGCTATACCTCCAGCTATTCCACCACTTACACAATGTAGATAAGGATTATATATATGTTTTGGATTTAATATTGATGATGTATATTCATAAAATCCGAAATTTAAAGCAGCAAACGGTATATTTGTTAATAATGTTGTTGGATAAGATATATAAAACGCTCCAATACCTTCTTTTTTATAAATATCACTTGCTAATTTTAATAACCTTATTGATGTTGATTTATTTTCTGGATAAGCAGCACTTGCTTGCATTCTTTGTTTTAACATATCAAAAGGTGTCATTAATGCATCAGATGCTGTTGTAGCAGCTATACCTGCACAACTTGCTATTATTGGATGATTTTCATCTGTTACTATTTTATTTGTATGAGATGTAGTTAATCTATTACATAAAAATGTTTTTGTTGATTCAAATACTGAAAAATATATTGCATGAGCTGGACCAGCTCCTAATATTACTGATGATACACCTTTCCATAATGCATAAAATCCTTCAGTTGAACTTATTTTTGAAATTGATTGAAATAATCCTTTTGATATTTCTTTACTTGATAAATTCATTTGCATTCTTGTTTTAATAGAATCAATTGGAAACATTACTGTATGTTCCATTATTCCTGCTAAAGCTCCCGCACCTAAATGGGCTCCTAATGATGCATCTTCTGGTAATGCTTCATAATCTATCTCCATTGGATCTTTAGGCATAAACTGTATCTGATGCTCCTGATGCTCCATTGCTATATTTTATTTTGTGGATTATGTAATGTATGTGATGTATTAGTTGTTTGTTCTAAATGTCCTGTCCTAATTTAAACAATCATTTATTCTAAATCTATTGCTGAAAGCCGTTTGTATAAAACTGAAAAATTATTTAAAGTTACAATAATAACTTAAATGCTTAATGTTGGAGAAGGTTATGATTGAAAATTATTTACATGAAAAAAAAAAAAATTATTTTTTCCCATTCCATATCGGCTTTGTTTCATTTTATTTTAAAATGAGAGAAGAAGTAATAAGATAGATATTTGCTACCATACTTTTGAAGTTAGTCATTCAGATTAGCTAAATATTATACAATTACATTTGAAGGTATACTATTAATAAATCATATATGTATAACTGTATGAATGTATCTAAATTTATACTAATGGTTTAGCATCTATTTTCATATTTTTTTGTTCAGGTACAATAGTTTTAACTTTACCAGTTTTTAAACAAGTTTCAACATTATCAGCAACCCAATCTTCCATATCTTTTATAGCTTCTGATGTATGAGTTCCCATATGAGGTAAACTTACAACATTTGGTAATTCAATTAATTCTTTAGCAATTTTTGGTTCATGTTCAAAAACATCAGCTCCAAGAGCTCCTATTTTACCAGATTTAAGTAATTCTGGTAATTGTTCTTCATTTATAACTGCTCCTCTTGCTGTATTTATTAATATAACTCCATCTTTCATTTTATTTATTGATTCTTTATCTATTGAATGTCTTGTTTCATTATTTAATGGAATACTTATACAAATAACATCTGCTTGTTTGAATAATTCATCTTTTGTTACATATTTAGCTCCATTTTGTAATTCTTCTGGTAATTGACTTCTATTATAATAAATTATATCTTTAAATCCAAAAGGTTTTAATCTATCTCTTATAGCTCTACCAATACCTCCCATTCCCAATATTCCTAATACTTGACTTTTAGGTGAATGACCTAATGGAGTACCTGCTGCTTTTTTTTTTAACCAATCACCGTTCATAAGATTATTATGACCAAGTTGATAATTTCTTAAACATGTTATAGTTAACCATGCAGCAGTATCAGCTGTAGGAGCTTCAACAGGTACAGTTACATTAGAAACTTGTATATCTCTTTTAGTAAAAGCATCAACATCAATTTGATCATAACCTGCTCCAGTATGACTTACACTAACTACTGTTGAAGGTAATTTTGAAGCTAATTCTTCATCAAATCTACCTGTTTGTTTAATTGATGCAAAAGTTCTTGCTATATTTGTTATATCTGAATATTTATTACTTAAATCTTTAAAAAATTCTTCTCTATCTTTTGATTCACAATCTATAACTTCTGCAATTTTTTTTATTTCATTCCATTTTTCAATTCCAAATTCAATTTTACCTAATCTTAATACTTTTGGTTTTGTCATTGTTGATGTATATCTTGATGGTATTAGTAGTTTTGAGAATAGTGGGAATCGTTGGATCTTTATAAGCATATTCTTCACCACTTTCCCATCAGTTATAATAATAATATTACGATAATTCATATTAGATATGATACGAGCGTGGGGGACTTTGGGGGTCTAATATATCTTGTTAGATTAAATCAATTTTTGCGGGGGATAAAATTACTCAAAATCTATTCGGAGAAAATCTTGATACAAAGACAAAAGATATCGCTTGGGTTTAAATTATCCGGAACGAGATATGGATCGAACTCAATTTTGCAGATTCCGATATATCTTGCGAGATGCAAAATTGCTTGCATTCTTGGGAAGTTATTCGATTTTCTTTCCTCATAGTATGAAGCATTATACATGCAATTTCATGTCATTAGTTTAATCAAATTTAAGATGCACATTATAAAAAGAACAAATTGCAAAAAGTTTGGGACCAAAAAAGTTGAATTATAGAAATAATGGAAGAACGTATCAAAAATCGCACCAATCTCAATTCTGTAAGATTCTATGATACCTTTTTCATTAAATTTTATTTCTCAATTGAAACCACATAGCATCTTCTGCACCTTCATTCTAATGCATGTTAAAAATTCACTCTAAAATCATCAAATCTGTAAGATCTACTAAAATTTAGTATGTCGCAATTTAAGAGACACTCGTGAATTCACGACTGAGCCAAATTTTTACGGGCATGGTAAGCCATATTAAGTGCTAGCAACTTCTGAATTGCATTGTTGATTGAGTAATAGCCAAGTTCTAAATCACTTGGATGCATGCTTGTATTTGCATTTGGTTTAACATGGTGATTTTGTTCTTTACAATTTTATCTACTATTCCAATGATGTAATAATTAGATTTAAAATTAAACAATTTTCATCTTTTTTTTTATTGTAAGAAAACCTCTATCAAAACAAATATATAAACTATTTACTTTAACTCCATATCATAAGTTTATATGAATCAATGTCCTATAACATGAACGATTTACCACAAATGCCAACGCCGCAGCAAGCTTCATATCAACAACAACATCAATATCAACAACCTAAAAAGAATCATCAGAAAAGGGTTCCTCAATCACGCACGGCTAGTTCTCAATATTCTGGATCATCAACTCCTCAACAACAACATCCTCAACAACATCCTCAACAACATCCTCAGCAACAACATCAGCCTTACTACAATGGTCCACCGGATTACTATAGGCAACAACAACCACCACAGCAACCACAATATGTCCCTGCTCCTGTTTATCAACAACCAGTACAACATATGCAAGCTCCACCACCACAACAACATATGTATCAACCACAACAATATCATCATGCTCCTCCACCACAACATCCACAACAACAACAACACAAGATATACCAACAACCTCCTCCACAAAGTCTATCACAACCTCAAATAATACCGAAACAACAACACCAACCTCAACAACCAATGCAACAACAACAAACACATTATCATAGCCCACCTAATAAAAGACCACCTCCTCCTTCATCAACTGAATCATTACCACTCACATCAAAGCAAAAACTAGAGATTGAATTACGAAGTGTATTTGAAAAAGTTGATACTAATAAATCAGGTAGATTATCAGGAAAAGAATTATCTTATGCATTATTAAATTTTGATCATACAAGATTTCAAGAATCAACAATAAGGTTAATGATAAATCTTTTCACTAATAAAAATGATTCATCTTCATCATCATCTTCATCATCATCATCATATAATTCAAATAAATCGTTAAATTTTGAACAATTTGTATCATTATGGAAATATTTATCAGCCTACAAGAAATTATTTATTCAAGCAGATTTAAATAAATCTGGTGATATATCATTTGGAGAATTTCAAAAAATTTTAGAACAAATTGGTTATAAATTAGATATTGATTTAATTTTACATCTTTTTTCAAAATATAGTGTTAAAAATGATGCTGGAGAAATTGGTAGATTAAAATTTGATTCATTTATTGAATTATTAGTTTATTTAAGAAAATTAACTGATATTTTTAAAAAATATGATAAAGATTTACTGGGAACTGCTACTATTGGATTTTCGGATTTTTTATTTGAAATAAGTAATTTAAGTTAAATTGCAATTGTTGATGCTTTTGTCAAAATGGGGTACAATCACCGCTTTGAAAATAAAATGTAGTTTTAAACTATGGCCTTACTAAGTTAAAATAACTTTGTTTTTGTGTCATTGAAAGAATTGTTGCAATTCACCGTCATATCGGGGTGATGATCGAGGCTACGGAGTATTGATCAAAAGGTGGTGTAATATTAAAAGCAATCCTATGGGAATGATGGTTTTACAACTACGGTTTAATCTTACCATGATACATTTATCGAACAGTATCATAAATGAGATACCGCAGTGCACATTTGTCCAACAATATCATAAATGAGCTTCTGCAGTGCAAGAGTATCTATCTGAATTACTTCTGATTCTCACAAGTGATTTGAAGGTAAAGATATTAAGCTACTGGTTGTAATAAATAATAACTCGTTAAATCAAATTCATTATCTTTTTTGCTCTTCGTTAAATAATTCGTTACCAATATACATTAACATCCAATGTAAACTATACAAAATAACTACGGAAAAGTACTCCTTCTAAAGCCAATAAATGCTCTTCATTAAATACATGACTGTCAATATGCCAAGAATCTTGACGATCTTTTCTAAATCTAGCTAATATATTTTTACCAGCTTTACCAACTACACCAGATATACCAGTTGCATTATCTGCAATTGTAGTTAAAACATCAGGTACCCATTTTGGAGGAGGAGAAGCAAATGAAAAAGCATGAACTAATGCACCTAAACCTAAAGTTGAACCATGTAATTTAATCATTTCTTCATTAGGTATTTCTTTAAAATTTCTTTTATATTTTGATCTTGTTGTTTCTAATTGAATTGAAAAAATTTTAATAAATTTTGGAACTACTGTATCATCTGGTAACATATGGATTAAACCTGATAAAGTTTCTGCTTCTGCTTCTCTTACTTCCAAATGTTTACTATAAAGTAATGAAACTGTTATATCTATAATTTTTTCTCTTTGAATTTTTGATAAATTAAATAAATTTTTGAAAAATACAGTTTCTGTGAATTCACCAATAACTATTGATTGAACTATATTTAATTCTTTTTTGGAGTATTGATTCAACATTTCAAGAACATTATTAAGTTCATTTTTGGTATATGTGATTTGACTTACATATTTTAATACTGTAATTGGATCAATATTTCCTAATTGACAAACTTCTTTCATATTAATAAGTTCTAATAAAAATGGAACTATTAATGAAGATGCAAATCTTTGTAGTACTACTGAAACGTTCATATGTAAAGTTGTCCTTAACCATTTCAATATAGTTGTAGCCAGATATATATAATCAGAAGTTAAAATTTCTTGAGGTGTTTTACCCATAACTTCCAATCTATGTTGTTCAACTTTTTCAAATAATTTCGGTATTATTTGTAATAATTTATTATCTTGTATTAATTCAGTTGAATTAATGAAAGTTTCAGAGTCTTGATACCCATCCATATAATAATTTTGAGAAATAGTACTTAACAATCCACCAATTTCAGCTCGAACTGTATTATATTTATGATTTATGTTCTCAATACAACCATCTAAAATCGTATCTGAATGTGGATATCTCCAAGATATAGTACTTAAGATTCCCTTAATATAACTTATTCTAGCAGTATCTTTAAAAGCATGATCAGAATTTGGATCTAATTTAAAATTTAATATTTCATCAATAACTTTTTTAAATCTTCTATAATCAATATGTGAAGGTACCCAAAAACAAAATACAGCCCAAGTAGCTTGAGTTCCTGGTGATATATCATTTTCAAAAATTCTTCTGAGGTATTTAATTATAAATTCATCACGTTCATCCCAATATTTTGGTGCTGTTTCTTTTGAAGCTAATAATATACCAGCAAATAATTCACAAGTTATAATATGAGCACTTTTTTCTTCAGGTTCATAAATTTCATCAATAATTGATAATAAATCAGAATATGAAAAATTTGGAGTATAATCATTTGAAATTAAATAAATTAATGTACTTGTAACTTGTACATCAATGATTTGAAAAGCATTATTATTTTCAGCTTCTGCAACCCACATTTTAACAATTTTTAAAAACCATTCTTTATCAATAAGTAAACCAAATCTCGCAAGAGCGACATTATCTTGTTCCTGAATATCCCATTTATAATTTGGTTTTGCAGATGCGGCTATTATATGATCACCCCAAAATAACCAACCTGAATTTGGTTTTGTATCAATATAATATTCAGGATTTTCATCACTCATTTCCTTAAACCATTTTGAGGTAAAAGATCCTGTAGTATCGATCTTTAAATCTTTATCAGGTATAAAGTTTAAATCATAAGCATTATTCAAGTCATATTTGAAAGAACTTAAAACTTCAAGTTTATCAATTAATTTAGTAATTCCATGTAATGCTTGTCTTGAAATAATTGGATGTCCACTACCAGCTTGATGAAATAGCTTCTCCAAAATATCACCACGTAATTGAATATCTAAATGCAGTTGTAAATTAACTAAAAATTCTTGATTCAGTAATGAAATTTTCCAATGTAAATTTGGTTTATCATCTTCTATAATTTTATCTTCTAATTTTTTTAATTTATCAAAATATAATTTTCTTTTTTTATCTTTTGCTAATTGAACTGCTTTAATTTCTAAATCAATATATTCATCAGGTGGTCGTATTAAATCTATTGCATCATGATCTATAATACATGTATAACTAGGAGTAGTTATGTTTTTACAAATCCCATCAAATAAACTTTGACAAACTTTATGAACTTTTGGTTCATCAATTTTTAAACAACGTTCTAATAAATCAATATATTTTTGAACATTAATATAATCATTGCTTAATTTATATTTAATTCTTTTAAGATTAAGAACTTTTAAAATACTTTCAATTTTCTTATCATCATTTGCTTCTAAAGCTTTGGTAAGATTTCGCGTGGTTGATCTGACTATATGACTATAAGACCCACTAATTCTTCTCATACAGTCCAATAAAACTTTTTGAGCACTCGATGAAATAGTGGAATAAGTTGACCCAGAAAGATTAATAACATCTTCGACTAAAACACGATCTAAACCAGTTTCAGATCTAGCTGTAGCATGTAATGATAATCTTGATTGATGATATGATTCTAATCTTGCACCAATAGCAATTCTTGTAAATGGTTTTCTTATTCGATTAATTGTTTGAAGAAAACTAACATATCCATAATCAATTTCTGCATTACTTGAATGATGAAGTCTTTCTCTTCCAACATCAGAAATCCATACATTTATTGTATTTAATAAATTTTTAAAAACTCTTGTATTATCATGAAAATTGGCTAATAAGAATTTACAAATATAATGTAAACTTTTCCCCACTAAATATCTTGTTTTATGTATTTTCATATATAAATCATTAAATTTTTTATCTTTAGTATTTCCAAAAAAGTAACTTGAAGTATATAAACTTTTTTCTCTAAATGTTATTGCAGGATTTGTAGAAGACATTTGAACTCCTTCAATACTTGGTGTTTCTCTACCAGATACAGGAGTAAGTTCTTTTTGAATAGCTGATTTAGGAGCTGATTTCAATGGTGATTTAGGTTTTGGTGATTCCTCAATTTCTCCTAAATTTTCAAATCCTGTTATATATTCTAAAAGATCTTCACTTTTCAATTCTTCTATTACTTTTTGAATATCTCCACTAACTTTTTGTTTTTCTTCATATGTTGTATCCTTTTGAGTAGAACATACTGAATTTCTAATTTTATTTAATAATGAAAGTCTTTGTTGAATTGTTTCATTTTCATGATTTAAAATAGGTATATCTTCTTCAAATGAAGGATCTAACAAAAATGCAACACCACTTAATGAATTATTAAAATATAATAAATTTTTCCTAATTGAATCAAGTAATACAATTGAATTATTTGGTTGTGGGTTATTTTCATAATTTTTCATTAAATTCATTATATTTTCAATACATTTCATAACATGATCATTAAAAAATTTATAAGCAAATTGAACTTCAACTTCAGTTGGAACAAACCAATCAAATCTTATATTTTCAAATCTAGTTTTAGAATCCCAAAATCCACCCCAACATTTTTCAGTAATTCCATGTTTTGTTTCATATTCAGGTGATATTAATCTACTTTCTTTAACTCTTATTTTAGTTACATTTTGTAAAATATGAAATACTAAAGAAGTTGCAACTGAAACACAAGCACCTTCAATATGATCCATTAAATAAAATGAAAATTCTTTTAATTCTGGCATTTTAACTAATTGTGAGCCAGCATTACCAGCACAATATTTAAAAATCGTTAAATACCAATATAATGCTTGATCTCTTGGAGCAACTTCAATACTTCTGGAAGTACCTGCACCATTTTCATCAATTTCGTCTCTAATTTTTTCCATTAAAATGGTTGCATTTAATTTAAAAGATTTAGGATCTCTTTTAATTATTGCACCACAAAGTTCTCCAACTGTTATAGCTATTAAATGATGTACATTATTAAATACAAATTCAAATAATTCATCTTTAAATATTTTAAAAATTTCATCTGACATTGATTCAAATATGACATAAAAAAATTTTGGTAATGAAATAGCTAAATCTTTTTCTAAACCTGAACTTTTAGCAGGATCAGGTAAATTTTCTAATAATGGAGGTACTCTTTGTGCTAGTGATTTAAAAATATCTTTAAAAGCTGATGTTGATGATTTTAAAGCTTCAATTTCTAAATTTTTATCATATTCAAAAATTTCATCATTATTGTATATTTTTCTTTGAAGATATTCTATATGATTTTGAGTGAATTCCATTGCTAATGAAGTATCTTCATATTCATTTAAATTATATATTGGAGTGAAATTAGCAATAGCTGAAAACACTTCTAAAGTTTGTAATGTTTTTACTAAATCATTTGAATCAATTCCTGGAATTATCAACAGTAAAATTCTTGTTAAATGAACTCTGAATACTGGTGTTGAAACAAGTGGTCTAGCTAAGGAATCAATCATACGTAATGCATTCAATACTCTATGTGTTGATATTACACCTTCCAAAGATTCATATATATCTAATAAAGTATTTTCCAAAACATATTCAGAATCTAATAATGATAAAAGATTTAAAGCTGAAAGATAATCTCCAGAAGCATCACTTTTTTTCGATTGTATACCAATTTTAACAATAGGAAGCATGATTTTAACAAATTCGTGAACAGTAGTTGAGCTTAATTTAACAGAAATTTTATAAAGTAACCCATCAATTTCATTTTCCATATTATATCTTTTATGAAATTGATAAATTATAGCAAGTATGAATTTTGAAATTGGTCTTGTCCAATCACCTGAATTTGAAGGATGAACATAACTTTCAATTGCATTTATAAGTGACCTTATATAATCTATTATTTCAGCTTGTGATTCAGTTATTGAAAATACTATAGTTGAAGCAAATCCATGAAAATATTTTACTTTTTTTGATGAAAATTTCAGAATTCTTATACCTAAACTATTCAATAAATCATTAAATAAAAATTCCATTTGATCTTTAGTGAAAATTCCAAATTTTCCTAACAATATGGGTTCATCATTTAATTTAATTAATGTTTCCATTGCTATTATTCCTAATCTACACGTTATTTGATCTTCTAAATCTTTATTTTTATTCAATTTTAACCACATATGAAATAATGGTTCAATATAATGTCGAATATCATAAATATCATTAACACCATTACCAAAAGTTGTTGGTAATAAAGGAAATGCTGAAATAGTTAATGCCGAAACTGATGGAGAAAAATTATTACCTAATTTTGCAAATATTTCAGGTAAACTTTTTGGATCATAAAATCTAGATGCTCTTGATGCTAATTTTGATAAATATTTTTGATCTTTTTTTTCCATTGCATGTATTGGTGAAGGGAATAAATTTTGAAATTCTTCATATAATTCAACCCAAGATAATTTCAATCCAGCATCAGCTAATAATTTTTGATCACTTGTTAATAATTCAAATACTCGAACATATGTTTTTACATTAACATGTTGGCCTCGACAAAGACATAATGCATAGTATACTTTTGATAAATTAACTCTTAAACTTAAAGGCATATCATATTTCATTTTCATCCAAATTAACAATTCATGAGTCCATGTTCTAACACTTACAACTGCTGCTGATTTTGGTGATTTTTTGTGTTGATTAGTTGCATCTTTATCATCTTCATCTGAATCATCTTCTACTACTTCTTCATCATCAGAACTATCCATCTCTTCATCAGAACTATCAATCTCTTCCACGATTTCTTCTTCTTCTGTATTGTTCATTTCAAATAAAGTGGTTTCTAATGCTATATCAACATCTGAGATTGAATCTTTTAATGCTGCTAAATCCTTTGCACTAATAGATAATGATCCTTGAATATCTAAAGATTTAATGGCAATATATAAATGTGAAACTATATGACTTAAAAATTTTGCTTGTTCTTCTGGATTTTCAATTTTATAAGGTAATAAAGAAGGTAAATTTAAAGTTCTTGGTCTAGATCTTGCAAAAAACCTGGATGTTGGATCTAATTGTAATTTTAATAATTCATTTGAATCTTTTGGATAATCTAAATTATAATGTTTTTCTCTTGATGATACTAAAGTATTATATGATGGTCTTCTTGTAAGATGATTTTGAACTGATCCCCATGTATTTGGTGTGAATGATCTCGAATCGAATGATGTATAACCATTATTATCAAACTTGAATTGATCTTGATTTTTGAATGCATTTAAACTTTTAATTGGAATTGGTGATGATACATCGATATCTTTTGGTCCTGTATCATCTGATTGACTAACTCCCTTTTTGGTTGGTTTATTGGGAGACGCCATCGTTTTGGTGTGTTGTAATATTGGGATAAATAAGTTAGTAAGTTAAATGTACCTGAAAATATGTTGCAAAAATAATAGTCGTAATACAATTAGACAAAATAAAAAAGAAAATTTATTTTAGTGGCGATATTATATATAATGAAGTATTAGTAAGTAGTTATAAGCAGTAGACCACTAGAGCTGATACTAGTGCAATTAACATAGAGTGTTTCATTTGCACTCGTTCATACATTACAAGTATGTCATGAATCAATTGAAGGCAAAATCGGCTAATTTCAATGATACTGGTCATGCTTTAATATATGCATCGACAACCTTACATTTCTGTTTATCTGCAAGCTTGAATAGTCAAATAATGTCTCCCTGTAATTCATCTACTCTAGTTTTCCCAAATTCTTCTTGATAGAGTTGATAACTTGTTTCAATTATGTATCAGTTGAGTTAGGTCAAATCATTTCTGTCAAACTTACACAAAAATTAAAAAGTAGTGTCCTGACATACAAAAAAGACACAAGCCGCTCTTATTTCCTTTTTCTCTTTCTGTTACAAAAAATTAATAATTTTTCAATTTTTCATTTTCTCTTCTCTTTTAATCAATTTAAAATAATCTTACATCAAATTCTACTTAACTTTCAAGCAAACATAATTTACTATGTCAGTTTCAGCATCAAAAGCCAAGAGAGAACAGAAACGTTTAGAAAGAGAAGCCAAAAAGGCAGCAGAAGGTAAAAGTATTAAAAAAACCAAGAAACAAGCAGAAAAAGATGCAGAAGAAGATGAAATTGAAGATGCAAGTGAACAAGTTGCAAAATTAAAATTACAAACTGATGAACATGGATTATCTGATAGAGTTACTACAGGAGTTTTAGATTCTTTAAAAACTTCAAGAGATATTAAATTATCTTCAGTTTCATTATTATTTCATGGTAAAGTATTAATTCAAGATTCTACATTAGAATTAAATTATGGTCGTCATTATGGTTTATTAGGAGAAAATGGTTGTGGTAAATCTACATTATTAAAATCAATTGCAGCAAGAGAATTTCCAATTCCTGAACATATTGATATTTATTTATTAAATGAACCAGCTGATCCAACTGATTTTTCTGCTTTAGAATATGTTGTAAGAGAAGCAGAACATGAAATGAAAAGAATTGAAGATTTAATTGAAGAATTAATTGTTAAAGAAGGTCCAGAATGTCCTGCTTTAGAAGGTCTTTATGAAAAAATTGATGAAATGGATCCTTCAACTTTTGAATCAAGAGCAGCAATTATATTAACTGGTTTAGGTTTTAATGCAATTACAATTAAAAAAAGAACAAGAGATATGTCTGGTGGTTGGAGAATGCGTGTAGCTTTAGCCAAGGCATTATTTGTTAAACCAACATTATTATTATTAGATGATCCAACTGCTCATTTAGATTTAGCAGCATGTGTTTGGTTAGAAGAATATATGAAAAGATATGATCGAACTTTAATATTAGTTTCTCATTCACAAGATTTCCTTAATGGTGTTTGTACTAATATGATTGATATGAGATTAAAACAATTACAATTATATGGTGGTAATTATGATTCTTATGTTAAAACAAGAGCTGAATTAGAAACTAATCAAATGAAACAATATAATAAACAACAAGAAGAAATTGCTCATATTAAAAAATTTATTGCATCAGCTGGTACTTATGCTAATTTAGTTAAACAAGCAAAATCAAGACAAAAAATATTAGATAAAATGGAAGCAGATGGTTTAATTCAACCAGTTGTTCCAGATAAAGTTTTTACTTTTAAATTTCCAGATGTTGAAAAATTACCACCACCAGTTTTAGCATTTGATGATATGTCATTTTCATATTCAGGTGAAGAAAAAGATAATCTTTATGAACATTTAGATATAGGTATTGATATGGATTCAAGAGTTGCATTAGTTGGACCAAATGGTGTTGGTAAATCTACTTTATTAAATTTATTTCAAGGTAAATTAAGTCCTCAAAAGGGAAGAGTTATAAAACATACACATATAAAATTAGGAGTTTATTCACAACATTCAGCAGATCAATTAGATTTAACAAAAACTCCTTTAGAATTTGTTCGTGATAAATTTTCAAGTATATCTCAAGATTATCAATATTGGAGAGGTCAATTAGGTCGTTATGGTTTAAGTGGTGAAGCACAAACTGCTCAAATGGCAACATTATCTGAAGGTCAAAGATCAAGAGTTGTTTTTGCATTATTAGCATTAGAAGCTCCAAATTTAATTTTATTAGATGAACCAACAAATGGTTTAGATTTATCAACAATTGATTCATTAGCTGATGCAATAAATGCTTTTAATGGTGGTGTTGTTGTTGTTTCACATGATTTTAGATTATTGGATAAAGTTGCAAAAGACATTTTTGTTATTGAAAATAAAACAGCTACAAGATGGGATGGTTCTATATTAGATTATAAAAAATCATTGGCTGAAAAAGTTGTTCTTTAAAATTTTTCAAATTTATTTATTCTTAGTTGGATGAAAGTTTGGGTGTATAATTTATAGATTAATAATATTTTAAGTTTCTTGTTTTTGAGTACAATAATAATTTGAAAGAATTCGAATGAATATCCAAACATTGCTATAGATGAAGTAAGTTTGAGCAATAAGTCAAAGAACTAATTGTGTCCTAAAACTGGTGAAAAAAAAAAAAAAAAAAAACTTTTGAGCAAAAACATTAATTTGTTAAAGAGTATGGACGAGATAAGAATCGAACTCATGACCTTTCCCATGCTAAGGGAACGCGCTACCAACTACGCCACACGCCCATTTTACAAAACTAAAGTGGCGTGCAAAATATTAGTCCTAATGCTATTTGAATAATCTTCGTACTGGATATTGTACTCCAAAATCGTATTAATCTTGCGACATTCCCATCATATCGCTGTATTATTAGTCGTTATTCCCGTCTATTTGGCAATGACTGTACAATTAGGGACAAAAACAACTCGAATGCTTAGCAAATACCTTGTTTTATCAAATGATAAAAGAATTAAATTATAGGGAAGTTGTAACTTATTATACTCAATTATGAAAACATTATTTGAGAAAAACGTACTCAAATTTTACAAAAAATTTTCAAATAATTTGTTTCAAATTTCAAAACAATACAAAAAGATTTTACTATAATTCATTACGTGGAAAGTATTTCATTAGTCTCAAAGAAAAGTACTACAATCTTCTGAATTACATAAATATCCTTTGGTGTGGTTATAATTTAATTATCCCTTCGGAAATTGTATCAAATTTCGAGCATTGCAATAAGATCAAAATGTTCTAAAGTAAAAGAATTTGAAATTAAAGATCATTCCCAAAATACTAATCATTTTGCCCCACTTTTTTAAAGTTAAAATCGTATTTAAATTCTATTTCGAATATTGATATAGCCTACATTAAAAAACTTTAAAATTTGATTTAAAAATTTCCTAATTTAAAAACAAAAAGGATAAATTATTATTTTGATAGTAAATAAACTTCTTGTTTCATTTTCTCCTTTTTTGTGTCAAATTTCGAAGTTTATTTGTAGACAAAATATTTATCCGAAAAAGAATTACTTTTGTCAAAATTTCAATTCTTATAATCTACAAAAAAGTATTTTATGGTATAATACAAATGCTACAACAATTTATAGAACATTACGTCAGAACCCCAAACGTTTTTAATGTTCACCCTTAGAAACAAGACGGTACCTTCTGCTGTATTAGTCAGTTTAAAACTTACTTTATCAATCTTACTTATCTATCAAAAAAAAAATGGTTATGAACCCCTCACTGTGGATCGCTGTTTCGGGCTTCAAATTTAATAAGACGTCAATTTATCAAAAAAGATAAAACAGGGCTTATCAAAATTTTCCCCAAAATGACGAATTGTATTTGAATTTCATAAATCGATATTTTAAAGTGCTTTTTATTCAGTACCAAGCCACTCACGATGTAATAGAATGTTGGAGTATATATGCTTGAATTGGTAATTTGAAAATGGGCTGATAATTATAATATATCTAAAATATAGATTGGTCTTCAAAATAGTCTAAAGTTTAATTCAAACTAAATCTTTTGAAAATTCTCAATCTAGTTAATGCTCACACTAGCAATTTTATCAAGTTTAAAGAATCGACGATCATTATTAATTCTACCTTCCATTTAAATGAAACGAATTTAAATTTGATTAGTAATTTGGTGGATGAGTTATTTCCCCGAGCAGATAGGAAATGTAAAGTAACTTAAATCTATTAAATTT
This sequence comes from Lodderomyces pseudojiufengensis, assembly GCF_024610245.1. Lineage (NCBI taxonomy): Eukaryota > Fungi > Ascomycota > Pichiomycetes > Serinales > Debaryomycetaceae > Lodderomyces > Lodderomyces pseudojiufengensis. The sequence continues at coordinate 181,668 of NW_026261539.1, forward strand.
TTTTTTCAGTTGCATTAATTTAGACATATTTATTGCATAAATGTTTATATTTTACTGGGATTTGAATTATGAGCTGTTGTAGATCTATTACATCAACTAATTGAAATGTATGAGGTTTTAAAATGTTTGATTTAAATTTCCCCTTTAAGATAATTTATTTAAAATTTAATGTTTTGAATTTGTGTCAAATTTTATTATTTATTATTTTCGGCAATTAAAATAAAATATTTTTGCAGTAATTCAAGTAATAAATTTTACAAAGGAAACAATAATAAAAATAAAAGCAATATAGATAAGCTAATGGGGTGAAACAGACAAACAATTATAATATATTAAAATACAGTAATACCGCAGAACTTTGTCGTATAGTGAAACTTTTGTCGTTCGTTTACAATAGTATAGTTTGTCCTTTTTGAAATGTCTCGTTTGTTTCTTTAAATGTCTTTTTGTCGTTTTCCAAATCATACTTTCAAAGATTGAACAAGACGAACTCGTATGACAGAAGAAGCATTTCGTCTCATGCAATCTTTCTTTGAGTCCAATGTCCAAACAATTTTTGGATTCGACTCCGATCAAAAGTTCAGTCGATAATGCGAATTTACATGATTGATCTGCAAAATTTTTGAATAGCACAAAAAAAGAGTTTCATGGCAAAGAATTGGAAAACATTGTAAAACCAAATCCAAAAATGATAGTTGATTTTGTTGATACCTAGTTTATTGAAATGAAGTCGTTTGAATTTTGCTGTAAATTGATATGAGAAAAACCAAATGATTGCAAAATGGTAAGTATTGTGACCTACTATGTAAAAACAATGTATTAGTAAGTGAATCAAATTACCAACTAAGCCAATTAAATTAAATTTATAAATTAAAAATTCTTATCCTTCGATAAACATTCAAAGAGAATTTTAAATCAAAAACTAGAATGCCAAATTATTTACCATTAAAGAATTCTACAGTTAAAGTAGAAAGTCAAATTAAATATTCATATGAAGAAACAGATGGTACAATAAATTCAAAATTTTCAGTATATCCAAAAGATATAAAACCTGAATATGTTTCATTTATTGAATGTGGAGGTTTATTTGAAGAAATTGATGATAAATTATGGTTAACTGATGATGAATTATATTGGTTAAAATTAAGAGATTATGATGATTCTGAAACAATTTTAACTTGTCCCTTAAATCATCCTCCAAAAAATTTTACAAGCGATATTAACTGGAATTATATTGCAAATTTTAAAAGAAAATATAGGATTCTTAGGATATTTGGTGAAGATTCAGATCAATATAGAGAATATTTAGCAAAATTTGGTGAATACTTGGAAATATTTGAGCAGGAAAATGAAAAATTTAGAGAATGGCTTATGAAATTAAAAGCTCCAAGGGAACCAAATTGTTCTTAAGCCGTTCGTGCCATTTGTTGTTGAATACAATGTTGTCTTCTAATTAAAAAAAGAACATCCATCACAGGACTATTTCTGAGACTTAAAGATTTAGGAGAACACCTTACCTTTTAAAAATCTTTTTACTCTTTATCTAGCTATGAATTATAATTAATTCAATGGTAACTTCTACATGGAGTAGTATACTTTTGTAGAAATAAATCGATTTTTTTTCGAGTTATGGAGTTTGAAAGACGACCAAAACTGTTTTGCAAAACGACAAAAATATTTTTTTTAAAAAAACGACAAAACATATTCTGTTTAACGACACATACTTTTCGCAACACGACAAATTCTTGGGGTTTCACTTGAAATAATAATTACAATCGAAGCCCTGTTCAAGAGTAATTATTTCATATCAAAAATTTAAGTTTGAGTGCTTTAAACTTTATTATTCGAACAGATGTAGATAATCATTTTATAATTTGTAGAAGGAATATATATATCAATTAATGTATCGAATATTAACAATTTTCTTATAATCTTGTAATTTTTCGATTAACACAACTGATACCCTATTACTCATTAAAAGCTTTACCAAATGTTTCATACTACTAAAACTAACAATCCATATCTACGATCATCAAGTACAATGTACGACAATAATGATAATAATAAGTCTCTGCATAATATATTTACCGAAAGTTATCATAACCAAAACCCGGATGCTACCAATATAAACAATTCAAAAGAAATAGAAAATCGGCAACTAAATTATTACTATCAGAACCATCATCTATTCAATCAATCATCATCCTCGTCATTATCATCCTCAACATTAGAGTCACAACCAGAACTAACTAATCAAAAAAGATTATTTTCATGGTTATTTTGCAAAAATGTTCCTCCAATACCAAATGAAAATGAAAGAAAAGATTATCCATGGCATATAACTAATCCATTAAATCGTATGGGATTTTGGTGGTTATATTCTGTTTTAAAAATTGGTTACAAGAGAACATTAGATCCTTCAGATTTATTTAAATTAACTCCTGAATTAAAAGTTGAATATATGTATGATAAATTTATAAACAATTTAAATCCAATAATTTCAAAAGATCAATATAATTGGCCAAAATATGCTATACCTTATGCTTTATTCCTTACTTTTAAAAAACAATATATTTTTTCATGTATTTGTTTAGCATTAGCATTTGTTTGTATTTCTTGTTCACCATTAATAACTCGTCAAATTATTGATTTTGTTCAATATAAATATTTTGGAGTATATACTACATATAATAGAGGTATTGGATTAACTATTGGATCAGTTATATTAATATTTATAAATGGTTTATTATTAAATCATTTTTTTCATAATGCAATGATTTGTGGAGCTCAATCAAAAGCTATATTAACAAAAGCTTTATTAATGAAACTGTTTAAATTAAATAATGATTCAAGATATAAATTCCCCGTGGGTAAAATTACTAGTTTAATGAGTACAGATTTATCAAGAATTGATTTAGCTATTGGTTTCCAACCTTTAATTTGTTGTTTTCCTATACCAGTTATAATATCTATTGTTATTTTAATAAAAAATATGGGAGTTGCAGCATTAGCTGGTATTGGATTATTCATAATTTCATTATTTATTTGTGTGATATTAACAAGTGTATTATTTAAAACAAGAGAAAAAGTTGTTAAATATACTGATGAAAGAGTTTCATTAATGAGAGAAATTTTAAATAATTTAAAAATTATAAAATTTTATGCATGGGAAAAAGCTTATAAATTAGCAATATCAAAAATAAGAAATAAAGAAATGAATCATTTATTTACTATAAAAGTTTTAAGAAATTTTATAACTGCTTATGCTGTTACTTTACCTGTTTTAACTTCAATGATTTCATTTATAACAATGTGGGGAACAAATAATATGAAAAGTCCAGGAGAAGTATTTAGTTCATTATCATTATATGCAATTTTAGCTCAAGCTATAATGTTATTACCTATTGCATTAGCTACTGGAGCAGATGCATTAATTGGATTTCAAAGATGTAATGAATTTTTATCAGCACAAGAATTTAATGAAGAATTAAATCAAATTTTAATTAATCCTAAGAATCAATATTATTTTAAAAATGAAGATATAGCAATAAAAGTATCTCATGCAGATTTTTATTGGGAAAATCATCATACAATCAGTTCCAAAGAAGAAGAAAAAGAAAATTGGGATTCAGATACTTATGATATGGATTCAACTACAACTCAAGGTAGCTCATTAGGTTTATCTGATGTTAATATAACTATCAAAAATAAAGAATTAGTTATAATAACTGGTCCAATAGGATCAGGTAAAACTACATTATTAAATGCATTAGCAGGATTTATAAAATTATCTCAAGGATCAATTGAAAAATCAGTTGAAATTTTATTATGTTCTTCACCATGGATTCAAAATGCAACAATAAAAGAAAATATAATATTTGGTAAACCATTTAATTTAAAAAAATATAAACAAGTCTTGTATGCATGTGCTTTAGAAGATGATATTTCAATGTTACCAGCTGGTGATAGAACTGAAATTGGTGAAAGAGGTATTACTTTATCTGGTGGTCAAAAGGCAAGAATAAATTTAGCAAGAGCTTGTTATACTGATGCTGATTGTTTATTATTTGATGATGTTATTTCTGCAGTTGATTCAAAAGTTGCAAGACATATTGTAAATCATTTATTTAAAGGTTTGTTACGTGATAAAACTATTATTTTAGCTACTCATCAATTAAGTATATTGGATTTTGCAGATAAAGTTGTATTTGTAAATAATGGATCAGTTGATGTTGGAACTGTAAATGATTTAATGATTGATAATAAAGATTTTAGAAAATTAATAGAACATGGGGGAGATTCACAGGGAACAGTGAAGAAGAGCAGCCTTGAAGAAGATGACCAAGATTTATCAGATTTAAACTCATTCAATCAATCCACTCAACATCTAGAAAAACTAGACTCAAGTATAACTGGTAGAACAACATCAGATGAAGAAAGAGCAACAAATGCAATTTCATGGTCAATTTATAAAAAATATATTGAATTAGGAAGTGGAAAATTGGGAAAATTTGCAATCCCCATATTTTTGATTTTTGTTATTATAGCAACATTTTGTCAAGTTTTTACAAATACTTGGTTATCATTTTGGATGGAAAAAAAATTTAATAATAAAACAGACCTGTTTTATATTATATTTTATATAATATTTGCTTTTTTAACTGTTATTTTTACTGCAATTGAATTTAGTATATTAGCATATATGCAAGATTGTTCATCAAATTTTTTAAATTTAAAAGCTGTTAATAAAATTTTACATACTCCAATGTCATATATGGATATAACACCATTAGGTAGAATATTAAATAGATTTACTAAGGATACAGATTCTTTAGATAATGAATTAGGTGAACAAATGAGATTATTCATATTCCCATTAGCTTTAATTATTGGTATAATTATATTATGTAGTTGTTATTTACCATATTTTATAATTGCTGTACCATTTTTAATATTTGCATTTATATTTTTAGCTAATTTTTATCAAGGTTCATCAAGAGAAATTAAAAGATTAGAATCAACTCAAAGATCATTAGTTTATAATAATTTTAATGAAACTTTAACTGGTATGTTAACTATAAAATCTTTTAAAGTTGAACAAGATTTTATAACAAAGAATGATTATTTTATAAATAAAATGAATGAAGCTTATTATTTATCAATTGCAACTCAACGTTGGTTATGTGTTCATTTAGATATGATTACTTCATGTTTTGCATTAATTATTTGTTTACTTTGTATAACTGGACAATTTAATATTAGTGCTTCATCAACTGGGCTTTTGTTAAATTATGTTATTCAATTAGTTGGAGTATTATCATTAACTATAAGATCAATGACATCAGTTGAAAATGAAATGAATTCAGTTGAAAGATTATATGATTATGCATTTAATTTACCTCAAGAATCTTCTTATGAAATTGATGAAAATAAATCACCTCAAAATTGGCCATCATCTGGTTATATAACTTTTAAAAATGTTTATATGAAATATAGATCAAATACTCCATTAATTTTAAAAAATTTAAATATAAATTTTTATCCTGGTGAAAAAATTGGAATATGTGGTAGAACAGGAGCAGGAAAATCTTCAATAATGAATGTATTATATAGAATTACAGAATTAGAAAGTGGTAAAATTGAAATTGATGGAATTGATATTTCAAAATTGGGATTATATGATTTAAGATCAAAATTATCAATTATACCTCAAGAACCAGTATTATTTCAAGGTACTATAAGAAAAAATTTAGATCCTTTTAATGAACATTTAGATGGTACATTATGGAAAGCATTATATAGATCAGGACTTTTAAGTGAGGATCAATTTTTTCAACAACAACAATTAAATTCTCAAGAAATTTCAAAAAATTTTAAATTTCATTTAGATCAAATAGTTGATGATGAAGGAAATAATTTTTCATTAGGTGAAAAACAATTAATTACATTAGCAAGAGCATTAGTTAGAAATTCCAAGATATTAATATTAGATGAAGCAAGTTCATCAGTTGATTTATCAACAGATTTAATGATTCAAAAAACAATAAAATCAGAATTTAAAAATTGTACTGTTATTTGTATTGCTCATAGATTAAAAACTTTATTAAATTATGATAGAATTATTGTAATGGATAATGGTGAAATTATTGAAAAAGGTGAACCTTTTAAATTATTTAATAAAAAAGATGGAATTTTTAGATCAATGTGTGATAAAGCAAATATTAATGAAAATGATTTTTAGAAATGTATTATTGAATGTTTAATGAATATGATTTGTTCATGATTAATGAAATAAGTACTTGTAGGATTTGCTGTCGATAGAACTTTAGTTACCTCTATAAAGTATACAAAAAACTTGATCAATTCAATTTATATATATATATTGATGTAAATTAATATCTCGCAATTATCGCAAGAAATCAAAATTATAATTACACTAAATGTATGAAGTATTATAATTCAAATTGAATCAACAAAGTTAAAATATGACGTTTCTCGAACAGTTGAACGGAATAGTACGGAGTGTTATTCCCGTGGAAAATGTAAAATTTCTTGAGATGATTGAAGTTTAAGCTGGACGTAAATTTTGTACAAAGGGCTAGTGTGGTTTGGTACGACAGTGTGGCCACGTAATGATACAACGCAAGTTAAAACTTAGGTCATTTAATTTTTATTCACATCTGAGAACAACACACACCTTCCATTTACAAGTATTGTGAGAGAATAGAATAGTTACTTTAATTTTTCGTCTATAGTTAACATATATTGAATTCCGCCATCAATACATAACTGAGCCTACCACCAATTCTACTGCGTGTTTTTTTTTGAGTATTTTGCTCTATTTATCTATAAGCTGTATAATTACTTATTCAGTCTTTATTTGGAACTGATCTTGTTATTGTTATTGTGCTTGTTTTACTATTAGACTAGTGAAAAAAAAATTTATGAAAATTTTAAACCAATTAAATTTTTGCAGTTTGAAATAAAATAAAAATTAGCAAAAGTAGAATAGAAAAAAATATAATCATTAAACATACTACATAAATATATATAAACTAATTCTTCTTTTCTTTATATTTATATTTTTCAACTTAAACTAAACTAACTCACTACATATAAAAAAACAATGCCAGCTCCATACGAAAAAGGTTCAGAAAAGAAAGGTGCAACTTTATTCAAAACAAGATGTTTACAATGTCATACTGTTGAAAAAGGTGGTCCAAATAAAGTTGGACCAAATTTACATGGTGTTTTTGGTAGAAAATCAGGTCAAGCTGAAGGTTTTTCATATACTGATGCCAACAAAAAAAAGGGAGTTACTTGGGAAGAACAATCAATGCATGATTATTTAGAAAATCCAAAAAAATATATTCCAGGAACTAAAATGGCTTTTGGTGGTTTGAAAAAAGCAAAAGATAGAAATGATTTAGTTACTTATTTAAAGAAAGCTACTTCAGATTAAATTTAGTTATTAGAACTTGAATTTTACCATAAGTACATGATTATATCACCAACTTTTTCATTAATATATTTATTTCACAAGCAAAAAAAATTTCAATTTTAATAGACCTTTTTTTTTTTTTAATCAAAAGGAAAGATTTCCACACTCTGTATATATTAATTTTAAATAAAAAGAACCAATTTGTTTAATAATTGATGTAGTATAATATCTCTTGATTTATGGACATGTTGTTGAGTTGCTTGATATAATCTCATCTTGCAATGTCACGAAAAGTAAGACTTCGTCACTGAAAAATGACACCCGTTTTGAATTATTCCGCAATATTCGAAACATGAATTTGATTATTGCAATTCTATACATAAACACCTTGTCAATTGTATCATAATGAATAACGATCCTAAAATTTCAGTACAAGTAAATCCAGATGAAGACACAGAATGGAATGATATACTACGTGCTCATGGAGTAATACCAGAAAAACCACCATCTCCAACACAACAATTAGAAGAAGCATTAGATGAAGCAGTTAAAAAACAGTATGAAAATAGATTAGAAAATAAAGATTTAGAAGAATTAAATGAATTAGAAGATGAAGAAGATGAAGAATTTTTAAATTTTTATAAACAGAAACGATTTAATGAAATAAAGAAATTATCAGAAAAGAAAAAATTTGGTTCTATAATACCAATAAGTAAAAATGAATATGAAGATGAAGTAACAAAAGCATCAAAAGATTCATATGTAATAGTCCATTTATCATTACAATCAAATTTACAAAGTAGATTATTAAATTCTTTATTACAAGAATTATCAAAAAAATTTCCTGAATTAAAAATTTGTGAAATTCCTGCTCAAAGATGTATTGAAAATTATCCTGAAACAAATTGTCCAACTTTAATTATATATCATAATGAAAATGTTTTAAAACAATATATTACTTTAACTCAATTAGGTGGGAATTCAACAACTTTAAAAGATTTGGAAAAAGTATTAGTTGATCTTGGAGCAATAAATGAAAATGATAAAAGATTAGTTATTAATGATGAAGATGAAGATTTACAAGAATCAAGAAGATTAAGGTTTGCTAAGAAATCAATTAGAAATAATGACCAGGATGATGATGATGATGATGATGATTTTTATGATTAGCATATAGTGACATTATTTGAGTGTCAGAAGATTATGTTTTACGAAATATTGCATTTGGTAGTTTAATTCTGTTACATAACAAAACATTTTTAGAATTTTAATAGATTTTTTACAACCAAAATATCTTCATTACAATTTGACTTCCACTTCCAATCTATTTCCTTCCAGAATGACATCTATAATTACAGCCAAGATTCATGAGTTAATGACAGAGACAGGTCATGTAGTTGATCAAATAACAAATAGAAATTCATCAGGTTCATCAGCATCAATTAAGCCACTTAGTTCTCAAAATAATATAATTGATATTAAAAATGAATTGATTAATTCAGCAAAATTTAGTGATATTGATTTAAATACAACAGGTAATAAACTTATTCAATCAACAGATGATAGTATTGATATGCAATTAAAAACTGCTACAAGCTCATTTGAAAAAACCGGTTTTGCATCAGCTGATATACAAAATAATGCTGCAAATTCAGAATCAAACCAAATTGAATCTATTGAACAATTTGAAGTAAGATCAACAGCACAATTGGAGGAAAAATCTACTGATCAATCAGAAGTTCAATCATGTGAACTAGTTGAAATTAAGCCTCCAACTAAATTTGAGGATAAATTAATGAAATTTCCAGAAATTAAATCAAATCAAGCTGCGAACAGTCTTACCTTACTTCGATCCTCAGACATTGAACATTGTAAAACACCATCACCACCAAAAATCTCACATATTTGTCAAGGATTCAATACAATAAAACCACAAGAAAAAACATCAACAGAATTAATTAATACAAAACAATTTAATACTATTGATAATAATTTTTTAGATAAAACTTTCAATCCAATTAGTGAAACACTTAATATGAAACCTAATATAAGAAAATTTAAACTTTTAAATAATGAAAATTTAACATGTTATTCACCATTAATTATAAATAGTACAACTCAAGATGATTCTTTGAAAATTGAAAAAATTTATTATTGGATTTCAATGGATTATGAATTGTTTTTTGGTAATAATAATTTATCAAGAGAGATTGCATTAACGAAATCATTAAGATATGAAGATGATGATCAGATGCAACTAAATTTAAATAATGAAAAAATTATATATATTTCAACAAATATTTTAAATCCTGATAAAATTTTTAATATATTTTTTAAAAATTCAATAAACAAATTAGATTTATATATTGATTTAATTTTAAATAATAATGGATGTAATATATTATTACAAATTTTAAAATATTTTAAATTAAATCAAACAAAGTTAATTAATAAGATAAATTTCATATATATAAAATTTTCAACTTCATATATTAATCAAATTAAAGTTATATTTAATTTAATTATTGAAAATAATATATTTTATCAAAAAATAAAATCATTAGGTTTATTTATTGGTTTACATCATTATGGAAATGGTTATGTATTTGGACCAATTGAAGATATAAAGTCCATAAAATTACCCAACAATTTAGAAAAATTAGTAATTGCAAATGGTTTAAATTTAAATGATTTTAATCAATTTCCAATCACATTAAAAGAAATTTCATTACATAATGTTGATAATATAAATTTTAGTAAATTTAATTTAAATAAAAATTTAAAAATATTATGTATTAATGGTGAAACAAGACTAATTGGAAGGAAAGATAATTATCCAAAAAGCTTTTTAGAATTTAAAAATTTAAAATTAAATTCATCTTATAGTATATGTTTAAATTTTTCAAAATTTAATCAATTAACATCATTAAGTTTATCAAATTTATCATTTATTCAAACAAGAGAATTAAATTTCCCCAAAAATATAAAAAAATTAGAATTAATTGATTGTATGATAAGTTCTCATATAAGTTCATTCCCCGATAGTTTAAGATTTCTTTATATTATGGGGGGAAAATGGAAAATTAAAAAAAATTGTAATTTAAGTAAGCTCCTAAAGCTAAAAATTGAAAATATTGATGATGTTCAAGATTTAAATGATAAAATTTCAAGTTGTTTAAATTTATTAAGATTGGAAGTTATAAATTCTCCAATTTATATAACTCAAAGATTTAGATTTCCTTCATCTTTAAAAATTTTAAAATTAATAAATGTAAAATTGAAAGGTATACATAAGTTGGCATTTCCATCATTATTAGAAATTGTTAATTTAGAACTGAATGAAATAAATTTTTTAATAAAAAATTCCAATTTGAAAATTTTAAGAATGGATTCAAATTGTTTGGAGGCAGATATTAATGCAAGTGAATTATCTGTAAAAGATTTAATTTTATCAAATAATCCAAATCTTACATCTATTGAATTAAATTCAAATACAACATATTTAAATGTTTCAAAAACAAAAATTAATTCAATTATTGGTGATAATTTATCTAAATTAATTCTTGATGAATGTAAAGAAACAGATTGGAATCAATTTAAATTTCCAAGACAAATTATACAATTAAGTATTCAGAATTCAGAAATCACGAAGTTTGAAATATTTGAAAAATTATTAAAATTAAAAAATTTAAATTTATCAAATAATAAAATAACAAGAATGAATTTAAATAATTTTGAAAATTTACAAAATATTGATTTATCATTTAATAGTTTGGAAGAGTTAAAAATTGAAGATTTTCCTTGCTCAATAAAATCAATTAAATGTGATTCAAATTTTATAAATAAAATTGACTTGGAGAAGTTGGAAAATTTAGAATGGTTACAATTACAAAATAATCAATTAAAATCCGTAGCTGATTTGAATAATTTACCTACCAATTTAAAAAATTTAAATCTATCAAGTAATGAATTTCAAGAGATTTTAAATACTGAATTTCAAATACCAAAAAATTTACAATTTTTAACACTAAATCAATGTAAAATTCACAAATTTGATAAAATTTTAATACCAAATTCATTAATATCATTAAATTTATCAAATAATAAATTAAACTTCAAAACATTTGAAATTGAATTTTATCACCAAGGAAAATCAAGTTTAAAATTTATTGATTTAAGTAATAATTTTTTTAATAAATTTAATTTTAATATATTAAATAATAAATTAAAGAAGATTGAAATAAATGAAATTAATTTGGCTAACAATATGTTTGAAGATATTCCTAATATACCTGATAATATTTTATCTGCTATTTTGTTTAAAACTTGATGAGGTTCATTTAGTGGTTGTTGTTGTTGTTAATTAGTTTGGGTGCAAACAAAGAATTATTATACATGGTTGCGAATTGATTTTATAATACAGTTTAATACATTGAAACAAACAATACAAATGTATCATTTCTCAACAGTGTTGTCTTTCACTGTCATCCATCAACCATGACAATAAGTCATTGCTCTTTACTCTGTTGTACATTGCAACCTATAGGTTGTTGTTAGTAGTAGTAGTAGTGATACTTGCGTCATACTAAGTTTAGATCACAATACCGTTAAATCCAAAATTAGATCAAAAAAAAATTAAATTTCGAACAAGATCAAAATTTAAGGTACTTCTACCATTGAAATACTACTTAAACTAACTAAACTATTCATCAAATAAGACACTTAAACCAATAAAGACATTCATTATCACTTGCATTTTTATTTCGTTATTACATTTTTCATTCACATCGTACTTTGTTCATTTTTGTTTCATTCCATTTAGCATTTGCAATTTCTATTCAATATTATTGCCATTTATTTTTTTGCATCATTTCAAATTCAATATTAACAAAATTATGTCATCATCTAGGAAATCTACTCCAACACCTAAAATTAAAAAGGAGAATACTATGCATAATGAAGGAACTAATATAAACAATTCAATACGGGAAAAGAATTTACAAAATTCATCAAATAATATCAAAAAAGAAGAAATTGAAAATTCAACATCATTACCAGCATCATCGTCATCATCCGTACCAATTGCATTTAAAAATTCAAATAAGCATCAAAAAATTCTACCGGATAATTATTATTCTTTAAAATCATGTAATCATTTAAATCAAGTATTGAAATCAAAAGCTTCAAAAACAGTATTTGATACTTATAAACAAGCAGTTAAAATATCACAACCAATAATTAACTCAAATACTTACAAATTGAAACAAAATAATTCAATAATTGATCAATATAAATTAAAATTAAAAAAAAATCAAAGTTTAAAATGTAGTGATTGTTCAATTACAAATTTTCAACAAAATATGATATGTTTACAATGTCCTCATATTGGTTGTGATTTACATTCTTTTAATCATTACAAAGCTACTCAACATATGTTTGCAATTGATTCGAAATACGGATTATTATATTGTTTTAAGTGTAATAATTATATTAATCATCCTAAATTAGAAAGAATTAGATCAAAAGTAGTGATTAATAATTATAATGGTGATGAGGACGATGATGATTCTAATGACAATGACAATGACAAAGACAATGACAACGATAATGAAGTTAATGATAATGAAAATAATGAATTTCAAAATGAAAATTATACAAATCCAAATAAATTATCAATATTAGGATTAAAAGGATTTGTAAATTTAGGAGCTACATGTTTTATGAGTTCCATATTACAAACATTTATACATAATCCATTAATTAAAAATCAATTTTTTAATAATGATTTACATTATTTTAATTGTAATCATTTGAAAAATCAAGAAATTCATGGAATTATTAATGAAAAAAATGCATGTATTACATGTAGTATTGATTCAATTTTTAAAAAATTTTTTACAACAACAAATAATGAAGGGTTTGGAATGACTAATTTATTAACTACTTCTTGGTATAAACAAAAATCTTTAGCTGGATTTCAAGAACAAGATGCTCATGAATTTTGGCAATTTTTATTGAATGAATTTCATCAAGATTATCAAAGAGTGATGGTGACACAAAAACAAGTTACACAAAATGGAGAAGTTAATGGGAGTAGTAGTAGTGATAGTAATGGGTCAACTAATGGAGCTACTAATAGTAATGGACACACAGACGATATTAATGATTCAATGGATATTGATCATGAACATAATACATCAAGATCAAGAAATGGATCTATTATAAATTTAGATTCAAAAGGATGTAAATGTATAACCCATTCAACTTTTTCATTTGAATTACAAAGTTGTGTTAAATGTAATTCATGTAAATCAATAACAGAAACAGTTGATCCAATGATAGATATATCATTAGAAATTAATCATTTGAATCAATCACAACCAGAAAGTAAAATAAATTTATATGATTGTTTAAATCTTTTCACTCAAGAAGAAAAATTAGATTCAATGATAAAATGTAAAATTTGTCAAAATAAATCAAAAGCAACAAAGACTTTAAAATTAAAAAATTTATCACCCATTTTGTCAATTCAATTAAAAAGATTTAATCATAATATTTTAAATGATATAAGTTCAAAAATTGAAACTCCAGTTGAAATTCCTTTATATTTAGATTTATCAAGATATTTAAGTGAAGAAGATTCAAATAAAGAAAATCAAAAAGGAGAACAACAACAGCAAACACAACAATCAAATCAATTTTTTGAATTATTTTCAATTGTTTGTCATATTGGATCAGTAAATACAGGACATTATATAGTTTATATAAAAAATTTTCAAAATTTATGGTTTAAATTTGATGATAGTGTTATTTCAATAGTTGATCAAATAGATGTTATAAATTCAAATGCATATTTATTATATTATATAGTTCATAATATATAATTATAATAATAATTAATTACGATAATAATAAATTATTATCAAAGAGGTTTACGAAGAATTATTTTTATTATTTTTTAAATGGATCTACGTTTACTTATAAACGAGTTATTATCTTCAGGTTTCAAGTCGGCAATAAAATTCCACAGGTGTTGGTCTCTTCTAAAAGGATTTAGGTAAAGCTATATACTCTAAGGTTTAGTCTAAGGACTTCAATTTGATGTGGCTTATTTTAGTGTTCTAAATTTACCATTTATTAAAAATAGAAATGGAGAAAGGGCATAGTAAAATGCTGGTTTGATCTTATACAAATATTGAACTCGGCAACATTTTAAGACCAATATTATAATAGAGTCGTAGCATAATTAAAATTTGTTTCATAAATTCTTTGTCTCCTCATTTCTGTATGGTACTATCAGTTTATCTTTTGGTATAGAAATTGTAAATTAAGGTTACAAAATCTGTATGTATTTAATTAATTAACTCAATTAGGGCATAGAATTAATTTTGTGTTAAAAAATAAAGAGAGATACGAGTTCTTACACTAAATCAGAAAATTATAGTAACATACTGTAATAATTTTATCAACAGTAGTACTTCGTTTCACTTTACTACCTCAACAACTTACTGTTAACAGTAATAAAACAAAATATACAATATAAAAGTTTTGGCTTAGTACTATAAGTCAGTTTGATGTCCACGGCTAGTAGGTCAAAATTCCAATAAGAGATAGTAAGTGACAAGTACTTGCTCTGCCTTGAAAATTTTAAAAGCAAGACCTTATAATTGGACGGGCTATAGTACTCTAATTTAACCACCATGCAATTTGGAACCAAAGTATAGATTTGTTTTTATTAGTGTTTGAAACGTTGCCCCTCCCCCACCCCTTTCACTAATATAAAAATAATATAGCAAATAGATAAATAGAAAAAAGAAACCATCAAACTTTTAAAAAACTAAAAATTTAACAAAACAATGTAATAATTGAAAGGGTTTTTTTCTTTCTTTCGTTTAAGTAAGAACTTCATCAAACAATATAAGCGAAAGTATATTGCTTTCTACTCTGTACTTCTTCTTCTTAAGTGGACTATTCTCGTTATCTAGGATACGCATCCAACAAAGATTTACTTTCTCGAATAAACCTATAATTATCGAAAGTGATCGCTTATTTCTTACTTTCGTGTGTTTGATTTTGTGGCTATTCACATGTGCTTGGATATGTGTGTGTGCTTATAAGTTTTTGATTTTGTGTTCAATATGCAATTATCAATTTTTTCAAAACTTATAACCGTTTTTCATTTTATCTATCAATTATTACCCACTGTTTATTTCTTTTTCCCACATAATAATGCATAAATATTTACACATTTAATATAAATCATAGTAATAAGCTTAAGTATTATACTATAGTATATTAAGGATTTTCATACTGAACTATTGTAAGAACTACTTAATCAATTGTACATATTTCACCATGTTTATTGTTTCTTAAATTTTTATATTTAAATTTATGGTTTTAAATATTAGAGTATATTTCAATAATTTAGTAATGATATAACTATTTCAAATTTCCAGAATACTAGTCTTTACTTTTATGTTGATTATCTTGCAAGAAATTTAGCTTTCGCTTCATCAACTATCGCTTTGATCAAAAAGCTTTACTATTCATAGCTTAAAATTATTCATTTATTGATTCATTCATTCATTCATACATATTTACCAAAAATGGATATGTTTTTCATTTCAATTCTACTATTTTTAAATTATACATTTTCATCACCAATAAATGTAGATATAAGATCTATAAATCCAAAACGTGATTCAACATCATGGGATCCAGAATTAGCTTTTCAAATTACTATAAATGCTACATGGTCATTATTTTGGAATAATCAATATCAAGCATTTAACGCGTACGATCCTCAATGTCAATCTGGTTTTAATTATGATTCTGTTTGGAATGTTGCAGTTGCAGGTAAAGCAATAGTTAATTCAGGTGACACCACCAAAACTCAATTAGTTATAAATAATTTATATAAATTTCAAAATCAACAAACTGGTTGGTTTACAAGTACTCCTGGTGGATCTCAAGCTTATACTGATGATAATTCACAAGTTTTATGGGTATTTTTAGATGCTTATAAATTAACTTCAAATCAACAGTATTTAACAACTGCAATAAATTTGATTCATTTAATTCAAACTCAATGGTCTACTATAGGTGGTATTACATGGGAAGTTGGAGCAAATTATATTGCATCTATATCTACAACAGAAGCAGCTTTAAGTGCAGTAAGAGTTTATGAATATAATAATGATAAAACTTTATTAACTTTTGCAAATAGTTGTCTTTCATGGTTAGATACTCATTTAACTGATACTGATGGATTTTATTTTGATGGAATTGATAGTAGAGATTGGTCAATAAATAGAGGAAAATTAACTTATACAGTTGGAACAGCAATTTCTACTTATTCATATCTTACAAAATTTACAGGTGATGGATTATATTTAAATAAAGCAATAAAATTAGCAAATTCTGTTTTTGAATCAACAGTATTTTTAAATTCAAATGGAGTTTGGAATAATAATTTAAGTTATTCTCATTTATTATTTGTTGGAATAGCAGATTTGATAACGTTATTACAACAAACTCAATACGTTAATCAATTAACTTCACAAGCTAATTTTATTTGGTTATATGATCAATTAACTCCAGGAAGTTTTGGAGATTATCAAAATATACAAGTATTATATAATCGTTATCAAAGTATAACAAATGATAAAGCCCTTGGTTTTAATTCAATTATTGATAATTATTGTAATGGGAATTTTCAACAACCAAAAAGAACTTTATTAAATGATGGTTCTGCTGCTCAAATTTTTTATCAAATTACAAGAATTAATTAATTATCATAAAATTTCATTTTTTTTTATACCCCATCGACTTTCAATTTCAATTCTTCAATACCTCAAAAACTATGAACATTATAGGTTTTTATAGTTTATCTTATTGAATTTTTCAGATAAATCAAGTTTTAGTATACATTAATTGATTTACTTCGTTACTAAAAAAGAGAATATGTGGTATTAGAGTTTTTTTACCCCTTTTTGTTTGTATTTACCCCCTATTTCCTATTAATTACTAGCCACTACACAAAAACGGAGTTATATTTCAGTTTTGAAAATTCAATTTAACAAGAACCATCATTAAAATTAAATCAAGAGTTGAAATTGTTTAGCATAACATAGCAATTATTAAACTACTTTTTTATATCTAAATACCAAACAGTATGCAATTAATTTAAGGAGTTTAAAATTTTAGTAAGTTTAGATCTAGAATCTTCAGAATTTGATCTTGCACGTTTTAAAGGTTCTCTAGAAGGAGTTCTTGAAGGAGTTCTTGATTCATTGAATTTTGCAGTTTTTGTTTCACGTTCTCTACCTCTTTCTTCACTTGGTGACCTTGAAAATGATTGTCTTGAACCTGATCTACTTCTTGAATAACTTCTACTATTACTTCTTGAATAACTTGATCCCAGTCTACTTCTTGATGAACTCCCACTTCTACTTCTACCTCTATCTAACATTTCTTCCAAGCCTGTTAGGACGTCCCTCATTTCTTCAGTCAATACACCTAATCCAATAGCTGTAAAAAAGTTAATTGAAAATCTTACATTTTCAATATCTTCAAGTTTAATATTAACAACTGGAAAAACTCCATTAATAAAAGGTTTTAAATTTTTATCCAATAGAACCATTTTTTTTAAATCATTTATACTCATTTCTTCAACCATTTCTTGAAAAATAAATTTCAATAATATTCTTTTTACAGGATTTGTATCTTGCTCCGTAATTTTAATTTCATTCCATGAATTACCCAAGTTTAAAGCTTTACATGAAAATAAATGACCAAAAAATTTTCCTAAATTTCTTAATTGATTTGTTTCAAAATTTTCAATTTTATTATAATAATCTTTAAATAATTCAATAAAATTATTTTCCCATTTTCTATTTTTAAAACATAATTTTTCACCTATAATTCCATAATATTTTGAATATGTTTTTTCTTGTGAACAACATTTTATAATCATATCTGACAAAATTTTACTATCTTCTGAATTCAAATTTGATTCTTTAAATTTTAATTTTAATAATTTAAATACTGCTTCATCTGATGACATTGATGACATTATTGTTAAATATACTTCTTTTTGAAATTTTAATAGTTCAGATTGACTTAAATCTGACACAACTGGTTCGGGCACTGACTCGGGCACTGGCTCGGGTTCAGACCGGAGTATTTGGTTTTCCTCATCATGCTGGGGTTTAGATTGGATTATTTGGTTTTTCTCTTCACTTTCTGAGGAATCAGAATCACTATCTGAGGAATCCGAATCACTTCCTGAGGTTGTGGTATCATCATTTTCTTCTTCCAAAATATCTCGTCTTAATTCCTTATATTCTTTTTCATGAATTTTAAATTTCTCATCAAAAGTATATAAATTCAAATAATCTCGAGATTTCAAATCAGCCGATATATCAATTAAGTGAGTTTCTTTATCCCAGTTATCAACTATATTTATTATATCTGGAGGATTAGATCTAAAATTAGATTGCCCTTGTCTTAATATATTTTTGATTGCAGTTTTTGTTTTATTATCTAAATTTTCATCTTCTTGTAATAAATCTCTATATCTATTTAATATCATAACAGTTGCGGCATTTGAATTTTCAATTAAGAATTCTCCTGTTATTTTCAACAATTCAATTGATAAATTAATACTTGAATTTGTAGGTTTTTCTAGTAATAATTGTATGATTTGTAACACTAAAACGTGACTTACAACTTCATTTAAAGTCAAATAACCAATAAATGTTACTGATGATAAACATAATTTATAATTATTTGTTATATACCCTGATTTGAATTGTAATACGAGTCTATTTATAATTAATTTTCCAATTTTTGGAATATGTGAATTGATTTTACTAATTAAAGCTGAGTATAAATATGTCTCTTTTGGTTTTTGAAGTTGTTTTTTCATTATTGATCTTACTAGTAACCCTCGACCTCTAACAATGTTTAATTTCCAAAGACGAAAAATTGTGGTTTTAACATTAAAAATCCAAAAATCATGTATTAGTTTATTGATTGATTTCAGTAGATTTTTCCAATTTTCCTTTTGAAACTTGTCATCGTAAATAATTCTTCTACTTCCTTCATTTTGAGATGGTTCTGTAACCCCCGTACCATTGTTTCCATTATTCTTACTCATTGATACTTATCGCGTGTGTATTGAAACACTTGATTATTTTGAAACTGACTTTTGTTTTTGTTTGATTCAAAAAAATTGAAAAATATCGCGACACGCATCTCTCTAAGCTTAGACCAATTCAGTTCAAACACACCAAATCATACTCTGATCATGAAGAAACCAAAGAAAGAGAATATCAAAAAGATCACTGAACTACTACATATTCCTAGAGATCAAACTAGTGAAGCAAGAATTAAAATTCATATACGGAAGAAATTAAATGATATAATGCAAAATAATGGAGAAATGATAAGATATAATAAAAGATTAGTTGAAAGAGTTCAAAAATCTTCAAGAGAAGAAAGTACATTACGTAGAGCTTTAGGTAACCTAAAGAGAACTTATGATTCTGTTATGTTTCAAGATAGGCAGGGGAAACCGTTCAGTGTAAGTACTCTACGATTTAATGATTTAAAATTTCGTAATGAACAATCAAAAGTTATATTTGAAAATGTAATGAGAATAAAAGATGCAAATAAAAGACAAGTTAATAGAACATTAGCATTGACTTTATTGGGAACTAATGAAAAACAATTAAAAGATCCTTATTTTATAACTAAAAATGTAGTTGATTTATTAGCATATGATCAAGAAGCTCAACGAGCGTTATATTTATGTCGAATAAGTGATAAAAGACATGCGGTAGTTGGAATGAATACTATAATGGAATGGTTTTTTGATAGAAACGATCAAAAAAATGGAATTAAAGTATTTAATGAAAGAAGAAATTATGGAATTGCAAGTGATGGATATACATATTTAAGATTATTTGATGGAGTTTCAAAAACAAGTTCATGGGGTAAAGTTAGTAATGAAATGAGTGATAGAATGATTGAAACTTTTAAAAATGGAAGAGAAATTATACAAGATCATAAAAATAAAAATTTAACTACATCAATTTTTAATGCTTGTCTAAGTATATTGGTTAAAAATTTTAATCATAGACAAGCAAAAGCTTGGGGATTTTTTGATGAATTAATGGAAGATAAAAAGTTAAATATAAAGGGAATCATACCTGATTCACAAACTTTTACAATTTTGTTGCATGGTGTTAAAAAATATACTGATTTTGAAAAAAATAAAATTTTGGAGGATAATACTTTATCATCACATGAACGTATTGTTAAATTATTAGATCTTGAAGCAGGTCATATAAAAACAGCAGAAGCAATTTTTTTAAAAGTAAAATCATTAGCAATGCCACCTAAGGAAACTTCAGATCCTGAAGAAAACAAAAAATTGATAGCTAGTTGGCTCAAGACTAGAATTCATATTGATATGCCACTAATAGCTACATGTATCAGTAGTCTATGTAGTCGTGAATCAGGAACAGGTGTTGATTTAAAAGGTGGTTCACATTATTTATATAATGAAAGAGCATTAAAAGTATTAAGAACAGTTTCACCAGAAATTGAATTAATTTTACAATTTTTAGAAAAAAATGATGGAAATGCAGATGAACTTATCAAGGCTTCACAAAAAGTTCAAAATCATACAGATTTAAGGATTAAATTAGCTTTAAATGGGTTAAAAAATAAACCTAAATTAACCTATGTTGATAAAATTGATGATTTAATACCAAAAAATGTGATCAATGAATTGGACAATGATATTAATCCATCAGTATACATGAATTATCTTGATAAATTCAAGAAAACACCAGAACCATTAATTGATTTTAAACGTGATTTAAATTTTGTTGAAAAATCAAATACTAAAAAGAAATTAAAAATTGAAAAAAAGAGATTAGAAGAATTACAATATTCAGTAAATAAATTTTTATTAAATCAAACATTTGATAGTTTAATTAATATTGGGAAATTTAAACAATATGTTGAAGCTTTTTGGTTTTCATTAATTCAATGGGGTGGTTTAAGAATTTATCCAGCTGATTTGAAAAGACATAATGTATTAGATAATTTTCTTGATAAAATTAAAAATGTTCGTCTGCATCAAAATGGTAGAATTCCATCAATAATTGATGATGCAATGTTTAATTCTTTTATATATAAAGTTGGAGAAAATGGAAGATTAAATGGTTCAACTAGAACTAATATTATTATGGAAATGTTTACTGCATTAGTATTTGCAAGATATAAAGTAGATAGTATTGACATTAAACAAGATCATATAGAGAATATGTATTCAACTTTTTTTAAAGATATTCATTATTATAATGATTCCAACAAGAAGACAACATATAGTACAAAACCTCATTTAACATTCAATCAATTAAATGAACTATTAAAAAATTTACAAACTTTTACAAATGTTTATTTTGCTCATTTAAAAAAATCTAAAACATCATTTATACCAATTGATTTTTATAACTTTATGAATAAAATTAATGATACAATAAATTTTGCAAATTGGTTACAAGTTGAAACTTTAGAACAAAAAATTCATTTAAATAAATTATTGATAAAAGCTAGTATTAGATATTATAAACCTAAAGCTATGATTGAAAAGGGAGATGATATAAATTATGTTGGTTCAATAGAAACAAATATAAATATTTTAATGAAATTATATAATGAAGTTGAAAATTTAGATGAATCAAATCAAACTATAAAAAGTGGATTAAAAAAATTAATGTCATTAGGTAAAAAGTCGAAAGAGGATGAATCAGTTGATAACAAACTTACGAAATTACAAAAGGAAATTTATGATTTAATAGATGTAAATAAAATGGAAACTACAATGTAAATAGAAATTGTAAAAAGAAAATGTATATATTCATTGCCAGTACTCATTTTGCTGATTCAAAACAATCAACTCTAAAACTCTAATTTTGAACAAGTATAAAGCTTAATACAAAGACCAATACTATTAACCCAAATCTATCATTAAACCTAAAATTACTAACAGAACCAGAATTTAATCTTAATTTATTTTGACCACATGCATAAATTCCTTCTAATGTACTTTGATTTAAATTTTCAGATATATAAGTATATTTTCCACAATCAAACCGAATGTTAAAATCTGAGGTATCACAACTCATTTTGAATCAGTTTAATCAAAGACGAAATGAATCAATTTTTAAATTGAGTTAGTGATCTTTCTGAATATTTATATTGATTCCAACAGTTGTTCATTAGATTGCCAAATACCAAGAGATTTTAATTGTTTGAGTGATCAAAACATGTGACGTTTTAAAATGAATACACGTTTCGTCTGTCTTCATGATTTTATTCAAACAATATAATCTTAAAATAATATTTGAGAAGAATTTACCGGTAATATATTATTAAAAAGTAGATTTGATACTTAACATTGTGAATTTTTATTGTTGCAATTGTATTTACCCCTTAACCTAGCTCTATTTACCCCTTAACACTAAACTCGCTTAATTTGAATGTATCTCTCATCTTTATTATATTGCTGTCGACTTAAATTCAAGAATCAATTATCCAGCAAATATCATCGTCAACGATACCCGGATCGTGAGACTATCATTAGAGCTACCTACAGATATCAGACAACTCAAATTTGAACAACTAGCAAATTCACCAAAAGCTTTTTTTTGACTTCAACAAAAATAATTGGTACAACAACAACACCAACATCATGTCCTCCCACTACCGAATCAATAATGTCGAAAATTATTTCGCTTGGAGACATGAGGTTATGACTCAATTTTCGATGGTTACAAATTTTGACAAGTTACCCAGATTAACAGATGACAATACTTTAGAATTTATGACTGAATTCTTCCCCATTTTTGAGGGTTTTGATGGGATTGAAAAATATTTTACATCCAATAGTGATGAATTAGATTTTGAAACTCTTAAAATCAGAGGTATTAGGGTCCCACCTGGAGAAAACAAAGCTGAATTTATGAGGATAGCTTGTGAATTATTAGACGAATTATTTTCTCAACGGTTAATCAACGAAAATATAATTCCACTGATGATGCTTCAGAGATTTTACCCACATAAGGAGATTTTAACTACGGGTGATGCATTCAAATACATACAATCTTTATTTTCAAAACTCAATTCAACAAAGATATTAAAAAAATTGGAAGAGTTAACAAAACCTTTTTATGAGAACAAATCGGCAGATTCTCACATGGAAACTTTGAGTCTACTTCAAGGATTTGGATATCACATTTATAATAAATTAGATCAATTTTTATACAAATATCCCATGTTAATTATATATTTTATTGGATATAGAGAATGGGGAAACCTCAAGAGAATAGTAGCTCAAATTATTTTGGAATTATTTAAGGAGTTTATTGAACACTGTGAAAAGGGCTTGGAATACAAACTTCCATCTGTGGGCGAATTTGAATACAGATTGCATACTCATCCCAATTTTCCATCTGACACATCAACAATTGTCAAAAATTCAGTCTTGGCAATTCAAAAGAAAGAAGAAAAAGAAGCTAAGAGGCTTAAAGAAGAATATGAATTATCTAGAAATAGAAAGTTTCGTAACAGAAGCGGTGGAAGTGGTACAACTAGAGGTAATTTTAGACAAACTAGAAATGACAGATTTAATTTTGAGCAAAGACATGATGGAAATTTTAGATCGGGAACTGGTTATAGAGGAAGAAATCGAGGGTTTAGAGGTAGAGGTAATTTTAGGGTTGGAAAACCGAGACGTAATAGATACTAATACATTGATAATAATAACAATGACGACTATGGACAACAATTTATTGAACAGATTCTAATGGAAATAAAATATATGAAGCAAATTATTACTGGTCTATTTGCAAAAGTATTAGAAAGAAGATCATTTCAATTTTCATAGGATTTACTGCTTGGTGATGGTAGACTTGAAACACTGGGAAGTAAGGGAACAATTTAAACTACTGAAACTTACAAATTCAAAGCATGCAATAGAATTAAGTGGTACATATTCAAAAGAAATAGAATAAATTCGGACACCAAAAAGGAACTACCAGATATTTATTACTTCTTGATGTCGAACATCTTTAGTTTCTGTCATATTGACGCCGTCACTTTCAAAAAGATTCTTATATCTAAATTCATATTGTCACCCATTGAAAGATGGTACTTTACTAAGCCAAAAGAAGAAGTAAAAATTTCAAGATTACAATATTCAAAAAGTTAACGGTCCTTAAGGGGTATTGTTACAATTATATCTAAGTACTAATACAATCACTATAAACTTTGTAAAATATCAAAACTTGCTCTTGGTTTTTTGGGAGTTATAAGTAAATCTCTATTATTATCACTATTGGTGGTTAATTTGAAAATTTCAGGTTCATTTTCTTTATCATCATCTATTTCATCTGTACCTTTACTAAAATTTGAATCTCTTGATACTGTTGTAGAATATCGTTTATAATCTTGATCCATTAGACTATAATTACTTTTTGATAATAAATTTTGATTTTTGGGAGTTAAATCATTTTTATTTTTATTTGTATTTGAATCAATTAATTTTCTAAATTTTGTTGTTTTTGTAAATGATTTTATTATATGATCTTTATCTTGTATTTGATTTTTTAATTGTATAATTTCTTCTTCTTGTTCTTTCAAGACTTCCATTAATTCATCTTCAGATTGTGATTGAGATTGTTGATGGTGTTGTGGTAGTGATGAATTTTGTTGATAAACAATTTTCAATTGAGATTCTAAATTTTTTATATAATTTTTATATTCATTAATTTCATGATTTATTCTTTTATAAAATTCTTCAATATTTGTCATTATTAATTGAGTATTATTATCTAAATTACAACCTAATATATCATTAATCATATTATCTTTTATTATTATAGTTTCAGTATTTTGTAAATCTACAAGTTTATTTAAATGATTTAATTTTTCAATTAAAATTTTATTTTCTGATTTTAATTCTTGTTCTATTATATTTGAAGATAATGTATTTGATTCAAATTCATTAATACTACTATTATTCATAAAATTTGCAGATGATGATGATTTTAATATAAATATTTCTTTCTTTTGTTCTTCAATTGTTTGATTTAAATCTTGAATTAATTTTATAGCTTCTAAATCATTTGTTTCTATATTTTTAAAATTATTTTTTTCAACATTTATAACAATATTTTTAGCTCTTGCTGCAAATCTTAAAGTTTTATAAGTTTCTGAAACTGATTGATTTGAATTATAATTATTATTGTTATTTGAGTTTAAATTCGATCCCATATGAATCGTACATAAAATCAGTACTAAACTTTTACCACTTAGAGCAGGTTGTAATAATCTAGTTAATTTTGAATCTCTATAACTAATATGATTATCAACCATTCCATTATTTGTCATTGATGCTAATGAAGTTGTTGAAGAATTTGCCATTGAAGATGATGATAATCTATTTATAACATTACTTAATGCTAATAAAGATTTATTAATATATGAACCTTCTTTTCTCCTTTCTAAACTTGAAGAAGCTCTTTCAGAACCAGCTAAATCACATAATGATAAAGTTGATAATATTTCATTATTTGTTAAAGTATTTATAGTTTTTAATCTTATTTGTAAAATTGAATGAGATCTTGAAGACCTTGAATTAAAATCAGTTGCACTTGTTTTTCTATTTAAATCACCTTTTCTAATTAACGATAATATTTGATCTTTTGAAGTTATTAAGGGGGTATTCAAACCAACAACTTTTATACCAAATTCCGGATCATCTCGTATTTTTAAATCAGTCATAGGTAGATTATTATTATTGTTGGTACTACTGCTACTACTGAGCAAATCAATAATCTTCTCATTATATATTTCAAGATATGATAAATTAATTTGAAATTTTATTAAGTCACTTGATTCCTTATTAATTTTTGCAAATATTTCATTTATAGATAATTCAATAAATCCTAATTCATTTTCATCACCTTTCATACTATAAGTTTTACCTGATCCTGTCATACCATAAGCAAATACAGTACCATTATATCCTTCATTTAAAAATTTATCAATTATTGGTTTACAAGTTCTTTTATAAACTTGATAATTATTATTTAAATTTATATCATTTGCTGGAAATACTTTATCAAATATAAAATTCGTACCATCTAAAGTATTTGATATTATATTATTAAAAGGATCAATATTCCAATTTTGTTGTTGTTGTTGTGATTGGTTTTGTTGATAAGTTTGAGGATTTGGACGAATTGATACAGAAATTGTACCAGTATATGGTTCTTGACGATTTATATAATTATTACTTGAATTTATTGGTGTACCAGGTCTACTATTAGCTAAAGATGAACTCGGTCTTGAACGAGTTTGTTGTTGGTGATGTTGTTGTTGAATAGGTGATGATGAACGTATAATTGTTGGTCTTGAAGGAGGTCTAAAACTTGATCTCATTGTTGATGTATTAGTTGAATTAATATTATTATTTATAGTAGAATTAGCTCTAATTGGTGTTGATATATTTGATGAGGAATTAGTATTACTCAATGAAGACCTTGATCTCATTGATTGTTTATGAGACATTTTTGAATAGCTATTTCTGTAAATTATCAATTGCCTTCAATTGTACAGATGTGAAGGTAAAGAAATATAAAAAGATATGCCATATTTTGTAAGGTTTGTAAGTTTGTAGATCTAAAGATTCTATTGTTTATATTTAATCCTTTTATGGAAGTTTAATTGAAAATTGGTTAAACTGGTAGCATCGTAGATTTTGAAATCTTCAATTTTTATACAGAAAAAAGTTTTCATTAATCAACACAATTTTTATTCTTTTCCTGAAATTATCAAAAATTATGCTTTGATACGGTTAGGATTTGACACTTTCTTATTTTATCATTATTTGATGTCCGAAGGAGACTGGCATGATGTTCATACCAACTGTATTGATAGAGCCAACAAACTTTAATCATATCAACAACATTGAATCATTATCTTAAGGTTCAATAATTTGGTTTTTATAATCCCGATCATGCCACAGTGTTTCATTGATCCAGCTTCTCCATTCTCAGATTGGAATAACCTCATGGCAGATCAATATAAGTATCAAATAAAAGAATTTGAGTAAATAGGTGAATAGTTTGTCAGAAACTGCAGAGCCAGGCATGTTTCGAGATTTTGATGATTCATTTGTATGTAATGGCTGCTACTCATGAAGCTTTGGTCAGGTTTGAAGAAAATCAAATCATCAGTACACGAATTGTTCCTGGAACTGTTCTTTTTGACAGTATGTTCACCCGTTTGCTCAAAGAAAAAAGAAAATAAGGTTGCAATGGTATTAGAATGTTTATTTTGATGAAGTTTGTCATTCTGTTTTCACAAGAAGTTTTCTTCATCATTGAAAGTTTGTTATACACATGGAAGATGGAACAAAAAATTTGTTTGTATTTATATCGTCACTTACAATGTCAGCATAATTAGAGGTTCCAACAATGTCAAAACTAGACTACTTATTTAATAAATAATTAGATTTTGAAAAAAAAAAAAGTCGTAACATCATAACATCACAAATATTTAAAATGAAGTTTGTGTTATTGAAGATACAGATTCAACTTCTGGGGTATTTAGGGAGCTCATCAACATCAATCATATTATTAATCTCGAATCCTTAATAATTCAAATTTTATAATACCTATTTTACACTGTGTGGAATTATTTTTATTAATTCAAATAACAAGCTGTTTATGAAACTAAGCATATGGATCAGGAAACCTCAATTGCCAATGTGTTCGAAAATTTCAAACTGATAAACACTCACCATAAAACGCTAAACAGGTAAATCCTTAGAAAATTAGCAAAAGCAACTTATGCGAAAAATATGTACTGGTCTTCATAATGAATTAGCTTAATTAGATTACCAGTGATACGTAAATCAAAAGACTTCGACTTAAACCTATTTTCGTCTGTTGAATTGTGTCTTAACGTTTTGATTTTATCCATAAATTGAATTGCAAACCTCAACTCAAGTTACTGATAAAATAAAAGAGTTTAAAATAAGGCTGGAAAGGACGGAGATAGTTTTAAATTGAAGTTTAGTTGATTGAGTGTCTCACCTATAATTAGTGTCAGAATTTGTACTAAAATCAAATAGGTTCACAACTACTGTTCACAACATCAAAAGAACAACACTTGTCAATGCTCCGAATAGATATAAGCTTTGGTAATAGAGTTTGAAAGTTGGAGATTTTATTTAGATTAACGATAGAAACAGGAATTTAAAATGAAAATTTGAGTTTTGAAGAAACATTCCAAACTCAGAGGAAGAAGATCTGCATTCTTCTTTCAAAAAATCACATACTAATCACCGGAAGAATACAAGGAGTTTTTGAAAAAAGAAAAAAGCATACAAAATATATATAGTCTATACATGAAATGGTATATTATAGCATCTAAAACTTTTCTGATTTTTCTAACTACCTTATGGGACGGCACAGAAATATCTGACAATTCTGGTCACTCTCTACAAGGTATGTACATTGACGAGTTAGAACTAAATCTCCAGTCTCTTTGCCTAATAATACTTTTAAGTTCCATAAACTATTTCAATTCAACTTTGTAACGAAAAATTATGAAACTGATCTCTAACTTTGTGTAAGTTTTTATTTTTATTATTTTCTCTAGTATCGTCAAATTAATTAACCCATTCCCAATTACACATTCAGTATGAGTTGAAATCTAACTTACTTAAAAATACTAGTATTAAACCGGAAGAATATGCTTATAAAGATTCATTCTCTCGGTCGAGTCATTTGCGTTGGTTAGAAGTCTGCAAAACTTTACATAGAAAATTAATATTTGAAACATTTCGTAACAAATTCTCGTCAAAAATGGAAAATGAATTAACTACCATTCTGTATTGATTCACATAAAATCAGTTGATTAAAGATAGCATATTATTATGAAGTAATAGTTACCCCCTTTCTCATAACTCATTGATACTCTTGGTTACAGCATTTTTGATGGGTTTTATGGAATTTATAATAAATTATAATATTTCGTGTAAATTAAACGATTTTTAACATGATAACGGAGGGTTACTTTGTACATTAAAAAAAATGGTACAATTTTAATTCACATTTGAAACAATTAAATGAAGAGATCTAGATTTTGTTTAGCTATCATTCTTCAGTTATAATATTCTTTAGGGGTACTCATCTGCTAATTTCTAGCTCTAAACCTATACTTATCTGTAAAGAGGGGGAATGGCTAGAACCTGACTTACTTCTGCATTTTTACCTAGCCCAAGGCATTTTTTTCATATATTCGTGTTTTGAACTTGAAAAATGTACATGATGGAATGTTTCATAATAACATCTTTCTCATAAAATTGAACAAGAATGGTAAGAGGACAAACAAATTAGTCGGTTCAATGAGATGATTGAGAATGTTCCAACTATTTCACCAAATAAAATTGAAAATTTGAGGATAATAAATAACAATAACCAATTAAAAATTGACACTATGCGACATGTGTAACTTTAAAATTAAGAAATTAAATAAAATCAACGCAATGTTAGATCTTCTTTTTTAATTTGTTGATCATTTTATGCTAATTACGTTCTATAATAAAAATTTTTTACTTTTTACTTTTTCGTATTACGTTGAATAACGATTGAAAAAGTCAATTTGAACCAAGAAAGAACCAGAGCAAGCTAATGCTTAATTAGATATAAATCTTATTTCTATAATTACTTGCAATCCAGCAAAGAATTTGAGTTTATGTTTTTGGTTTTAGTTGGTTATTGTAAGATTCTTGTTAATTGTTTACTTTTTAACTTTATTTGTTTTATTTAGTTTTTGTAATTTAATTCTCCCCCTTTCTTAATACTTTTTTGAAACAATAAAATAAGTAATGATACGTAAAAAT
This sequence comes from Lodderomyces pseudojiufengensis, assembly GCF_024610245.1. Lineage (NCBI taxonomy): Eukaryota > Fungi > Ascomycota > Pichiomycetes > Serinales > Debaryomycetaceae > Lodderomyces > Lodderomyces pseudojiufengensis. The sequence continues at coordinate 212,102 of NW_026261539.1, forward strand.
CATGGAAAATGTTAATAACAATATCGTACCTTTTTTTTCTTATTATTATTGTTTATTAGTTTAGCTAATTAGTTAGTTAGTAATTTTTAATTCGTTGCGTCATTAAAACTATAGAAAATAATTATATAAATAATCATTCAATTCTTCTATTTTATTTTTTATATTTTATTTTAAATCTTTTATTATTATCACTATAAAAAGTTTCAACTAACTTCACACACTCCCTTACCAACAACAGTCTATACTTTTCATATTCCAACTATCGTCATTCCTTACTTTCATTCATTTTTACACTTGTTCATAAAAAAAGTTTTTACTTTCATTCATTCATTCATTCATTCATTACTAAATAAAAATTTAAATTACGCGTTTCAGAATTCCTAAGATGAAATTTTCAATTGCAACCATCGCTACCATTTTGTCTTGTTTAAGTTCAACATTAGCTGCAACAAATTATGTTTATGTTACTCAAACTAAACAAGTAACTAAATTTCAAACTTTAACTATTGGAGGAGAAGAAACTGTTGCTCCTGTTACAACTGAAGCAGTTGAACAACCAGCAGAAGAAGAACCAACTCCTTCACAATCAACTTGGGTATTTTCAACTAATATTTTAAATCAAGATATTGTTTTTACAAGTTTAATTGATACCAATAATATTGAAGATATTGCTGTTAATTTATATAATGAACATATTATAATTCAAAGTGGTGATTCATTAACTACTCAAACTTTATTAGTTCAAGCTAATCCAACTACTTTATTAACTTCAACTGTTGGTGACTCCAGTGCTGCTGCATCATCTATTTCTGCTATTGAACCACCAATTGCATCATCTGTTGCAACAACTTTAATTTCTTCTTTTGTTTCACAACCAGAAGAAAGTCCAGAATCAACTTCAATTGATGCTGTTGCTGCGAACGAGCAAGTCTCCACTGCAACTCCTTCAACAACACAAATTAAAACATCAGGTTCTTCATCTCAAGTACCACCAAAACCTACTTCAACTAAACAATCACCACCATCACCAGCAACTTCATCAACTCAAGTTCCAGCAACAACTTCATCATCATCATCATCTCCAGATTTTGGTAATGTTCAAGATGCACAATTTTCAAAAGAAATATTAGATGCTCATAATTCAAAAAGATCATTACATGGAGTATCATCTTTACAATGGGATCAAAAACTTTATAATTTTGCTCAAGATTATGCAAATAAATATTCTTGTAACAGTGGATTAGTTCATTCAGGTGGTCCATATGGTGAAAATTTAGCAGTTGGTTATAAAGATGCTTCAAGTACTGTTGATGCATGGTATGATGAAATTAAATTATATAATTTTAATAATCCTGGTTTTTCAAGTTCAACTGGTCATTTTACCGCTTTAGTTTGGAAATCTACTTCAAAATTAGGTTGTGCTAAAAAATCTTGTGGTTCTGGTATTTATGTTATTTGTTCTTATGATGATGCAGTTCCAAACATGATTGGTCAATTTCCTCAAAATGTTTTACCATTAGTTAAATAATGTACTCAGTAGTTTCAAAGTGAAATACTGGTTAAGTTTGTCCTTCGCATAAAAATAAAATCAAAATAAAGTACAGTCGTAGTAGTAGTTTTTATATAGTTACCATATGTTTAGATTGAATTTTCAGTGATTGTTTTTCATATTTTCTTACATTTCTTCATTGGTGTAACTCTTTTGCAACTATTGATTGAAGTCAGTCTGCGTTATTGCGCGTTTTATCAACCCCTCTTTCGGTGTTTTAGTTTGAGTGTTTTGTGTAACATAAACATTATCGTAAAAAAATTTACAGTGGATTTATCAATTGAAGTGGAGTTTTTAATCCTATCAGTCACTAATAGCAGTTATCCTGGAACAAAAGGATAATGGATGACAGCATTAACGACAATGGCTTTACCAACAATCAACTAAACAACATTAAAACTGAACAACAACCACCACCACCACCAAATGTACCCCATCATTTAACTCAAACATTAAATGAATCATCTTCAAATAACAATAAAAAATCTACAACAACTACAACAACAACAAATCGACCTAAAAGATCAACTTTAGCTTGTATAAGATGTAGAACTCGTCATATACGATGTCCAGGAGGTGATCCATGTAAAAAATGTCAATTAGCAAAAACTAAATGTGAATATATTGAAGCAGATAAAAAAATTGTTATATCAATGAAATATTTATCAAGATTACATGATGATATAGCAAGATTGAAAAAAGAAAATGCAAGTTTAAGAAATAATATCAAGGAAATTGAAAATAATAACAACCAGAATTCAAACGATTCATCAATATCATCATCATTTAAACAAAATCATCCTTTTTCACCTTTAAATCAAATTCATGCAACTGCTCCACCTAATTCATCATCATCAGCAAACAGTAATAACAATACTGGTAACAACCAAACTGGGGTTGAAGTTATAAATCCTTCATTAGATAAATATGGTAGATTAATTCAATCAAGAACTGGAGAAAAAGTTTATGTTGGATCATCATCAATGACATTATTTGGTTTAGAGATTCAAAATATGATACCTCCAAATTCTTCAATCAATTTATTATCTCAAAGATCAAATTCAACGGATAGTAACAACAATAATAATAAGAACAAATCAAATCATTCAAGTCCAGCAAATTCACCAAATGATATACGACATAATGAACCAAAAGAAAACAAGATATTAGAAAAAGAAGGAAATGCTTATAAAATTACATTAACTAAAACAAATACAAGACCAGGATTGTCAATGAATTTTTCATTACCTTCATATTCTTATGCTATGTTATTAGTTGATACATTTATAAATTATAATGATGGATGTTTTTATTTTTTTAATGAAGGATTGATTAAACAATTTTTGTCAAATTTATATAGTGGAAAAACTGAAGAAAATAAAAAAATTTTAAGAAGAAATAATACCACCACCAATCAAGATAAAAAGAATATTGAAGATGAAACTATATTGGAAACTATTTGGTTTTGTAAAATTCTTTTAATTTTTGCAATAGGTGAAATGTATTTAGGTACAGAATCAAATACTCATGCGAAAAGACAAAAATTAGAAAATATGAAAAGATCAAAAAATAAATTATTAAAAGAAAAACATACATTACCAGGTTCAGGATTTTTTTATCAATCTTCGGAAATTTTTACAGGATTATTTGCTTCAGGAGCAATAGATAATATAACAAAAGATGGAGGAATTGAAGTTATGTTATTATATGCTTTTTATTTACAAGTTGCTGATTGTACTATAGCATCATATTTTTATTTTGGTTTAGCCTTAAGAGCTTCCTTAATCTTGGGGTGGCATGTTGATGCAGAAAAAGAAAATTTAAATAGATTTGAATTAGAACATAGAAGAAGAATTTGGTGGACTGTTTATATGTATGAAAGAATGTTATCATCAAAAGCTGGATTACCTTTAAGTTTTGCTGATGATTCTGTTTCAACTGATTTACCAATGGATTTTAAAATTGAGCTTACAAATTATCCAAAAAATGAAAATGATGTAAGAAATTTTTATATTTTCCCACCTGCTGATTATATAAATAATTGTGTTACAATTACTCAAATTAATGCTGTAATATTATCTTCATTATATACAAAACAACCAAGTTATAATATTTTACCAATTGTTTCAGATTTAGTTCAAAGATTAATCTTGTGGAAGAACTCATTACCAAATTATCTTAATGTTGATTATTCAATTGATGAACCAAAAGTTTCAAGATTAATTGTAAATTTAATGACTGAATATTTTCAAGGTATAAATTTAGCTGTAAGACCTTTATTATTTCATTTTGCTTCAAAAAAATTTAAAGAATTAAATCTGAACACAAGTGAAGAAAATGAAAATAAATATATTGATTTAACAAAATATTCAAAAAATATTTTAAGTTTATTAAATTCTTCATTTCAAGCATCAATAAATACAATAAAATCTATTTGGTCATTAGTACCAGATAATATGGTTGCCCTTTTTGGTTGGATGGATAGAGAATATCTTTTCACATCTGCATTAACTTTAATTTTATTTAATTCATCATTTGGTGTTCATGATGCAACAAAATTACATTTAGATCATGCTTTAATTTTATTTACCAAGATGAAAAGATTAGGTAATTATCCTGCTGCTTTAAGAAGAGCTCAATTATTGAAATTAATTAAAGTTTTAGATTTTAATGGTGTGATGATTGATTTGTTAAAAAAACATGATGAAGAATATATTGATGTGGGTTTGTCACAAGAACAAGGTAATGATCATAATCATCAACATCATGATAATCAACAACAACAGGAAGCACCACCACAACACGATCAACATCAAGATCAGCACCATCTAACTAACGAAAATCAAGATCAAACTCACCAACAACAAAATCCATTAACAATAATAGATTTACAAAATACAGAATTTTATAACAATCCAGATTTAACAAATATAGAAGGTTTAACATTTTTAGATGAAGAAACAAAATTATGGAATGAAATTTCAAATGAAGCAGGTTGGTTAAATTTTTATAATAATAATGAATCTCAAATTGATGATGAGAAACAACAATTTTTTTTTAATAATATTGATCATACTACAAATTTGAATTCTAGTTCATCTAATGGTTACTCTGATATTTTAAATAATGATTTAGGTTATAATTTAGATTAAATTAGAAATGAATTGTATTATTAATACCGTAAAGATTTTATTAATATTATTACATTAAGATATCTATCTATTATTACTCTAATCAGACAAATTATTATTCTTGAAACATATATGTTGTTTGTATTCTTAATTCAAGATTCAGTTTTTTCAAGATTCAGTTTTTTGAAGCTGGTGTCAATACAACATTATGCTACCTAAAAGACCAAAAAATAATTATATTCATCCAAAATTTGACCCTTTTCGACACGTACAATTGATATGAAGGATCAAATTCTTTATCATCTCAAGTAACAAGGAGAATTGGAAAATGATTCAAAATCCGAAAACACTAATTAATGACATATCGAGCTTCTTCTTCTTAATGTTAAAACATTCCACCAAAATCATTAGTATTTAAAGGTGTATTTCTTTCATTTGCTTGTTGTAAAATTTGTTGAGGTGATAAAGTTGTAATTGGATTAAAATTATTATTATTATTTCCATTTCCACCAGTATTTCCACTAGAATTATTACCATTATTATTTCCAAATCCATTATTCTGAAAATCATTCATTGGAGTTTGTGACGAATTGAATGTTGAGTCATTACCAGTAAGCATTAAATCATCAAGTGGTTGTGTTGAAGGTTGTGGTAAATGCAGAGATTGTGGTTGAGAAGGTGGTTGAGATGGAGGTTGAGATGATGGTTGAGATTGGAGATGTTGATGTTGGGGTTGTAGATTTTGTTGTTGAGGATGCTGTTGTTGTAGATTTTGTTGTGGTTGCTGCTGTTGTTGTTGTGATGGTGGTCTCTGTTGTTGTTGTTGTTGTTGTTGTTGCTGATTATGATGCTGAGGTTGTTGTTGCTGCTGCATAGGTTGCATTGGCTGCTGCTGCTGCTGCTGTTGTTGTTGTTGCTGAAACATCTGTTGTTGTTGTTGCCTTTTCATTTCTTCCATTCTCATTTTTAAATGTTGCATAGCATCACCATATAATTCTTGTAATTTTCCATATAATGGATTTAATTCAGGCATATCAGGAGGAGCAACAACAATTGTAGGATATATAGCTTTGATTAAAGGTTGATTTCCATGATATTTCTCATTCAAATAATGTAAAGTAGCTAAATTACATTGTAATCTTTTCAAAGCGTTTGTATAAGATTGAGTTACATTAAATCTATTTTCATTTGACATTTGTTGCATAAATTGTGGATTACTTAACATATTATTATACATCCCACTACATTTTTTAATTAAATGAGTGTTTATTAATAATAAACATGTAACTCTATCTTTATCTAGTGATAATGGTGCTCTATCTATATAATCTTGCATTAGATATGGATTTGTATTTGGTTAATTGTTTGTTTGTGTTTCAAGATATTTTTTTTCAAATCTCTATTTACAAATTTATTTATTTTGTGCTAGTTCTATATACAGTAAAAATTTATTATGTAGATTTAGTTATTGAATCAATTCTTGTTCCAACAACTCGTTTCATTCCTATAAAATTCATATCAAATGTTGCTCTACCTTGAGTTAAAGCTCTTAATTTAGATAAATAACCTATCATTTCTTTTAATGGTGTTTCAGCTATAATAATTTTTTTATTTGAAAGATCTCTTTTTTTAGTTGATGATAAAGTATAATCAGGTGGTAAATAAATTTTTTCAGATTCTTCAATTGACCAATTAGCAATTTCAATATTTTGATTAGATTCATCTTCAACTGATATTATTACTGCATGACATCTTTGAGTTAAATCATGTGATACTTCACCTAAATCTGCTGAATTAACATGAACTTTTGTTTCCATAATTGGTTCAAATATAGCAAAATTAGAATCATTTTTTAATTGTTGAATAGATGTTCTACCTGCTTGCATTAATGTTGGAATCAAATCTTCAGATTTATCTACAGCAGCATCCCATTTATCAATTTGAATTAGAGTTGAATTTATAGTTAAACCTAAATTTGGACCACCCATTTGAAGTGAAGTTAAACAACCATTAATTATAGCTTCTTTTAAATCTTCTATTGATTTAGGACATTTCCATCGTCTTTCCGATAAACATTCTTTTACAAATTCAGAAGCAGCAGAATCTGATAATATTATAACATTATTTTCATCTTCATAAATATGTGCACCATCAACATTTTCATATTCACGACAATTTTCAACGTGACTAACAGTAATTTCTAAACCTTCATTAACAATTTTAGTTGGTGGTTTTATAAATGATTCTTTAAAAGCTACAGCAACTTCTCTTAAATTTGCTTTTGCTTTCATATCATTTATTAATCTATCTCGAACAATATCTAAATGTAATTCTCCCATACCACTTAAAACAGTTTGTCCCATTTCTTCATCAACATGTACTTTTAAAGAAGGATCTTCACGAATTAAAATATCTAAACATTTTTTCATATGTGCTTCATCACCAGCAGTATGTGGTTCAATTGATGATGTAAATAAAGGTGGTGGTATATCAATAGGCATAAGTTTTAAACTTGATTCTAATGCACCTATTGATTTTTTATTCGTTGCAACTATAGTATCACCGGTACGAAATTCTGTATCATAACCAGGTATAACAGCAATATTTCCTGCTCCTACATTTTTAACTTCTTCTGGTGAATCACCATGCATAATTAATAATTTTCTGATTAATAATTTTTTACCAGTTCTTGTATTTACAATATTAGATGAAGCTGATAATTTACCACTATAAACTCTAACAAAAGCCATTGGTCCTCGAGTTGCGTGAGTCATAACTTTGAATGTGAGACCTATGGTAAGATTATGATCATTGTTGAATATTAATCCTTTTGAATCCATTTTTTTGGCTATTTGTTTATTCTTACTTTTAATCTCTGGTATTGAAGATTGTAAAGGAGAAGGTAAATATTTCACAATTCCATCCATTAACGGTTGAACTCCAATATTTCTAAAAGATGATCCACAAAATACAGGAGTTATAAAATTATCAATTGTAGCTTTTCTTATAACTTGATCTAATAGTTCTGAATCAATTTTCTTATAATCTTCAGTTTCTAAAAACGCATCAATAATTGATTCATCATATTCTCCTAATGTTTCAACCATTGATTCTCTAGCTTTTGAAAACATTTCAAATTGATCTGGAGTTAATGATTCAACTTCAATACTTTTCCCATCACTATCATCTTTCCATTTTAATAATTTTCCATGAATTATATCAATTACTCCTTTAAATTCAATCTCTTGATCATTAGAAATTTCAAAATATGGTAAATTACATAAAACAACTCTTGTTTCTAATTTAGTTATAACTTCTTTAACGGTTCTACTAAATCCAGCTCCTGGTCTATCCATTTTATTTACATATATTATTCTTGGTAAATTTAAATTACTTGATTGTTTCCATACTTTTTCAGTTTGGGCTTCAACTCCAGCAACTGCATCTAATATAGTTATTGCACCATCTAAAACTCTTAATGATCTTATAACTTCAAATGTAAAATCAGCATGTCCTGGTGTATCAATTATATTAATTTTATTTTCATTCCATGGAATTGTTATAGCTGCCAGTTGAATTGTTATTCCTCTTTCTTTTTCTGATGGCAAATAATCTGTAATAGTATCTCCTTCATCAACATTTCCTATTCTTTTTGATCTACCACTATAATATATCATACGTTCTGTAGTTGTAGTTTTACCTGCATCTATATGTGCTATTATTCCAATATTTCTGGTCTTAGGTAGAGCAATATCATTCACCGTTGAGTAATAACATCTTCGAAAAAGGGATGGTGTAATGAAGGTTCGAGGTCGTAGTAAGATCATTCAAGTGCTACTTATGAAGTTTTCAAGTTTTTGAAAATTTCTTATCTTATTTTTGCGCAGCAGATATGAAAAAATTGGTCAGGTTGTACCTATCTCTGGTCGCCCATCAAGACAACTTTTGGCTCTAAACTCATTCAAGCCTCGGTCGAGTTGGAGCAAAGCTGTACGAGACTGTTTATTTTGGCATGACATTTTTTGGATAATTGAGCTGCTGGTCTAGTGGTATGATCCGTCCTTGGGGTTGTAAAATGCCAAAGTTTTGACTAAACGACGTCTGGGCGAGGTCCCGGGTTCGATTCCCGGGTAGCTCCTACCAGTATGATTTAATACTATCTTTTTTTTCGTAATTATTCATTTACCACCTAAGAAAACTAGAGCTGTACTTTTTTATCGGGTATTGATGAGCGCGATCTTATTCTGGGGTTATTATTTTAGAAACATTTTCCGAAAAATTGATGTAGGACATAAAGTACTAACAACAACCACGGAGTTTTCGACTTGAAATCATCACTACATTCCGATAAATGGGGTAAGTAAACTGTTATAGGTTAGGCGTTTTTGTTGCGGGATTTGTCATCACTGTTCCTTAAATTGTAGTATAATTGAATACTCATAACCTCGTTCTTGTGAGAAGCATCATGCACTGATATTACTAATCCACTACAAAACATGTAAAAGATCTTCAACAACGTTTTGCTATAAAGTCGTTTAAAGTAAAGCCTATTTGTAAATCTAGTTCAAAAATGGATTTGTCACGGTAATCCACCTTTGATAAACTGTTCGTACCTTTTGGTGTTTTAAACTTTTCATCCCACAAAAAAAAATTCCTTTTTTCATTTCTCGTAACGAGATCACCGAATTACCGAAAAATAAAAACTTACACAAAAAAGGATTTGTCATTAAACGCAAACATTTTGCTTACAAAAATTTGTTAAGCCGTATTCTTCTTGAGACAAGCCAATCCAAAGAGGACCACACTTAATTCAAAGACTGTAGATCAAACAAACCATAAAAAGGAATATAAGTGTAACATAGTTCGGGGTTTAACTCATTTAGTTGTTCAATCAGATTTCAAATCTTGTTCGTAAAGTTACTAAAAGTGGTTTCAAAATTAATGTGTCATATTATTTCCGTTATTTTTAAATTGATTTTAAAAAATTTTAAATAGAAAATATATGAAATATTAAAGGATTTAGAAGATTTACCAAATTTATTTAATGAAACTCATATGATAGAATTTTGAAAAGAGTTTTAAATTTTTTATGAATAATCAAAGTCTAATATTTAAATCAAAAATATGTCTGAACCACATTCTTCAAATGAATCAAGTTCCACAGTCACACAACATTCTCAAGAACTTGAAAAAGATATAGAAGCAGTTTATCCACCACCAAAAGAAGCAATTAATGAAAATGATCCAGACATTGATGGAGGTTATGCATGGGTAATTTTAGCAGCTGGTGTTATGTTCAATTTTTGTACATGGTATGTGTTTTAAAATTACATTATTTCAAAAAAGTCAACAAGTTTGGAGTATTAACAAATTTTTATTTTAGGGGTATGAATTCTGGATTTGCTATTTATTTTGCTCATTATATTGAAAATGATACATTTGAAGGAGCCACTAAAATTGATTATGCTTACATTGGGGTATGTAAATGAAATAAATACAAAAACAAATTTAAAATACTAACTCACTTATTAGGGTATTGCATTTGGAGTTGGTTTATTTTTTAGTCCGTTAGTTATATATATGAGAGGTATAGTTGGATATTTACCAATTTTAATATTGGGTAATATTTTACAATTTACTTCATTAATGTTAGCAAGTTGGTCAAAAAAATTATGGCAATTATATTTAACTCAAGGTTTAATGCAATCATTTGGTTTAGCATTTTTAAGTTTAATTGCAACTCCAATAATTGGAGAATGGTTTAAAAAAAAAAGAGTATTTGCAAATGGAGCAGCTGCTGCTGGTAGTGGATTAGGTGGGATTGTTTTTAATTTAGGTATGCAAAAAGTTGTTGAAACAAGAGATGTTCATTGGGCACTAAGAGCTCAAGCCATTATAGGATTTGGTATTACTTGGATTGCAATTTTATTAGTACGTTCAAAAGCATCAACTCATAAATTAGAATTTAATTTATTTGAATTTTCAGTTTTTAAATTTGCTGGAGTTTATTATATTATTTGTTTTGTTTTATGTTGTATATTTGGTTATGTTATATTATTATATACTTTAGCTAATTGGGTACAAACTTTAGGTTATAGTTCATATCAAGCATCAATTGTAAGTGCTATGGTTCAAGTTGGTAGTTTATTTGGTCGTCCTTGTGTTGGTTTATTATCAGATAAATTTGGTGGAGCAACAGTTGCTAGTATTGCTTATATTGTTGCAGGAATATTTTGTTTAGCTATGTGGATTCCAGCAAGAAATTATGCAACTGCTGTAATATTTGCTTTAATTGAAGGAGCTTTAATGGGATCTGTATATGCTGTTATTGCTCCAGTAATTGCAAGGTATGTGATAAATTAAGAGGGTTTTATAAGGAATTTTACTAACTTACCAATTAGAACTTTTGGACTTGCTAAAATGAATGTGGTCTTTGCTCAGGTTTGGGTCTTGATGGGTACAGCAGGTATTTTTTCACCAGTTATTGGTGCAAAATTAGTCAAGGGAAGTGCTGCATCAATTGATCCAACAGCTTATCAAAATTGTGCAATATTTGCAGGAATTATGTATTTAGCAGCTGGTGGATTTTTATTATTACTTCGAGGTTATTTAAAAGCAAGAGATCATATTTTTGAAAAAGATGGACTTACGGATTCTGATTATCAAGATTATACACTGGTAAGAGTTCCTGTAATTGATGTTTTTACGAATATTTTTGCAAAAAGTAAAGAAAAAGCTTAGACGATTTTTTTAAAATCTAGATTTTGTATAATAATGTAAATAGAGTTTAGTAGAAGCAAGTCTTTTGCACAAATAAAATAATTTTTAGAAACAAATTTCTCTGATAAGTAATCGTTTCTTATACACACTAGTCAAGATCGCAAAAAACATAATGATTGATCGTCATGCAGCACGGTGTTATTTATAAAAATTTATCAATGGTTAAATTACATTTTTCGTTATTCAAACAACATTGTTTCACATTCTTGAAAATCTGGTAGCTCATTATTCACGTAATTTTTCATTAATTAAAGTCAGCCTCGCGTAAGACGTGACAAGAATAGACGATTTGATTCATTGAAAAGAACTGAGTGTTGGCTATGTTCATATTAAAGAGTCTTACAATTGGGAATATTTGGACGATTTGCTCAAATTTTGGCTGAGAGTGAGAGTAAGAGAAAGTACAAAAATATTTTCAGTGTTAAAAAAACTAAGATTAGACCCTTGAAATTGACAAGAGCTTGCAGCAGATGTCATGAAAATTACACTCTTTTTGAAAATAAATTTCAAACCAGCTAATTCTTTACGCTCACTATTCTGCTTTTGGACAGTAGTGTGTTATTTTGATTGCCTGCAACAAGATTCTACTTCTTAAATTCTATATTTTTCAATGCCACGAGGCAATTGTGAAAAGAATGTTTAATTGGTTGAGCTTTCTTTCTATTATTAAGTACAATCTAATGCATTATCTTATTAAATACCATAGATTAGATAACACGATCTCCTTAATATTTGAAATAAAAACAAACGTGTGTATAAATTTAACTTTAAATCAAAATATTTATTTATATAAATAAATATAATTTTGTGCTAAAAAATTATCTATAACATAAACACAACTTTTTTTTCTCTTTTACAACCAAATTAATCAAAACATTTGCAACCATGATTAATGATGAAACAGAACAATGTTCAAGGTTGGTTTTAATAAATGGTAATCCAAAATATTATCATACAATAATTTTATTAAAAGAAATTAAAGAATTTAAAAATAATGAATTAGAAATAATTGAAATTGAAAATGTTAATGCTTCATCATCTCCACCAAAAAGAGCAGATTATATTCACATATGTGTTGAATATCAAGAAAATTCATGGGATCCATTAGATAAATTTGTTAGCTTCTTAAAAAAAAATAAAACAATAGTTGATGATGCAAAAGAAATTGGAGTTTATATTCATTTTCAACCTGGTAAAAGTTGGAAAGAATATAGTCCCAAGGATTTAAGAGAATATAAATCATTTTTAAAATATATTAAAGATTCTTGTGGTGATAAAGTTACTCAATTTGCTATAATTGATAAATATGATATGGAAACTGTTTATATGATGGAAGATGAAGATAAAGAAGATGAATTAAAAGAAGAAATTCAATCAGATATTATATATTGGAATAATTTAAGAACTTTAGATTATTGTGAAAGTAGTATTCGTAAATTTCCAGATATTAAATTACCTGATACTTTAGAATTTTTAAATATTGGTGGTGGATATGCATTAGATTCATTAAGAGGATTTAAAATGCCACCAAAATTAAAAGTTTTAAGAGCAGGTCATGGAGCAATAGCATTTTTAGAAAATGTAATTTTTCCAGATACTTTAGAAGAATTAGATCTTACTGAAAATAAATTATATTTTTTAGATGGTATAAAATTCCCACCAAATTTAAAACATTTAGATGTTTCTCAAAATAGAATAGAAGATTTAAAATTTGCAAATTTTCCAAACCTGTTAGAAACTTTAAGTTTGGGTTTTAATCCAATTGAAACTATGAAAGGTGCTAAATTCCCACCAAATTTAAAACAATTAGAAATTTCAAATACTCCAAATGAGTCAATGGCAGGTGTTAAATTTCCAGAAAGTTTAGAAATTTTAAATTTACAAACTGCAATGTCAGGATCAAAAGGTTTAAAATTACCAACAAAAGTTAAAACTTTAATATTATCAGAAAATGAAATTACAAGTATTGGTCCTTTAAAAATTCCACCAACAGTTGAAATATTATATTTAAATGGTAATAAAATTAAAACTTTAAATAAAATTACTTTCCCACCAAATTTAAAAGAACTTCGTATTGGTGATAATCTTTTAACAACTTTAAAAAATGTAAATTTCCCACCCACATTAGAAATTCTTGATATTGATAATAATCCAGATTCATATGCAGTAAATGAAAAACAAATTATAACATTAAAAGATGTTATATTACCACCAAATTTAAAAGTTTTTAAATTAGGTTATCATGGGTTACGAGTATTAGAAAATTATGAATTTCCTTCGACTTTAAAAACTTTAAGTTTAGCTTATAATGAATTAAAATATATTAGAAATATAAAATTTCCAAATTTAACATTATTAGATCTTAGTGGTAATGAAGAATTAATTACATTAGATGGTATTGATATTCCGGAAAGTGTTACTGAATTTAGAGTTTCACCTGATTTATTACCAAATTTACCTGCAAAAGTTACAGAAAGAGCAAATAATAATAATTTAACTATTAAACAATCTGCTCCAAAACCCGAGTTATTGTTTATGTGATTTTGATTTTGATTTTTGATTCTTTTCTATTTATATAAGTATAAATATAAATAAAGTTGTTTATGTGATTTTGATTTTAATTCCTTTCTATTTATTAAAACTATATATACATGCTTTTTCTCTAATCTTCATCTTCATCCTCATCTTCATCATCTTCATTTTCATCTTTTTTATTACTTTCCAACATACGTTCTAATTCAGCATCTTCAGTAGCAGTAACAGCTTTTGGAGCCATATTAATTTTACATATACCACCATTTTTTTCTATACTATTTATAATTTTTTCAATTGATTTTTCTAATAATTGAATACCTTGATTTTTATCTAATGATTGAACTGATAAAAAATATAATGGAGCAGCAACTAATTTTGCTTTTACTTGCATTTGTTCAGTTGATACTGATTCTGCTTCTTTTAAAGCTAATTTTATTGCATCTATTCCTTCATAACCAAAACATGAAACTTCAACATCTGCTCTTATATTTATTGCTTGAGGAGTTAATCTTCTTGAAATATATAATTTTAATTCTTCTAATATTGCATCATTTGGTGGTGTTAAACCTTCAAATATATTTGAATCTGTTATTGATAATTTAAATGCATCATAAGCATGACCATATTTTCTACTTAATGGCCATCCAATAGTTTCATATAATTTTTCCAATGAAATATTAAATTTTTCAGCACAATGTCTTAATATTGAATGAACTGCTTTACTTTTATTATATCTTTCATCACATTTTACAATATCTTCAGCTGATACTCTTCTTTTTGATAAATCAATATATCCCTTTTCCTTATCAACTCTTAATACTACTGCTACTTCATTTTTCCCAACTCTAATTAATTTTTGAATTGATCTAATTCTTCTTCTTGATAATTCTGATAATAATACCATACCTTCTATATTATCATATTCTAATAATTTAACATATGCTCCCATTTCTGCTATTTCTTGAACATTTACCATAACAACTTCATCCACTTCGGGATATTTGTTTTCGTAGAACCTACAATTAGTGGAACTCATTTTTATGTGGGTTAGTTTGTAGGTAAGATTATAGTTTGATTTGATTTGATTTAGTTTTGACTCAATAAAGTTGTGTTTGATATTTGAAATTTTTTATTTTTTTTTCATCTTAAAATTTTGTATGCATTACACGTCAAAGGTTTAATACAAGAAGAATTAGAAACAACTGTTTAAATTGAACTTTAGAGATATGGGCATATTGAAAGACTATCACTTAATTTGGTATAGATCGAGATGTTGAATCAAATCGATTTTCGACAGGTGTTTTTTTAAAAAAATTGTCACAATTGTACGGATTGTATCCACTGTATTTGGAGAAAGCGTTGTTAAAACGTCACTAACTAGAACGGGTCAAGTAGATCTCTCACGACGGAAAGTTGAAACATTTTTACAACGAAAGCCCATTAAATCTCTTAGTTATTGTCCTTTTCTTTATGCATGAATAGCTCATTTTGATTTCGACCACCAAAATTGTTTTCTAGTTCTATTTGATCTCGTAAATTTCTTGAAAATATATATTTACATATTAAAATTCATAAACTTCAAATCAGTTTTATCATTTATGACAGAAGTCTCAACACCTACCAATGAATTCCCAAATACTGAAAGCGTTGATGAACTATTCACAAAGTTAAGCATACCAGAACTACAACAGAAATCAACAAAATACAAGTCAATTATAAATAATACCAAGAATGAATTACATGATTTAGTTAGTAATAAATACAGAGATCTTATCAAAATTGCAGAAGACATAAGTGTTGTTCAACAACAGACTTCACAAATTGATGGAAATTTGCAAGAATTATCTTACAAACCGTCTGCTTTTGTTTCACCGTATAATGATAAATCTCAAAAATTCAACAATTATTTAATCAATAATCAAGCCTTAAAAATTCAACAAAATACTAGATCAATAGTCGTTAAAAATATTTTACAGAAGAGATTAAACAAATTAAATAGTAAAATAAGTCATCATGGACCAAGTCCTTTATTGCATACTTCACATTTTATTTCATTCGTTCAAGAATTATATACTATTAATACTGTGTTTCAAGATGTATTGGAAAAAGACAAATCTGTTCTACTACAGTTACAACTGGTCAAAAACAATTTATTAGAATATTTCAAATTTGAAATGAAGGTATATAAAGTAAGTGAATCAATATTGAGTTCAAGTGATAAATTTCGTTCAAGTCAAAGATTGAGCGAAGAAGATTTAATAAAGTCAGACTCGAATCAAGACGATGACATTTTTGAAGATGAAGAAAATGACTCAGATGAAGACGAAAATAAGAATCTGAAATTTGATATGATCAGTAGCTCGAAGTTAAACCTGGCTGATCAAAATACACTGCCTTTATGCAACTATTTAGTATGTTATACGATACTAGAAAATGAGATTGGCAATAGTAGTAAAATCAGGGAAGACTTTTTGAAATTCAGAATCGCTTATATTAGTCATTTAATCACTACACTAAAACCGAAAAATAATATCAATTTTTATACATTGTTCAAATATTTGGAAAATACTTGTAGATATGTCAAATCTTATTTCGAGGAGAATGGTGATTATTTCAGATTAATTAATAACATTAACAAACCATGGAGTGTCACTTCGATGGTAGGATTTAAGGATTGGTTAGAGGATACTATACTTGAATTCGAGGTCAAGGAAACAGAAACAACCGAATCCAATAGCTTGCAACAAAACATTATATCCTTTTTACGGGACTCATCATTGGTATCTTGGACAAGTAACGAAAAAATTATTTCATTTGAGGAAGTATTAAAATTTGTTAATAACTTTTATGAGTATTTTATTAGTCTTAAAAAATTAGAAGAAAATATGGAATTCTCTGGGGTAAATTCAAACTTAATTGAAATAATATCAAATACAAACTTACTTGGAGAACTTACTGAAACATTAATATCAACCATAAGAATATTTTGTCAACAGCATATATCAACTTTAAATGATGTGAATGGGATTTATGGATCTTTAAAACAATTATTATCAAATCCAATTTCATCAAAAACCAATAAATTTGGATTTGATCTTGAATTTGTAAATTTAATGGATTATAATGTTGATGATTATATTTCAAATGTTTCAAATCAAACAAGCTTAAATTTTTCAACTAAAGTAACACAAGATTTGCATGATTGGATACATCATTTTAATAAAATACGTCAATTGACAAATTTGGAACAAGAAGTGCTGTACTCGATTACTTCACAAGAGCCTCAATCTACTGATCTTCCTCGTCTTTACCAGACCCTTAAAAACGATGAGGTCATATGGGGAGAATTTTCATCCAATACTTTAAAGTCTGGTTTTGAAGAACTTTACAAAGAAATTATAACACTATTTGAGAAAGAAGTATTGCAATTATGTGATTCAATTGAAAAATTGAGTAACGATCAAGATAAAGTTGACAAACTATTCTTCTTATTAGGATTAATACATGATCTTGACACAGGTATAGATTCAAACACAATTGATTACAGTAAAATTACAAAAAGGATGAATGGTGTTATAACGAAAATTTATGAAAAAATTATTAAACTTATTTTTGACTCAGAAATAAACGAAGCAATAGACCAAAATGTACAAGAAATATTGAAGTTAGAAGGAAACGAAATACCAACAACGCCAAGTCTTCGTTTTGCTCTGACGTTATATGAACTTGCTCAAAATTTATTAACTCGCTCATCCACTATTGAGGCTCGAAATATAAACACATTCATTAAAGATCCTACTCTGAATTTATTTATTGAAATAAAAAATAACTGGATAAAAAGTTTAGCTGAAAAGTATTTCGAAACTGTTATTGACAAAATTGAAGAGGCTAGAAGTTCGGTCACTGAAGAAACAGAGTCACAAGGGTATAAAATCACTAAAACTCAAGGCTTAAAAATATTAGCAAATCAAATATTTATATTACAATTTAATCATACTTCCATTGAAAAATTGAATTTCAAAACTCAAATTCTGAAGCTAGCAGAATTTTGTGAGTCTGCTATTGACGAAAATTCATTAAAAGTTACCATCAGCGAAGTTTCATCATACTTCAAATCCAAAAAAAATATTTATTTACCATTACTGTTAAATATTGAAAATTAATATAAATAAATTTTTGATCCATCTTTAGTTAAATCTTTTAGTACTTCAACTGTTTCTTTAATATCCCATATATTTTGTTTCTTTTGATCTAAATATGAATTATCAACAATGATTATTTTAATTTCATTTTTGGATAAACTTGAATCTTCATTATTTAAAATTTTTTGTAATCTACCTGGTGTACAACATAGTATTCTTGATCTAGTAGTTTTCAATAATTTTAAATCTTGATCCACCTTATTTTTATTTATTAATTTTAATGAACTTCCATTTAAATCTTTTGTAGCCCTATGAATATCACAAGCTCTTATTGCAGACATTGAAACTATTGCAATGTATTTTCTATCTTCTTCATGTTCATCTTTAATTTCACTCTCTTTCTTACCTTCTTTCTTCTTATTCTTTTTATTCTTCTTATTTTCTTTCTTATTCTCCTTACCAGGTAACATATTTTTAAATCTTTGAATTATATAATCACTTAAATTATCTAGCGTTCTAGGTTTTTTATACTCAGAAGTTGACCTTATATTATCTTTTGAAAAATATAACTCACTTAGTTCTAAAGTTGATAAATTTGAATTTTTTCGACTAATTTTTGAATTTATGAAATCAGTAATCACTTCTGTATTTGATTCGGTTGATATATTTTTCTTTTGCTCTGTATCTAGTTCCATTTTCATCTTCTTTTTCTCTTTAAAATTGGATTGACCTTCGGATCTCTTTCTCTTTTTTGAAACCGTTACCTCATCGTCAGGTTGTTGTTGTTCTGCTTGCTCATTGGTATTATTTGGTTGTTCAACACTTTCATCTTCAGATAATTGAACATCGTATTCTAATCCATCATCTAAATCATCTGCTTCTGCTGTAGGTGGTGCCATTCTTGAATAATTGATGAAATTTAAATTTAGTGGTTATATGAAAGAGATGAGAATTTATCAATCAATACTGACACAAAAAAACATCAATATCTTTGATCTGTACAACCAACAGTACAATCAAGTTAGAATGATATAACAACTCCTACTCAGACTATGTTTCCATTAAGAATATCACGTAATGAAATAAGGTCAAAGTTATGTCATCAAAGACGATCAATAACTATCAACAGTGATCTACGAAATAAACTAAATGAATCAAAATTACATCCTGTGGTTATAATTGGAGGTGGACATGCAGGTTGCGAAGCTGCTACAGGTTCTGCGAGATCTGGAACCGCTACGACGTTGATAACACCCGAAATAAGTAAAATAGGTACAGCATCTTGTAATCCATCTATGGGTGGTGTAGGAAAGGGAACTTTATTAAGAGAAGTTGACGCATTAGATGGTGTAAGTTCAAGAATTACAGATAAAGCAGGAATACATTTCAGGATACTTAATGCATCAAAAGGTCCTGCAGTGCATGGTCCAAGAGCTCAAATTGATAGGAAAATATATCTTAAAGAGATGCAAAATGAAATATGTAATTATAAAAATTTATCAATCATAGAGGCACAAGTCAAAGATATCATAATTGAGCCAACTCATTCTGAGGATCATAATGGAAGAAAATACGGTAAAGTTAAAGGCTTAGTTCTTGAAGATGGAAGAATACTACGATGTGAAAAAATAGTTGTCACTACTGGTACATTTTTAGGTGGAGAAATACATATTGGGTTAAAAGCATTTCCATCAGGTAGAATGGGTGAGAAAGCTACTTTTGGCTTATCGGAGACATTTAAAGAAGCTGGTTTCAGACTAGGACGATTAAAAACAGGAACTCCAGCTAGATTATCAGCTAAAACAATTGATTTCTCAAATATGATCGAACAACCATCGGATTTCCCACCACAACCAATGTCTTATGTGAATGACAAAGTAGACTTAGAAGATCAATTAGTGAAATGTTATCAAACACAAACTACTCCTGAATTTCATTCAATGATTGCAGCAAATTTGGATAAATCTATACATATACGAGAGACAGTTAAAGGTCCAAGATATTGTCCAAGTATAGAATCAAAAGTGATAAAATTTCCACAAAAGCAATTTCATACAGTTTGGTTGGAACCTGAAGGTCTTGATACTGATTTGATTTATCCAAATGGAATTTCATGTACTATGCCCGAAGAAATACAAGAAAAATTAGTCAAATTAATGCCAGGTTGTGAGAATGTAAAAATGGTTCAACCAGGTTATGGAGTTGAATATGATTATGTTGATCCAAGAGAATTGAAAAATACTTTGGAGACAAAACTCGTCGATGGGTTATATTTAGCAGGTCAAATTAATGGAACCACTGGTTATGAAGAAGCTGCATCTCAGGGTTGTATAGCAGGTATTAACGCTGGTCTTTCATATTTGAAGAAACCATTGTTGGAATTAAGAAGATCCGATGGTTATATTGGTGTTTTGATCGATGATCTCATCACCAAGGGAGTGGAAGAACCATATAGAATGTTTACATCAAGGTCTGAATTTAGGGTGTCTATTAGATCAGATAACGCGGATATTAGACTTACTAAATTGGGTTATGATTTGGGAGTAGTTGGTGAAAAGAGATATAAACACTTTGAAAATGAGTATAATCAATTTATAAACATCAAGAATCATTTGAAAAGTTTGAAGTTGTCTGGGAAAACATGGTCCCCTGTTTTATCAGGAGCTACTACTGATTTGAAATCATCAACTCATGTTGACGGTTGGAAACTTTTATCGTACAAAGGAGTTTCAATAAATAATTTGTTACCACATATTGACAAATTTGTTGACGGAGTCCCTGAGTTTTATCAAAATTTAACAAGAAGATTGAAAAATCGTATAGACGTTGAAAGTGATTATGAGCCATTCATGTTTAAAGAGAAAAGTCATTTAAATGCATATGAAGCAGACGAAAATTTATTACTACCTACAAATTTCAATTATACTAATGAAGGTAATTTGAAGATCTCATATGAAGCTTGTTCAATTTTAAATACTATTCAACCTCAAACAATAGGTCAAGCTCGTAGAATACAAGGTATAACTCCGACAACTATCTTTGAGCTTTTAAAATTGATTAAAACCCATAGACACTTGACATCAGCCAACATACAATCAGGTTAGAGAGTAATTATTATATAAAATGTAACATTATCATGTATATATGTATTTAAAATTCACATATCATTTTTTTTCACTTGAGTTTTCGAGCATGTCTTCATCAATTTCTTCTTCACCCAACAAGGCAATAGTTCGACAAATACTTTGATCAATCTCGACTAACAATTCAAATGGTAGATTTTTTTGTGCCAACTCTGAAATCTTTTCGACATCACTATTTGAATCATTATTACCGGCAAAGTTAATATTTTTCAAATATAAAAATACGTCAGACATGTCTACCTCTGTTGAATCTCGTGAATATGCATACATTTTCAAATCGTTCATTAGATTTTGAAGGAACGTATTTGATTTTGATTGAAGTATATTGATGATATTTTCAGGTAAGTCCAGACTGTTTTCGCTTTCATCAGTACCATTGACATCATTCTGATTATTTATGTTTCTGACAAGTTCTCTAATATCGTCGGCAACAATTTTGTAGTCTATTGAATCATTGGATCCATTACTCGAATCATCCATAATTTGCTCTTTATCTGGGACTTTTTCATCATCGGCAGCAACTGCAACCGGTTTTAGAATTGAAATTTCTTGAGCACCGTCTATCTCTTCCTCGACATGAGAGGCTTTGCCCTTGTTAAGGCTAACTTCATCTGATTGAGGTTCATCATCTTTTTCTTGATTATCTTCCATAACAGTCTCGATGTTTCCTGGCTTTTCTCCTTCAACCTCTTTGACTTCTTCAATACTTTCGGCACTTTCTTTGTTCCAACCAGAATTACTTTCCTCTTCACCTGCAATGGAAATATCTGTCCCGGTATTATCATCAACTTTATTCGGAATTGGCTCAGCACTCTTAATTATTTCATCATCACTATCTTTAGATGTAAGTACTATAACCTCGCTTTGGGCTTCAGCACCAGATGGTTCATTCCTTGAATTAAACTCCAACTCATCCGAATCAATTTGATGGCTTTCAATATCAGCATTTTTTCTCGTATAATCAGATTCAAGAGGCGCTGGTTCTGCCTCCTCCATTTCATGATCGACAGAATCGATATTTGTATCGAGTTCATTATCCTCATTATCTTTTTCATTTTCATCTGGACTTTTGATTGCGTCTACATATGAATCCATTGCTTCTGAATTGACGGTGACAATTTCCTCATTATTATCCTCACTGTCTTCATTTGATTTTGTGGATCTCAAGTTATCGCTGATAACCTCTACATTAGTTGATGTAACTGCTGACTTGTCTGATCCAATTGTGGCAGATTCAGCTTGATTTTCATTCAATGTATTAGGATCAATCGATTCTTCCTCCGCTGGAGCAGATGCCGAAATTTCATTGTTAGACTCAGCTGTCAAATTACTAGATTCCGCTGATTTTATATCCGACAAATCTATTGAACTCACCATACCATTCAGGTTTTCTTCTTCATTATTTGATACAGCTTGATCACCTGTTGAATCATTCTCTGTCTCTTTTGATTTCGAATTAAGCATGAAAGCCTCCGCAAAGGATCCATTTTTGACTTCTTGATCTTCAACGTGACGAATTTTTTCCTCGAATGAGTTGTCTTCCAATTCACCACTCGTCGAAATCTCATTTTCTTCTCTTGATATTGAAACTTTATTTGTTTGTTCCAATTCCGAAACACCTTTATCCATCAATGGAGTAGCCGATTTTGATTCACCAGTATCATCGTCAAGATCTTTAACAAATAATTCTTCACTACTAATTTCAGCTGCATCATCTTTCTCAGATTGTTCACCCATTATTTCATTTTGTTCAAATGACTCGTTGGGTGCAATTATATCATTCTCTTGCTGGGAAGAAGCATAATTCAAAACCAGATTTTCAGTAACATTGGAATGGTGTTTTCGAGGTTCATCGACGTCCAGATCATGATCTTGAGTTTGAGTTTGTTCAGGTACTTGTATCTCCTGAGATGCTTGACTTTCATGTACAACGGGCTCCGTATTTGTGTTTGGAGCTGCATTTGCGGTAGTAGTATTATTATTAACTGACGATAAAGTATTTTCCTGAAGGATTCCATCACTTTGCAAATTTTCCGATTCAATGGACTCCTTTGTTATTTCGTTGATACCACTAAGTTTATTGTCGACAATAGCATGATCTAAGTCTTTAATCCCTGGAGAGCTCTCACTGGGCTCATCTTCTTTAATAAAAAATGTTGGCCGTTTGAAATGTCTTTGTTTAATTGAACTTTGACTTGAAAATTGATGATTATACTCAAAAGCATCTTGACTGAATAATACACTATATTCTGTTGATTGACTCAGTTTTGAATTATCGGCACTTGAAAATAAATTTTGGGATGTCTGTGAATACGAATACGTGGAGTTGTTTGCATCATTTAAATTCACATCATTAAAACTTGGATTGTTTGCAGAATCTTCTTCAGTATATAATTTTGCTTTTTGGGATAAAAGTATTTTTTGCAAATAAGAAACAGGTCTTGGAGCATGTGCTTTTAGTGTAGTATCAATTGAATCTGGTATAATCGGTTGAGTATCTGTTGAATGTGGCCTTTGAGTCGAAAGAGCTTCCCTAGTGTCCGTGTCCGTTGAAGTGGTTGGGGCCAAACTGTCAAAATGCAGGTTATTGTCTTTCATTGTTGGTGTTTCGACCTGTGAATTGTGTGAGGAAGACAAAGAAGGTGAGTCTTGCTTCATGATACGCTCATTGTCCAGTTTGTTGCTTTCCTCATTTGTGATGAAGCCTGGTTGTAATGTTTGGTCAGCAACAACATTTTGAGGTTCAATATCGAGTTTTTGGTTAACGTCTGTATTTTTGTCTATCTTTCTTTTCTTATGTTTGTTCGTCTTACTTTCATGAAAAGTTGCAACTTTACAAAGGAATTTTAAATACTCAAGTGTTACTGCTCCTCTATAAGTTGATCTGAAATATTTCTCACCCAGTTCGGTGATGACAGAGGACTGATTTTGCATAATATGTTTAGGTATCTGTTTTACTAATGAATTTAATGTAGGTTGAGTATTTGATGTGGATTGTCTTGAGGATTGTCTTGAAGTGGGTGAAGGTTTCCTTTGTGAAGAACTTCTTGGTCTTTTATTTGAAATATTAGTCAATGCTGGCTCATGGGCCGGTAGTGATACGTTATATCGAGATGGTGATTGTATGTTTGGTTTATTTGGTGATACTGAATTATGACCTATTAATGGTGATGGTTGTAAAGTACTTGTGTTCAAGGTCGGTAGATTGTCAATTTTAGAACTTTTTTGATTATTGTGTATCATAGCGCAATGCACATCGATCCCAAATCTAATTTCTGAAACTTGATGCTCTTTGCAAATATCCGTATAGATATCTAAAACGATCTGCTTTTAAAAAGGTTTGTTATGATTTAAATTTTCAGTTTTGTGTTTGATCCATTAAATGATTCTAGCTACCAATTAATATTTCCCGTTTCAATACTGTATATTCAAATTTAATCGATTGTTGCTAAAGATATTGCTAAAAAACAGTAATAGCATTATAAGATTAATGGCCAAAACAAAGTCCGACTCTGATTTGGGCTTATCATTGCCTTCAAAGAAACAGAGTTCAAACAATGGTGAGAATTTATTAGTTGCATTGGTTTCGGGATGTACAGCAGCAGCAGTCACTGCAACTTTGACTTATCCATTTGATTTCATCAAAACTCAACAACAAATAAATAAAGATGCATATATGAAAAAATGGAACATACCGGGGAACTATCCTAGTACTTTAGGTCAAATGTATAAAGGTGGAAGTGCTTTGGTGCTTGGTGAAATAATAAAAAACGGAACTAGATTAATTTCATATAATTGGGCAAGTCAATTTATGGCAATTGATTCTCATCATGGACAAACCAATAAAACTACCGCACCAAGGATTGTCATTGCTGGGATTATGAGTGCAACTATTGAAACTGCTTGGATTGTTCCTTTTGAAAATATCAAAATTACAATGATTCAAAACCAGTCTTTACAAAATGAACTAGTTAGAACAAAAGATTTGGGTTACGACATAACTGGATCAAAGTCAAATCAATTATATCAACATCACCACAATAAACTATCTAATAAGCCATTATACTTAAGACAATACGTCTCACCTAATGCTTACTACTCTGATGAAATAATAGACTCAATCAAAAATCATAAGAATAGATTTCAACCACCAAAGGCAAAAGAGAGACTACATATCGAAAATTTGAAAGCATATTATAATAAACATCCGTCATTGACTTTATTTGGTACGATAAAAGAAATGTATAGGTTGAAAGGTATAAAAGCATATACAGCTGGTACTTTTGTAACATATACCAGACAAATTGCTTTATCATGGGTATGGTTCTCATCATACAACTTCATGCGCCAATTAATCAATCCACATCAAAACGAAAATGTTTGGGCCACTCACGACTATTCCATGATAACTTCAATCGGGATGCATGCGATGTCATCGGTGGCAGTTATAGCAATAACTCAACCTTTAGATGTGATCAAGACTCATTTACAACTGAAGAATGGTAAAAAAATTTATAGAGATTCGTTGACTACAGCTTACAAATTATTTTTAACCCAGGGTCCATTGTCAATGTTCAAAGGTGCTTTACCTAGATTTTTAAAAGTTTTGATAAGTAGTGGTATGACTGCAACTGTTTATGAATATGTTGAAAATATCGTAAATGCAGCTGGAGGTCAAACTATGTTTAGATTGGATTAGATCATGTATTAATTATTATAAATAGACTGGTATTAGAATCTCACCACTTTTGTGCTTTACCCCATTAAATGATTTTGCCAATTTACCACCAGCAGAGCTAGGTTGACTGAAAGCAATTTGACCACTTTGAAGTCTTTGACCATAGATTGAGTTTTCACAAACATAATTTAATAATTTCAAACCTAATCCTAATCTTCTCCATTTTGGTGAAATCCAAATCCTAGAGATTCCGATTTTAATTCCAGAAATTTGTTGATTGGGTACAATTTTTTGATTTTTGAAGATCATCCATTTTCCTTCATTCACGGTATCTGTTGTACATAGTCCCATAGCTTTATTATTTATAATCACTACAAAGGCTTTACTTCTTTCAAAATTTGAATCTCGCCATTGCTTGGAATCATCACTAGCATCTAGTTCTTGATTTACCATATTCAAAAGCTTCTCGATCTTGCCAATCTGTCTTTTGTTACTCTTGTCAATTGTCTGAATTGTAACCTGTATACTGTTCTGATTTCTAACTAAATTCAACTTGCCTGTCTGAGGTTTTGAGTTATGACGAATAAGATTGAAAGTAACCGCTTCCAGTGACATCAATGTACTTGGCCAACTTATTCCATTAGTAAACTCCAAATGATATTTTTTGTGTACTTCAACGTCTGCTGGAATTTTAGTATTATATATCATTTCACATATTGTACATGTTGTGGTTTTTTTGAAGTCATTATTAAAAGTCAAGATCGACTGAACTTTCTCTTTATTAGCGACTGTATTTAAGGTTTTAATAGCCATGTCATGTTGTAGTAGATGAGCTGATTTTAATAGCACTGACTCGATTGTTATTGGTACTCGTCTGAATAAATTTGATGAATTAAAAATTTCACAAAGTCAAATTCTCGTAAATTCAAATCATGCTTGAGATTATTTACTTTTTCTTTTCCCCAGATATTAAATTTTTCACCATACAAAAAGCTCACAACATATTTCAAAAATGTCCGCGTATGCTAATTTATTACCAGAAAGTGGTCAATGGAAACAACAAATAACAGCTTTCTTATCAGAGGATGTCCCTTCCTTTGATTTTGGTGGTTTTGTGGTTGGTTCAAAAGAAGAAACTGGCTCATTATATATGAAACAAGAAGGTTTAATATGTGGTATTCCATTTGCTGCTGAAGTTTTCAAACAATGTAATCTACAAGTTAAATGGAATTATGAAGAAAAAACTTATGTGACTCAAGAACAGTTGAATAAAAATAATGGTAAAATAGTCGTCGCAACGGTGAGTGGTCAAGCTAGAAATATTTTATTAGCTGAAAGAACTGCATTAAATTTGTTAGCAAGAGCCTCTGGAATAGCTACGCAATCATATATCACTAAAAAGCTAGCGGATGAAAATGGTTATACAGGATTAATCGCAGGAACAAGAAAAACAACCCCAGGTTTGAGATTGATTGAGAAATATGCAATGTTAGTGGGAGGAGTAGATACTCATAGATACGATTTAAGTTCAATGGTAATGTTAAAAGATAATCATATTGCTTCTACTGGGTCAATCACTCAAGCAGTCGCTAAAGCTAAAACAGTTTGTGGATTCGCTGTTAAAATCGAAGTTGAAGTTAGTTCTGAACAAGATGCTCGAGAAGCCATAGATGCTGGAGCGGATGTTATAATGTTGGATAATTTCAAAGGTGAAGAGTTAAGAAAAGTTGCTCAATCTTTAAAGAAGCACTACAAAGGAAGTGATAAATCGTTTTTGTTAGAATGCTCAGGTGGTTTGACTCTTCAAAATTTAAGCAGTTATCTATGTAACGACATTGATATTTACTCGACTTCATCAATTCATCAAGGAACAAGTATAGTCGATTACTCTTTGAAAATCGATGTTTAAACTTAAAAAGATATAAAATCATATGAATCATACATCATCGTATCGAAGATACACTGGTTAATTCAATACTTCGAAATCCTTCATTGTTTCTAATAACATCGTTAACATTTTGTAATATTCTAGACGTTTCTGGATCCAATTTTGAATTGTCATCATCAAAGTTGTCCTCCTCTTCTCGCTCCTCTTCAGCTTCCATCGGTTCACGATCATCTTTATTCGTGCTGCAAGATAAGACCCTTTGATTTAAAGAAATACCAGATAAACTTCTAGAACCACTTGCCAAGCTTAAATCTTTGAGCATATCCAGATGCTCAATTATTCCTCGACTATCGAAATCGTTTCTCAAACTCCTTTGAGGCTGATTTTTCCTACCGAAACATCTAATTGCTCTAATATGACTATCTTTACCTTCTTGATGATTAGCAAGTATGAAAATTTTTATCATGAAACATTTCAAAACTGCATCTTTTCTCATTCCATTGAAAATTATATGAGACCAACCAATTGGTTGATTGAAATTAACTGTACAAACTTCAATTAAATCCCACCCTTCACTTGAACCAGCCATAATTTTGATCTTGCTGGGTGTATAACTTTCATCCAAACTGTAGTTTGTAAAAATTGAGATTCTTTCTAAAGAAACTTTTTTTATGAATTGAATTGTAACTGAATGTGGATTGCTTAAATGATTATTGACTAAGTTTGAACTGTTTGGGTTTGTATTGTTCCCACCGTTACTACCATCACTTTGCCAATATGTTTCAGGATTATCCTCCCTTAGCTGAGCTAGTCCACATCCTTGTTTA
The DNA here is from genome assembly GCF_024610245.1 of Lodderomyces pseudojiufengensis. Classification (NCBI taxonomy): domain Eukaryota; kingdom Fungi; phylum Ascomycota; class Pichiomycetes; order Serinales; family Debaryomycetaceae; genus Lodderomyces; species Lodderomyces pseudojiufengensis. The sequence continues at coordinate 240,775 of NW_026261539.1, forward strand.
TAAGAAGAGAGTTTCCAGGTCGCTAATTGTGATAAGTCAACCAATTGTAGAGCTTCCAATTCTTGTAAACCTCTTGTGTAGTACACCTTTTGGATTTGTTCTAGACTTGGTTGTGACGAGCCAGTGTTGTTTTCTTCTTCTGGTATCAACTCTTCCAAATCCTCATCATCTTCATCACCCTCTCCATTATCATCTTCATCTTCGTCCATGACTTCATCTTCTTCTAATTGACCCGTACTTCTTTGATGGTAGATATTACTAGTTGTAGTTCCATGACTTATCATATCATGATCAATCGCTTCAAAATCATCCGAATCTTCTTCGACATCATTTGAACTATCTTCATCATCATCCTCCCCATAAAAGTCATCATCATCATTATCATCATCAACATTGTCCTCATCGTCCGGTTCAACAGTAAAGCTACTTGCATGATGAGGGTTTCTTTCTAAAGTTTCTTGTAATCTTTCATCATTTTCGAGCTCGTCATCTTCATTAATTAATTGCATGAAATCATTAGTCGTATGTCTTAAATTGTGTGGTTCTTCGAAGTTACTGCTCGAGAAAGAAGAATTCCTTCCATTATTCATTGAATTATGAATTTCCTCAGTCGTAAATTGTGGTTGCATTTGTACTTCGAGTTGAGTTGTATGATCATGAATTAAATCATAAAATCTATGTGAAGTATCAATAGACTGACTACTACTATTCACAGTACCTGTGTCGTTGTTTATTATAGAAGAAGCATTAATGTTCGATTGTGGAGTTTGATCTGAAGATATTTGCCGTCTTTGATCATTCACATTGGTTGGTTCGATTGTACTTGAAGTTATTATATTTGAGTCCACGTTTATACTATTATTATTCAAACTTTGGCTTGAAGTGGAGTTGTCCCAATTACCAGATTGATTCATTTATTCATGATTTATTTTTTGAATTGTGATTGATGTAAAATAATTTGAAATTATGTTTCAGATCATACAGTAGAAAAGAAAATTTGTTTTGATATAAACGCGTTTTGCAGCCTAAATATTTAACTAAATAGGATTTAATCTTGTAAAGCAGAACTATACATAAGCTACAAATACATCTTTTTCAAGAAAAGCTTGGTCAGGAACAACTTTGATAATGTTGTCATAATTCGATAGTCTTAATGCAAATATTGACTATGAAACAATTGCAAAGATCAAATTCGGACTATTTCGTCTGAAACTCTCTTTAATTTGAAACCTATCACTAACTAATTTAATCAATAACATATAATTTTGACTCACTATAAGTTTTTCGTGCTTTGACTAAACCTTAATTTATCGTCGTTTGCATATTAAGTACATTCCAACTTGAAATTTTTCACCAATGGAAAAAGCAATCTTAAGTTATATCGGTGTCTTTATTTAATTTCTGAATTAGGTAAAAGCCTCATAAAATATATATAAAGGGACATATTTCAATTAACATTAGCAAAGTGTGATACTTAAATAAATTTTATATCACTTTTCTATACAACTTATAATTTATTTATTTCAATCAATTGATACTATTCAAGCATATTAAATAACTCAATTGATTAAACCACACCTCAAATTTTACTCACAGATATAAAAAATGGCATTATATTACAATTTAGTATTTGGTTTGTTAGTCATTGAAATGGTATTCTTTGGAATACTTTCATTACCATATCCAAGAAAAGTAAGAAGATCTATTTTACAAACAGTATCAGCACCTTTCAGAAATGAACAATTTCAAATCGCATTAAAATGTGTTTTAGGTTTTGTTGCTGTATTGTTCATTGATTCAGTCAACAGAGTATATGCAGTCACTACTGAATTACATTCTGCTACTCAGGCTCATCCTGGTTCTTCTATAATGAATGATAGATCAGAAATTCAAGCTAGAAGATTTTATGCACAAAGAAACATGTATTTGTGTGGATTCACTTTATTTTTAACATTAATTTTAACTCGAACTTATAATTTAGTTGTAGAATTAATTGCAACTAAAGATAAAGTGGATGAATTGAAACATGAAGAGTCTAGCAATGTAAAAGCTGTATCAGATGGTGATAATGAAGAGCTCGAAAAATTAAGAGCTCAATTGGCTGAAAAAGATGAAACTTTAGAATTATTGAAAAATCAAGCTTCTAGTTTAAACAAAGATTATGATGAAGTATCGGAATTAAAGATTAGAACATAAGCTTGGTCACATAATTACTCACTATCCCTGTATATCACCATGCATTAACAACTATATATATATTTATTAAAAATGCAAAATGTGCAGCTATTCTTTGTTATCGTAGGAATTACTTTTATGTTTCGGTGTAAAAGCAAAATCGTCACCAGCTTTACCTAAAAACATTTCAGTAGTTTTTATCCAATCTCTATAATCACCTGAAGCTAACATTGTCTCTAAATCACTTCTTCCAACCCATTTCGGTGGTCTCTCATTTAATTTTGGCGGTAATCTTTCCATTATCCCAACCGGAATATATCTATGAGTAAAACTCAAGAATTCACACATAAATCTTCTTGCCGTTGCAACCCCATATTCATCAGAACCCCAATGTTCTATCGCAAATTTAGCAAATTTTTCATACATTGCCAATCTTTCTGATGCTGATTTGTCTAAATATTGTTGTGCATCTACTTCTTCAAATATCCATGGTTTAATCAATGCCCCCCTTGCAACCATGACCGAATCTATTCCCTCTGTGTTAACTCCATTATACCAATCCTCATGTGTATAAACATCTCCATTTCCAACAAACCACGTAGGATTAGCAGGATCGCTTAACTCCTTATCTTCCTCTTTTTTATTATTCCATTCCGAAACAACCTTACCAACTTCTGCAATATAATTCCAATCAGCTTCTTTTGTATATCTTTGTTGTCTGGATCTGCCGTGTAATGTTATTGCAGCAACTTGGTTTTCTGATAAGACTCTCTGAACTAAACTTTTGGCAGTATTTTTATTCTCTTTCACACCTGTTCTGATTTTAATAGTTACCGGTATATCACCGGATGATGCGTTCATTGCTTTCACTATCCTTAATAACCTGGGTGGTTGATCCAATAATGCCGAACCTTGACCTTGCTTGTATAACAAATCAATCGGGCAACCACAATTTAAATTCAATTCACTAACATGGGTAGTATTTCTATAAATTGCTTCAGCAGCTTTTGCTGCTGACCATATTTTGGAACTTGCAATTTGCACTCCAAAACCTGGGTATTCGCTGATGTGGGCTTTTGGTAATGCCCATTCAGGTTGATGCCCTTGTACCAACGGCACTGATAAAGCCATTTCTGAGTATGTTACATCTGCTCCCAAAGTTTTCATTAAACGACGATACGGTAAATTCCCTACCGTTGTTAATGGAGAAACAATCTTAGCTCTATTAAGATTAATCTTCTTTTTCTCGGATATTTTGTAAGGGGCATCCACATAAGTTGCTTTATTATCTTTTCTCTGTTCTTTGGGATCGGTAGTGTCTTTCTTTATTGTTGATTCAAGATGATCTATCACTGTATTGGCCGTCTTAAATTCGTACTTCTTTTTCAGCATTGCTATTTTATCTTGTTTGTTTATATTATTGACTTCATAATTTGATTTTTTGGATATTGCAATTTTCTCTAGATCTTTAACTAATTCTTTAACCTCTTTATTATAATGTGAATATAACCATCTACATTTCATTCCTGCTGGACAGTAACCCAAAACTTCAAAAACTGGACATGTTCCTTCAATATCTTCTTGTTTGGAAGCCAAGTATTCATCCAAATTATGTGAAAACTTACACTCTCTACCCTCTCCTGCTAAACATGGTCTTGATTCATCAGATGGATCAATCAATGAAGCACATAATCTGATTGCTTCTTTTCTTTGTCGAATTTCTCTGTTTTTATTCTGACCTCTTTGTTTCTTATTTTGCTTACCTCCTCTATGGTTTCCATTTCCATTTTGTTGAACTTTATCTCCTGCTTCTGCTTCATCATCATCATATTCTATTATATTTTCTGTTATTGAAGAGGATGGAACAATATATTGTGGTTTGATTGCTGCTACTCCTTTTATATAGGATGAGGTATTTGGTCGTTTTGATTCCTCAGCTAAAGCTGTCGCTTCTTCCAAAGGTCGTTTTTCCTGGATAGTCATTATGGTATTTTCAATACTTTCTTTAAACCAAGCTCGATTTTTTTGCAATAATGAAAATCATCTCGCGTTGAAAATAAATTTACGATGCACATCTTAATCAAATATTAAAACCCTTTATATTTTCAATCACATAACTCGACAGTGAACAATGGTCGAAGTCATTGAGAAGAGACAAAAACTAAACGGTGCTAATGAATCCCAGAAACAATCAAGACCATCAAAAATATTTAGTCCTTTCAGAGTTCTTGGGAATGTCACAGATTCAACTCCATTTGCAATTGGAAATTTAGGATCAACATTTTACGTAGTCACATCTGTCGGGAGATCTTTTCAAATATATGATATAGCTACATTACATTTATTATTTGTTTCACAGACTCAAACTGATTTCAAAATATCATGTTTAGCAACTCATTACCATTACATTTTTGCAGCTAATGGGAAAGAAATTGGAATATATAAAAGAGGTAGACTAGAGTATAGTTTAAAATGTGATACAAATGGTGTAATAAATCATATGTGTTACTTTGGTGAATATCTTGTTGCAACTAGTTCAACCGGAGAAATATTTACGTTCAAAAAGTTACCAAAAATGAGTTATCCAACGGTATTGCACTCAGTTATAGATGAAATAAATGTAGATGTTGAAGGTGAAATAGTGGGACTTATTCATCCTCCTACATATTTAAATAAAATTGTGGTCGCCACTTCCAGTTCAGTATTTATCATAAATGTTCGTACTGGAAAAATATTATTTAAATCATCGCCTCATCAATTTGGTGATGAAAGTATATCATGCATTGAGTTTGCACCTGTTTTGGATGTGATAGCGTTAGGAACTTCGTCAGGAAATGTCATCTTGTACAATTTGAAAAAAGGTTCAATAATAGGTGATAAAATTGCAACGTCTGGATCTGAGGCATCTATCAAAGTAACCTCAATTTCATTTAGAACTGATGGGTCACCACATTTAGTTGCAAGTTTAAACAATGGAGATCTATATTTCCACGATCTTGATAAAAATCAAAGAGTTCATATTTTGAGGAACGCACATCGAGAAGCTCATGGTGGTGTTTCTAAAGCTCAGTTTTTGAATGGACAGCCGATAGTAGTCACAAATGGTGGAGATAATCACTTGAAAGAGTTTGTATTTGATCCAAGCCTAACTTCAACCAATTCTTCCATAATATCACCTCCACGTCATTTAAGATCCAGAGGTGGACATTCAGCACCACCATTGGCAATAAATTTTCCTAATGAAGATAAGACACATTTCATTTTGAGTGCATCAAGAGATAGATCATTTTGGAGTTTTTCTTTAAGAAAAGATGCACAAGCACAAGAATTTTCACAAAGATTGCATAAATCAAAAGATGGAAAACGACAGGCAGGTCAAGTAGCATCTTTGAAAGAAAAATTCCCTGAAATAATAGCTATAACTTCTTCTGATTCTCGAACTGGAGATTGGGAAAATATAATAACAGCACATAAAGATGAGCCATTTGCAAGAACATGGGATTCTTCGACTAAAAGAGTTGGGAAGACTGTTTTGAATACTATTGATCAAGGTATGTGTAAGTCTGTATGTATTTCACAATGTGGAAATTTTGGACTTGTGGGATCTTCATTTGGTGGAATTGGTGTTTACAATTTACAATCTGGTATATTAAGAAAAAAGTATGTATTACATAAACAAGCAGTTACAGGGTTGGCAATTGATGGAATGAATAGAAAAATGATAAGTTGTGGTCTAGATGGTATTATTGGATTCTATGATTTTGGGAAATCGAAATATTTAGGTAAACTACAATTAGACGCTCCGGTAACTTCAATGGTTTATCATAAATCTTCAGATTTAGTTGCATGTGCGTTAGATGATTTGTCAATCGTTGTTATTGACGTGACTACCCAAAAAATTGTAAGAGTCCTTGTTGGACATTCAAATCGAATTTCAGGTTTAGATTTTTCACCCGATGGGAGATGGTTAGTTTCAGTTGGTTTGGATTCAACTTTAAGAACTTGGGATTTACCAACTGGAGGTTGTATTGATGGTGTGATTTTACCCATTGTTGCTACATCTGTTAAATTTTCACCGATTGGGGATCTAATAGCGACTACTCACGTTTCCGGAAATGGAATTTCATTGTGGACCAACAGAGCTCAATTTAAACCAATATCAACTAGACATATAGAAGAAAACGAATTTTCAACAATATTATTGCCTAACGCATCTGGTGATGGAGGTTCAACTTTATTAGAAGGAGCATTGGATGAAAATGAAGAAGATCAAGATTCCTTTTTTGGTAATTTCCAATCAAGCAATCAAATCGATGATAGATTGATAACTTTATCTACTGGCCCAAGAACTAAATTCAATACTTTATTACATTTGGATACTATAAAACAAAACAACAAACCAAGAGAAGCAATTAAGAAACCAGAAAAAGCTCCATTTTTTTTGAATTTGTCTGGTGAAGCCGTAGGGGATAGAGCTTCTGTCGCTGAAGGTGCAAAAGTCAATGGCTCACAAGAGAAGTCAGAGGATTCAAGCAATTTGGGTTTGTTGAATAAAAAGCCTAATTATGCATTTGAAAGTGAATTCACAAAATTATTAAGGGAAGCAGGTGAGACACAAAATTATGAAATATTTGTCAAGTATTTAATTCAACTTCCACCAGCTAAATTAGATCTTGAGATAAGATCTTTGAACTCAAATCCACCTTTGACTGAAATGACTAATTTTATAGGATCCTTAGTATATGCTTTGAAAAGTAATCAGAATTTTGAAATTATTGAGACTATTTTTTCGATGTTTTTGAAAATTCATGGTGACGTTTTGCACCAATATGATCAAGAAGAAGATTTACATGCAATGATCAATGAATACGTTTCAGTTAATGACAAATTGAACAATAAAATAGATGAAATTGTTAAATATTGTTCTAGCACTATCAATTTTATTAAATAGATAATTAATCATAATAGTAATATATGATAATGCTACCAAAATATAGTAAATGTAGTTTAAGCGCTTTAATCTCACTTTGACATGTATTTCAGATACAAAGTATCATAAACATCACAATACAATGAAATGAACATAGATATAATTGAACCTGCCAAAAGGATTCGAGTAGAGCCATTACGAGCTAGCAATAATAACAAAATATCAAGTTTCTTTCAATTTGAAGACGAACTATACATTGGAAGTAGTAAAGGAAATTTATTAATATACAAAATATCCTCACAACCAGCATCTACAAATGAAATTGAAATAGATCGTCATACCACCAAGACATTCCCCGAAACTATTCAATCGCTGGCTTCCAAATCCATCAGGTCATTTAAATCTTTCCATGATCCAAGACATTTATTCAACGAGAAGCATGATTATGAACTAACTCACTCATTTGATAACTTATTTGGAGATAGTTCTAGCATTCAAAGTATCAAGATCTTGCCATTCACTTCATCACAAACAGTTCACAAAACCATAGTATTGATTATTAGTCCCACTTGTTTAAAAATTTTTGAAATTGTAGGAAGTCACATAAATTTAATATTCACCCTTGAAGAGTCAAATTGTAGAGATGTGTTATATATCGAACATAACAGGGATCGACTATTACTTGTTGGAGTCAAAAAGAGGTTATTAATCTTCAAAATCACAAATAAATCCAGAAATGTACTTCAATTCAATAAATTTAAAGACTTATCATTGAAAGATAGAGTACGAACAATCAACAAATTTAATGACGAAAATATTATAATTGGTGTGGACAATGAATATTGGCTTGTGAATCTAGATACTTTTACTCCAATAGCCTTATCAAGTATCAAAGATCTGGAATTTTTCAATTACGGGACATCTTTTTCGTATTTCGGGTTATCAACGACGGGTCCACTGGTTTGGACTATCCCAATCAACGAATACGAAATGTTGTTAGTGAAAGATACGACAGTTGTATCTTTAACAAAAGAACCCATTGAGGTCAAACCTTCAAATTTAAAACTTACAACTGTTCCGCTAGCGATCAATTTCATATATCCCATATACTTAGCAGTCACTTATCCAAAGAAAATTGAAATTTTAGACATTAAAGAAGGGTCGGTGATTCAAAAATTTCAGCATAGCATAAATTCAAACCAGATTTTTTCTGAAAGCAATGGATTCATAGTAAGCTTAGCATCTGGACTGAATGTTTTTCAGTTTAATATAGTACCTTTCCATAATCAAGTCACTCAATACTTAAATGTTGGTAGCAAAGCCTCGAATGGTAATCTTAGAGATCCAAATAACGATTTGAAATTAAGTGGTATGAATAAAGCTATATATCTTGTTTCAAATTTAAAAGTTAGTGCGGAAAATGATATATTTGACGGAGAGAAATCAAAAGAATTAAATTTGAGGGATTTGTACAAGTTGAAAGCAACTCATTTGTTCTTAACATATTCGAAGTATCATGAGGCATTAGTAGAGATAGGATGCGAGTGGATTCTTTCATTTCGTGACGTGCTTGCTTTATTTCCTGATTTTTTAAATGGTGAGTATGTGGTGCATAACGAAGATAAATCAATCAACAAACCTCAAAACTATACATCGCTTAATCCTGTGAAAAAAATATCGGAAGAAGAGTTAAAATTAAGCACATTGTCTGAGTCTGAATATGAAACGGATTTAACGACTCGTAAATCTCGAACTTCGTCAACAAACAAAAAGATCCCAATAAACGTTAGAAGATTCATAAAAGCTGTAAATAACTTGATCATTTATTTAACTGAGCAAAGAAGGATATTGTTACAATTTTTCAATAAACCTAGGATACTATGGAAAGATGTTGAGATAGAACCAGGTGATATATACCCACCTTTTGAAGATCAACTTGAGGAGGTTGCAACAATCATTGATACTACCTTATTCTTGTGCTATTTTTACTGTAAACCAATGTTACTAGGGCCGTTGTTGAGAATACCGAATAATCATTGTGATTCAAAAACTGTGAATCGATGTTTAATGAGCAACATCCATAACCATGTTCAGCAGAGAAATTTAAGACAACCAAATTTTATAAGAGAGTTGTTAGATTTTTATTATGGAAGAGGTTTGCATAAAGAAGCATTGGAAATGCTATATAAGTTAGCACACGATAAGTCGTCGATTGAGCATTCAAATGAAGAAGATAATTTTGAAGATGATTTTGTTAGAAGTCCATCATTAACAATACGATACCTTCAAAAATTAACTAACGAGAATCTTTCGTTGATTTTGCAATATACGGACTGGGTACTAGATGATAACGAAAAATATTGTTCACAGATATTAATGAATGACTCATTCGAATGTGAAAATTACGATCATGGTAAGGTGTTGCACTTTTTAATTCTGCGAAAAAGCTTTGGTCTTGCAATTAATTATTTGAACTGGTTGTTATACAAAAGTGATGTCAAAGATAAACTTAAAAGAGGTAGTCAATTTGGAAAATTTGAAACTAAATTATGTTTACTATATATTCAGCAAATCATAAATAAAGTGAATGAAGATCAGTACTACAAAGATTTATATCACCTACTACTGACAAGTGAATCATTCGATCCATGGCCGGTGTTGAAGGAAATGCCTACAAATGATGACAAGTTTTTGAGATTGACTGTATTTACATACAAAAAATTAAGAGAACATGAAAAATCGATTGATGTTCTATATAATCAATTGAACGATCTAGATGCTGCAATGGATTATTGTGACCAGATGTTTAAGCAACCAAACGGTAAAACCATTGGTATTAATTTATTTCATAAGTTGATGGAGGATTTGTTGGTTAATAGTGAAAATAACGTCGACGATATATCAAAACTTTTGACTCAACATGGAACTAAAATGTCAACTCAGAGAGTCTTCAATACGTTACCCACAAACTTTCCATTATATAAATTAAAACCATTTTTGAATTTATTACTAAATAATCTTAACCAAAAATTGAATGATTCCAAAATTAATTCTCAATTATACAAGATTGGTTCCAAAAATTTAGAGTCAAAAGTTTTGAATTTACAAAATGAAGGTTACAAACTTAGCTCAAGTAAACAGCTTTGCGCTGTATGTGAAGAAAGATTGGGTTATAGTTATTTGAGTGTCACCAAAGACGGTGAAATTATTCATTATGGTTGTGCCCAAAGATCGAAAAATAATTATAATGGTCATACGAATACATTAGTATCGGGAAAAGAGAATGGAAATATCATTTAATGAATGTGTCAGCTGTTCTTTCGTTTACTTCTGTCAAAGTTTAGTATACTTCTGATAAGGTCTTTTTACCATGTATTTTTAATTAATTCCCTACTCTTTCAATTTTGAGTGTAAATAGTTTCAATTGGGAATATTTAACCCGATTCCCATAGTGTTTACTCTAGAGTTTGCTGGCTGAAATTGCTTAGCTAAAGCTTAGGAATGATCTTCCACTCTTTAACATATAAACTGCTATTGTATCTAATATTTATTACTTTCACATTTTTTTCACGTATTTAACTTTCCAGTACAAAAATCAAAATCGTTGAACAACTTTCACATAATAGTAATAATATCAGAACACTGGTATTTCATCTTAACCAAATAAGTTCACACAACTAAGTAGATCGATCATAGCTCAATTGACTCGAATTTTGTGTTCACAGATAACAGCAGTTGCCAAAATACCGTTTGTTCAGACTTTGCTTCACTATCTGCCTATTTATTTTCATTAGAAATAAACTAAAAACTAGAAATCATTTACAAAAATAACAATGTCTTCCACCTCGGGATTACAAAGACGTCGTGGTGCAAAACAATCAACGGTGAAATCAAATAATTCTAATTCATTTGACGATGAAAGAGACTACAGTAACAATTCTACTTCAGCTTCAAATATACAAAATAACGATTCAGATCATAAAATAGGTTATGACGATAGGGATATAAAAGACCATAGAGAGTTGAAACAACCATTATTGACATTAATGGAAGAAGTTCTTTTAATTGGTTTAAAAGACAAAGAGGGCTATCTATCGTTTTGGAATGATAACATTTCATATGCTTTAAGAGGTTGTATATTATTAGAATTAACGTTTAGAAATAGAATAACTTTGGTCAATGACCCAGCTAGAAGAAGATTCGAACCAAGTGATAGGTTAGTTGAAGTCATAAATACAGAACCAACTGGAGAGGTTTTGTTAGATGAAGCGTTAAAAATTATGAAAAGTGATGAATCAAATCTATCAGTAACAAATTGGATTGATTTATTAAGTGGAGAAACTTGGAATTTGATGAAAATTAATTATCAATTAAAACAAGTTAGAGAAAGGTTGGCTAAGGGATTAGTTGACAAAGGCATTTTAAGAACGGAGAGGAAAAATTTCTTTTTATTTGACATGGCAACTCATCCAATAGCAGATAAATTGTCAAAAGAATATATAAAAAATCGATTATTGGCATTATTAATACAGAGAAATGTTGACTTGGATACCATTTCAAATGACCAATTCCCAAAAGATGTTTCATTCAAGTATTTAAGATCAATTTCATTAGTCAGTGGGTCTTATGCTGCAAATGTTTTAGAAAACGTTTTATTATCATTAAACTATGACAAAAGAGATCAAGCATTTGCTAGAGCAGACGAAATTTTAGCTGATTACAGTGAGTTTCCTTTTAATTTATCACATCAAAGTCCTTTAGGTCTAGGGCTAAATTTGGGTCAGCAAGTTAGTTCCGAAATTGAAGAGTCATCAGCAAGTGAATTACAATTGGAATTAATAGCTGCTGTTTTGAGCGTGTTTGCTAGAATGGATTCTATTCTTTAGATCACCTTAAAGAAAACTGAAAATAATTACGAGAAATTTACTACACTTGGATTTCGACTTAACAATCTGGTTTGTATATTGAATCAAATTATTGTAAGTTTCTTAGATATTTACTATCTGGATAAGATATATTATTCTCTGACTTCTCTAAAGCTGCAATGCCACCTAACTGTTTTACAAAGTTGAAAACTAATGAAGCCTCTCCTGTTTTATCTCCAGATGATTCCCACCACATTCCTCCTCCTAACGCTTTTTCTTTAACAAATTGTCCCTTTATTTTCGCACTTTGTTGATTATCAAAACCTATGAACAATCCTGTTTGAGGATCGTATGAATATGCACTAACCTTTTTATGATCAAAATCTCCGCTTAATATTTTGTTATAATCTATAGTGTCTTCCCCTTCAATATCTCTGTTAAATGTATTACCAATTGAATTTGAAACTGTTCCGTAAAATGCTCTTCCATACATTGGTTGTCCTAATACTAATTTCGAAGGTATTACTCCATTTTCCAAATAAATTTGTACAACATCAGCGGCATTCAAATCATTATCTCCATTATTTCCAAATAAATTTGAGTGATAGCCTGTTTTGGTGGACCATGCTTTGCCTGAAAAATCATAACACATCAAATTCCAAAATGATAGATATTGATCCATTTCTCTTATTTTCAAACATTTTATATGTTCTAATCCAGCTGGAGCGGCCACTGTCAAACTAAACTTCGAAGGTAATTTGCTTCTTAGATTTCTCAACAATTCAACATATTTCCAACCTTGATGTTCACCACAAAATTCCCAATCAATATCAATTCCATCAAATCCATATTCTTTTACATATTCAACTGCACTATCAACAAAATTCGACATTTTCTTGGAATCTAAAATTATTGCATTGAACAAGTGAGAAGTTCCCCAGCCTCCAATTGACATTATTAGTTTCAAACTACGATATGACTTTTTCAATTGATAAAACAGTTGTAAGTTTCCTTTACATTTCACACCGTTAGTGAGTATTTCCATCTCTAAATCACACCAGGTATCTGTGAATTTTAAATTTCCCGAATTTTCATCGATTGTTATAAATGCATAGTTTATGTGAGTATATAATTCAGCAGGAATATTTGTTGGAAAATGCTTTTTATCATATACTGACCAATTTGCAAAATATACACACGATTTGAATTTCAAATTACCTTTATCGTATTGATTCAAAGACAACGGTGTTTGCACATTATTAAGCCTATTTTGGAAATTTTGAACTAATCTGTGGCACATATAAATCAGTTTGAAATATGAATTTGAATTTTGCAGTCAAATTGAATTGAGACCAAAAAAAAAAGACAAGATTGGCAACACTTTTTAATTTATCATTGTCACCAAATCTTACTACTCGATAGCATAACAAAAATAGCATATGACCTTACAATTGCCTAGTGATATACCGTCTAGGATACCAAGTGGTTCTAAAATATATAAAGATGATTGCATGTATACATTTGATACCCCAGAAAATAATGAATTAGGATTAGATATAGATTTGAAAACTTATAAGGCATATTCAAGAAATAATGATTATAATTTCACCGCTAACAATTATGAAAAGACGGGAAATAAATATTACTTAAATATAAATAAAACAAAGAAACCTCGAGAAGAAATTGATAAGTTATTATATGATGGCAATGGTGAGAAGCATTCTAAAATACCAAAACTAGAAATCAAGAATGTTAAGGATGAAGATTATTATAACATTGACATATCCGTATATGATGTGGAAGAAGATAAGTATTATAGGAGAGATGAAATAAGTAATGATTTTAATAATTTGATTGAACAAATCTTAGAAGCAAATTCATCTAATAAAAATGATGAAATTCATCAGTGGGAACAAGAAATTGTTCCATGTCCGCATTCAGTCGATGTACAACAATTTGAAACGAGTTTGAAACCTGATCTTGGTCAATGCAGTCAATGTGATTTAAAAGAAAATTTATGGATATGTTTGCACTGTGGAGTATTAGGATGTGGAAGAAAGCAATATGGATCATCATTGAATGGTAATGGACATGCATTGCAACATTATGAATCGACTCAGCATCCGGTTGCTCTTAAATTAGGATCGCTATCATCTAACCCAGATAGTTGTGACGCATATTGTTATCAATGTAATGACGAAGTGAAAGTTCCAAATTTATCTGCAATATTACAAAAATATGGTATTAATTTAAGTGACTCGGTAAAAACTGAAAAATCATTGATTGAAATGAATATAGATCAAAATATGAATTGGGATTTTAAAGATGATGAAAAATTAAAACCAGTTTATGGTAAAAGCTTGACTGGTTTCCAAAACTTGGGTAATTCCTGTTATTTAAACTCGGTAATTCAATCATTGTTCGATTTGGAACCATATAAAAGTTATTTTGAAAATTTAGAATTTGACTTCGATGTTCAGAACCCGGCTGAAGATTTGAAAAGTCAATTGATAAAAATATACGATGGTCTATATAGTGGAAGATATTCAAAATCTGGATCTATCAAAGGAGAAGATTATCAAATAGGTATAAAACCATCAACTTTCAAAACTTTAATTGGTCAAAATCACCCTGAGTTTCAAACTTCAAAACAACAAGATGCGTTTGAATTCTTATTATATTTAATGGAAAGCTTGGATAAGAATTTTGGCTTAATCTTGAATTCAAAATTCAATTTCTTATTTGCAGATAAAGTAATTTGCCTGAATTGTAAATATGGATCTTTAAAAGATGAGTCAATTGATAATCTTGCACTTCCATTGGAAGATGAAGTTTTAAATGTGGAAGATGGAAAAAAGATTTACAAAAAAACAACCTTAATGGATAGTTTTAAAAAACTTACAGCACCAGAAATTATTGAAGGTTTCAAATGTGACAATTGTAGCTCAGGTAAGCCTGCAATCAAATCAAGTGGATTTGTCACCTTTCCAAATTATTTGATTGTAAATGTTCAACGAATAAAATTGGAAAATTGGGCACCTTATAAAGCTGACGTACCAGTTGAAATACCTTATGAATTAGATTTAGCCGAATTTAAAGCTCCGAAGTTTAGTGAAACTGAAACACAAGTAGAGTCAAATGTGTCAAATGATGACTCCTCTTCATTTCAACCGAATCAAGTTGCGCTAGATACATTGTTAGCAATGGGATTTCCAGAACCCAGATGCATAAAAGCGTTGTATATCACTGGAAATAAAGATCCTGAAGCTGCAATGAATTGGTTATTTGAGCATATGGAAGACGCAGATATTGATGTACC
Source organism: Lodderomyces pseudojiufengensis (assembly GCF_024610245.1). Classification (NCBI taxonomy): domain Eukaryota; kingdom Fungi; phylum Ascomycota; class Pichiomycetes; order Serinales; family Debaryomycetaceae; genus Lodderomyces; species Lodderomyces pseudojiufengensis. The sequence continues at coordinate 256,064 of NW_026261539.1, forward strand.
TTTAGATTTGAACTCATCAACAAGCAAACTGGTTCCTGTGAATGAAACGTCTGAAGAATTAATTAATCAATTAGTCTCTATGGGTTTTTCCACTCAATTGTCCAAGAAAGCCTTACATGTTAATAGTGGAGATGTAAATGCAGCAGTCGAATGGTTATTTTCAAATCCGGATGATGATGGAGTTATTGAAGAGTCTGGTATCAAGGCAACAATAGATTTGAAGAGCGAAAGGTTAGAATTGAAAAAAACATTACAAAACCAAACTAATACTAATTCAACTAAATATAATTTGAAATCAGTGATATGTCATAAAGGTTCATCTCCACATACAGGTCATTATGTATCTTTCATTAGGAAAGAGATTGATAATGAAATAAAATGGGTTTTGTTTAATGATGAAAAAGTAGTTCTATGTGATGATTCAAATTTGCAAGATATTGAAAACAATTCGTATATCTATATATTTGAAATGGTTGATCTTTCATAACCGAAGGTCATGAATTTAACGAAGCAAATTAAAGGCTATGAACTGAGTTTGGTTTTACATTTTCGTCGTAATGCGGATCTGTTGATACTAATTTGGTTGTGGTTAATCGAAAAAATGCATTTTTTTATAGTCTAGTAGTTAATGAACATGTACTAGAAGGATTAAATGCGGAACGCGTTCTCAAATGATGTATCTAATTTGATCTCAAAAATATCCCTTATCTTTAAACGTTAACTTTGATCAATTTTGTGTTGATAATTTTTGAACAAATTGATTAATTTTCTAAACAAATAGTCAACATATTAAAACCATTACTACTATACTCAACCTTATGAAATGAATTGGCTTCCAAATTGTCATCGTTTATTTTCCAAGCTTCTGTGATCTAGTCAATCATTGATTTCATAACTCAAACGCAAAGAATAATCGATCGTACGAGAAATTACTGCAGACTGTACTCATTAATCATACAAGAAATTACTGCAAACTAAAGTCACTGAGAGTCCACTATCTATAAGTATTAAGAATTGAGATCATCATTCATGAATAAAACCTTGCTACGTATGATAAAGGTTATGACTTTGTTTCCACCTTATTTTTGGTTTATGAGTTTGTTTTGGTTAATTTTCCATTGCATTCACCAGGAAAACAAAAGTGACGTAGAATTTCTTAAATGATGGAAAGGATAGAAATAAGAGTTTAATACTGTTAAATTTGAGGTACTGGAATGATCAATCAAATCATGAATTCAACCACCTTTAAGATAATGTTGCAATAATTCTATGCCTGTATATAACCTAAACTGACTCAAAAATTAAAATATTATTTCTCAAATTTTTCAGTCATAATATTTTCAAATTAAATTAATAAAACTCACCTGTTTATATCATTTCAAATTAATTATTCATTTCAACTTAGCTCATTGCTAATAAAGGAGTTTACTCAATAGGACAATATCATGTTTATTACAAACGAACATATAGGAGATAGAACTCGTATGGAAGATTGGAGAAGTATGTAGCAGAACAGTTAATCAAACTAGGTTTAAAAGATTATCACAAAAGACCTTTTGAATGAGAGTATGTACTAACGAGACAAGTACGTGGTTATGATCCATTGACTCCACCAGATTTGTTACAACATGAATACCCGTTAACACCAGAATCTCAAAAAGTAATATTACAAGGAAGAGATGATGCATGTAAAATCTTAAATGGAGAAGATGATAGACTTATAATAATTATTGGACCATGTTCATTACATGATCCTAAATCGGCATTAGATTATGCCGAAAGATTAGAAAAACAAGCTGCAAAATACAAAGGAGAATTGTTAATAGTCATGAGAGCTTATTTGGAAAAACCAAGAACCACGGTTGGTTGGAAAGGTTTAATCAATGATCCAGATATTAATGGAACTTTTCACATAAATAAAGGGTTACGAATTTCTAGAAAATTATTTGTTGATTTGACTTCCAAATTACCAATTGCAGGTGAAATGTTGGATACAATTTCTCCTCAATTTTTATCAGATTTATTTTCAGTAGGTGCTATTGGTGCAAGAACTACTGAATCTCAGTTACATAGAGAATTAGCTTCAGGATTATCTTTTCCAGTTGGATTCAAAAATGGTACAGATGGTACATTGGGAGTAGCAATCGATGCTGTTAGAGCTGCTTCACATCCTCATCATTTCCTTTCAGTTACTAAACCTGGAATTGTTGCTATAGTTGGAACAGATGGTAATAAAGATTGCTTTGTTATATTGAGAGGAGGGAAACAAGGTACAAATTACGATGAGGACTCAGTAAAAGCAACAGAAGAACAATTAATAAAGGCAAATTTAGTAAATGATACAACCCAGAAAGGACCAAGAATAATGGTAGATTGCTCACACGGAAACAGTAATAAAGATCATAGAAATCAACCAAAAGTTGCTGCTGTAGTTGCGGAACAAATTTCAAAAGGTAATAAATCAATATGTGGATTGATGATTGAAAGTAATATTGGAGAAGGTAGACAAGATGTTCCACCAGCAGAGCAAGGTGGCAAAGATGCTTTAAAATATGGTGTATCTATCACTGATGCTTGTATTGGATGGGAAGATACTGAAAAAGTATTGGAAGTATTATCCAATGCCATAAAAAATAGAAGAAGTTTAAGACAATAAAACTATGAAAATTGATAGGCATCAGTGTGTATTATCGTTTTAATTAAGTTATTTATTATTATCAAAAGTTATTTTATCTCTTTACTTTAATTAAGAATCGTAATTGCTAAAATTCTATAGTTTGGTGGTACTTTTGAACTTGTTTCATTACGTAATGTTGGTTCTATCTCGAAAGAGTATCAAATCATTTTTGTGTAATATGTTTAATTAATTTATTTCCTTTTCAATTAACTACTATTAATCATTATTTTCATCTTTCAACAAGTATACATTTTAACTCCAATATTAACATTTCAAAACACTCAGTTTGTCAGTCGCACAATTAGAGCTGAACGCTTTATAGCAGTTTTACATCAATTCAAATAGTTTTTGAAAAATTAAACTTACTACTTGTCATAAAACTCATCAGAATTAATTAGCAAATAAATTAATTTGTTTGACTTCATTTATAGAAGTTAAAAGTAATCATAAAGATAGATGAGGTCTTATCTCAAACTGAAGAAGAATGAAAACTCCTTATCAAATCAAAATGACTTTCAGCTACAAGATACAAACACAAATATGACATCTTTAGGAATGTTCAATTCAAATTCATCAAACTCAAACTTTCAACCACCTCAAAATTATTACAATCAAAAATCTACACCTTTATCGTCGCCGAAGTCTTTGAATTTTGCACAGTTTACTCCACCACCATCGAATCATTTATCGAACCATAATTCTGCTAATGGAGGTACTAGTACTAGTGTCATGGGATCACCGAAAAAGTTATTAACACCAATTAAAAATTTATTTTCGTCAAATAAGTCAGTAACAACACCTTCATCAAATGACAACCTACAAAACATTTTGCAAACTAGCAGTAAAGATTCACCAAAAGACTCGAAGAGCTCGATTTTTAAAAGACATATTAGAAGTAAAAGTAATAATAATATTCATGCACACAATGACTTTAAACATCTACCAGAAGATCCACCTATAGCCTCAAATACATTCAGGGTTGTACAGCCATCCGTATCGTCTCCATCGTTACATGAATTAAATTTAATGAATCATGGAAAGGGATCTTCTTCAAATAAATATCGATCACAACAGAATTTACACCATTTACAATCACAACAATCACATTCAAGTCTACGATCAGAAATAAATCACAATATGAACGATGGTACTCAGGATCATTCATATGCAACTAAAATACCAACAAGTGAATCTTCCAATGGATTAGGAATACCAATCACGTTGTCTAATGATAATTTTAGTATCCCCTCCTTACCTGAAAGTAGAAACAAACGAAGTACGAAAGATGTTTGTTTTGACCCTGCACTAACGTCTTCGATAGAAGACAAAGATGAGTTAAAAACGGATCATACAAGTTATTCGAATGAATCTGTAGAAGGAGATGACTTTGAATACGAGGATGATGACAATACCTCACAATTTTCCTTTGTTCAAGACATGAAAAATGGAAGAAATACTTCAGTCAAATATTACAAAACCAAAACTGACTCAAACAAAAAGCAAAATATGACAGTAAATAAAAATATGGCTCCAAATTCATTTGATGAGAACGACTTAGGATATGAAGATGAGGAACTATCTGATTATGACTTTGAAAATAATGGTGGTGTTGAAGATATGGAGGAGTATGACTACGAAGAAGAATTTCAAGGTGAAAACACTGCTTATGCTGACATGTTCAATGATAATAAAGATCAAGGTAGCGAAGACTTTGCCGATGAAACGACCCCTAAGCAGTCTACGTTTCGAGATTTAGAAACTAATCAAATGCAAGCAGAAACTGCTCAAGATGATTTTGAATTGAGTAGAATTGAAGAAGAGGACGAATATTCAAGAAGTTATTTTTTGAATGAATCGCTGATGAAAATAGCCGAACCCAAACTTTCTCCAAATTCCAAATTCAATGAGTTCACAAAGGGCCTTTCTTTTCCAAAACAGAGTAAATTTAATTCGTCGTTGCATCTATCAATTCAAGGGAATTCATTAACTTCGTCATCAAACTCATTTTATTCAAATTTAGACGCTGAAGATCGAAATGAAATTGACATTCTTGAAAATTATTTGGAATCAATTTCGAACGAACAGCCTAATCAGGAAAAACAATTCAATTACGATTCATTTATTTCGCCACCGTTGCCACAAGATGAAGTGTTTGACTTCCTTCCAACTTCAAGTTTGAATAGTCCTATTATTAATGGCCTCACAATTGGTAGTAATCTAAGACACAGATCTCGAGATTCGAACAAGTCAGATAATCATAATAACAGATTGATTATTAATAGAGATCCAATCAACATAAAGAAAGAAGAAGGAAATAGCGGTCTTAAAATATCAGACAATGAATCTATTGCATCATTTCATGAATCCTTTGATGACAAGTTGAACTTCAAGATTGGTGAAAAGGTCGAAGCCTTTACAGCTTGGCAAAATCAAGTATCAACTCAAAATAATAATCACGACAGTTTCAATGAAAACAAATCTTACAATAAGCAAAATCAAACTAATACCAACAATCAAGATCGAGCCGGCTCGATCGAAAAAGATGATAGATTTAATAGAGAGTCGATTCTAGGTATGATGAATTTTTTGGGTTCTGTAGAAAATCATTCATTGACTACTGAAAATGATAAACACCAGGGAACAAAATTTCAAGATCATCAAAACTTAACTAGATTTGATCTGATTCTATCTAGAAATTCATCTCAACGAAGTTACATGCAAAAAAGATATAACAATGTATTGATTTATAATTCATTATTTACTAAGTCAGAAATAAATTTATCTGGTGAGCAAGAAAAAATTGAAAAACAGAAATCATTTAAAAGATATTCTTGGTTTAATAATTCTGAAGAGTTATCTTTACATTTGAGGCCCACTACGAATAATATCGAAAAGGATTTTGATAATAAAATGAATTTACAAGAACCAATTCGATTTAATGAGTCTCAGAAAGAAAGTTCGTATATGAACAAGGTTGATCAACAATCAAATGAATTTAATGATTACTACGAGGATAACGAGTTTGAGGATCAGGATATATTAGATGAAATTAATCAAAGTGCAAATTATGAATTTTAAAAAAAATGGGCAATAAATATATCAACTTTTATTAAAAAATTATATCAAATTTAATGACTCAATTATTTATTTTGTTGCATTAGTAAATAACCAAGAATTATTTCTATATTTTGAATAAATACTTAATAATTCATCGTCTTTTTCATTTACTTGTTCTTCATCATCATCTTCTTCAACTAATATAACTTCCATTTCTTTTCCCTTTATAACTTCTGTAGTAGATTTATAAGATATTATTGAATTTGATCTTTGAATAGTGAAAACTTCATATTTATCTTTTGTTAAATCAACTATTATACTTTCATTATCATCATCTCTTAGCTTGGTTTTATTCAATTTTGATATTGATTTTGGAGTTGTATTATAATTACCAAATTTCAAATCATTATTATTATTTTCTTTAAAATCTATTTTATAATTGATTGGTTTTGGAGGTTCAGCTATTTTAATATTCATATCTTCTGCTACTGCATCATTTTCGTTGTAGTTATTTTTATGTATGGAAGATGAAGCTGAATTTAAAATGTTTATTGGGACTTTGATTCTATGATTTTGATTTTGTGGCTCGTTAATACTATGATGTTTTGAAGTATCTACTGAACTATTATATCTATTATTAAAAGACAATGGTAATGATGGGTCAATGGATTTTGATCTACTGTGACTGATTTTAAGTTGGTCGTTATGAGATTTTATACCTTGATCAACTGATTGATTTTCATTAAAGTTGAATTCATTTAAGTCTATATTGTACATTGATTTACCTCGTTTATGCCTTGCTGGAGATCGTGTTTGTGGGTTTTGAATAAAATTGCATTGTAAATCTGGTAAAGTCTTTGAAATCTTTGAGTCGACATACAATGAATTCTTCTTGTTTTCAAATTCATATTCAGAATCTTCACCCTCAATTGAGTGTAGCTTCAATTGTTCTTCTAGATGAGTTAAAGCATTTTTACTTGGAATCCTTATACCTATCTTGTTATTGTTTTGATTATTATGTGAACTACTACTACTGCTATATTCAGATGATGATGAGTTTGTATTTCTATCCGAGAAAAGTGTTTCATTATAACTTGATGGTGCTTTCGAAGATGGAGATTTGATAGAATATTGATCCATTATTCTTTTGTTTGATAAATCAGGTATATCAATTTGTCCATTTGATGAATAAAAACTGTATCTTGATTTTGTTGATTTTGAATCTTCTTCTTCAATATGTTTTGATTTTAGCTGTTTGTTGTTTGTTATATTCTCAAGGTTATTAGGAAAATTGTAACCAATGTCAAATTCATTATTATTCTCTAATTGAGGTGAACTGGTAGGTTTAATCGAAGTTGCAATTTTTTTAGTTTCGTCAGACAATACAGTTGTACTCAGTCTTGATATTTTTAATGGGGCTGTTTCCTTCTCAGAATCTTCCGCATCACTCGCTTCGGTATCGGACCAATGATCTTGATCATTAACTTCGGTTTCTCCTTCTTCTACTTTGTTATTTAATATTAATTTATTTGAATTGAAAGATTTGTTTGTAGGTTCTCGACTCAATGTTATATCAATAGATTTTTGTAAAGAATTCCAACTATTTACACTTGAATTGGATGAAAATGTACTTGAATCTGATGGCACCCTACTTGGATTTTTTGAACTGGATCTTGATTCAGACTCTTTTAATGTAGATAAAGTAGTAACTGGGTTCTTGACTTTTGGTGAGTTGTTATTCGCATTGGCATAGCTAGGAATTGGTGGTGTTTTTCTATGTAATCTTTGGAAGGAAGCAAAGTCTCCAGGTGAGCCGAAAGAACTTACTGATGTGGTTTGAGATTCATCACTAAAACATCGTGATCGAAGGTCAGTTTTGGGTTGTTGAGATACATTTTTTGTTATTATGGGAGGTTGAGTAACTAATCTTGAAACAGGAATTTGATATGAACTTGATTGCATTACGTTCATTTTATTTGGTGTAAGTTTGGAAACATTACTAGTTTCAATTGATGCATTATTTGTCTCCATCAGTGGTGGTGGTTTTCTTTTTGATTTTGATTTCGATGACTCAGATTGTGTAAACAGAATTGGATCTTCAAAGGTAGTTGGTAATGCAGGAAGTTTTTTACTTGGTTTATGAGTGACTTCTTGGTTGGTTTTTGATTTTATTCCATCATTAATGCTTGAACTTCTAGAACTATAATTTGACATTTCTTCAATCATACTTAATTCATCTGATTCTTTATTTTTATATGCTAATTTCAGATATTTTGTTTTGTTTGTGGTTACTGATGGCGGTGAAGGTGATGTTTTCATTGTTTGATTTGAATTTAAAATCTCTCTTGTTAATGGAGTCGTTGACATATCAAAAGAAGTACCATTTTGTTCATCCTCTGATGACAGTGAAATATCTATTTTTTCATATCCTTGCGGTGTATATATTAATGTTGTTTGTTTGGGTAAATGCGACCTTTCAGGTGATCCAGCTCTACTTGGTGATGAAGATCGTGATGATATTGTTGATGAGGCTGATGACTTTGGTTTACCATCGGTTATATTTGGTGATGAACTTAATTTCGGTGGAAGTTTTAAAGTCAAAGGTATAGGTATTATATATTTGTTTTGGGTTGGATTGTTCTTGTGATTTGGATTTCCATTTGCAACTATATGTAATCTTGAATATGAAGGATTTTTATAAATATTTTTTAACTGAGTTGGTGTTAAGTTAGGAGAATTAAACATTGTTCTTAAATCATCCTCATCGTGAAATTCTAATGAACCATTAATCTTGTGTTTATTTCTATTAATTTTTACTGGAGATAAAGATCGAGATCTTCTCTTATCCTCTTGAAATTGTTTCCATTGTCTTGACGATATTGGTGTAACTTGATCTTGTTGTGTATTATTGCTGAAAGACTTAATTGGAGTAGTTGGCAACAGACTCATTTTGAATTTTAAAAGTCAGTTATTCTACTTTCGATGAACTTTGTTTTGGTTTGAACAATATGACGATGATTTGATATGAATTATAATAATTGTCAAAACATTAAAAAAAAAAAAAGATTCCCATGTAAAGATATAAATCTAAACTAACTTGATAATTAATGAGTGTTATAAATAAATTAAAAATAGAATTGAAATAGTAACTAAGCTGGATTTGTAAAATGTGTTTGAATTTTCAAAAGAGCTATGTATTTAAATTGATTGTATTGTATTGTTTGTGGTTAATGGGTATTTTCAATAGAGTGAGCTACCAAATTATTTTGAAATAATCTATTTTAGGATATTACATAAAATTAATTGATCCAGATCTCTATAGTGAGTGTAAATGTACAACAACTAAAAGGAAGATTTGAAAGTAAATCCATGTTATCGAAAGGCTGGCTTAAAATTTAAATGATTCTGTCATCTCTATACCAATAATCGTCTAATAATCGAATCATCAAAAGGGTCCTAATGAGGTACTAATATTTTCATATTGATTGTAGGTGCTCTTGAATAGTAGGCCAGGCAACAAATTCAATATGTTCATCCAATATTGTTACAAAATTTTTATAATTCATGAATTAAGATTTTAGATTTTGAACTCTTTGGTAAAATGAATTAATTTTCGTAAATCTCTTAAAAAGCTTCTTCCTAATAAATCAATTACGAGATTTGAACTTTCTCCAAATTAATTTCTTAATTAGGGTCTAATGCTTTTAAAAACTGGTGAAACAATGGTTAAACTTTTAATTAGCTTTTTTTTGACGAGGTAAGTATCATTTTGTGATATTTTAGGCTTTAGCAAACAATATGAATTATATGAAGACCATTTAAGACACTAGGACACTCATTATTAAGGCAACGATGATCTTTTTTAAATTAGCATGCAAACAAGCAAATTGCAGATCATTGTCTCGCTAATTAGCCGTAGAATCACTTCATGCACAAGTCCTGGATCACAGTAAATCAAAAGGCTGGAATAAGTTCTGTAAGAAGCTTTAATTATGCATAACATCGTTAGTTTTTTTTATTGAGCAATTGCAACAAGTAATACAACATCATGTTTTCTATTGGGTTCTCTGGATAAAAAACTTTAGTTGAAAAGATGAGGAAACATTTCAACGTAATTAATGATTGAATGAAAAGTGGTTGCAAAAATTCATTTTATGAAAGTTCGTGCACTCAACCCCAAATAATTTTTCACTAAATACTAAATTCTCTAATACGAAGAATTTTAATACACCAACTCTTTCTTCTTCTTCTTTCATTTCAACACAATTGGAGTATGAGTTTGATCATGCAACAAGTGATGGGTGATTGAGATTGAACAACAATATTTTTAAAGGTATGAACAATTTCAACTTTACACTTATCAATAGTCATTTCATAGAGAAAAATTTTTTAAATCTTAACATTTCCAAAAATTAATAGGATGAAATATGTTTTATTTAAAAGTATGTTTTTTCTGGCATCTCTAATATTAGAATTATTTCAATGCTTATACCCTTGACTAAACTTATCTGATTGTTTTTTGGAAATTAAGAGTTAAAAAATATTATGATTTGACATTTGAAAATGATGTCCTTTTGTTGATTGACATTGAATACTAACAAAATGAATAAGTTTTTGCATAAATGGAGGTGATATGTACGTGATTGCCGATTATTACTAAAGAGATTAGATCAACTTTGAAAAGGTCATATGATGTGACAAGTTGATCATCGCATAAATTAGTATAAGATTAGAGTCAATCCGAACAATCGTAGTTTACAATTTGCTAATCTTGTTTGAATAGTAAAAGAATATTAACTTGAATGATTCTCCATGTACTATGCAAACGGCAGAGTCATTATCTATTGTAAGTTCTCTCTATTGTATTTGATCAAAATTAATATGGTTTTCGCTAAACTTTTTTAAATTCGTAAACTTGTCTCAGATTTTTTTTCATACAAAATAGATTTTAGGAGCATTATAAATTCAACCCTTTACCTTACCATTACCAACCCTTCATCGAAGATTATGTCTCAAGATTATGATTCTGATCCAAGTGAAAGATTCTTACAAGATGAATTAATGGATTCAATTAATAATGGACTGAAGAATGGAGCATTTCCAAATATTACTCAACCTAATGACTCAAAACGTCAAGTTAAATTAATATTAGATCAAACTGCCTTTGTTAGAGGAATAGGGAATATCAAAAGATGGTTCAATGATGATTACATAAATAGTAATTTCAACAAAAATTCAGAACCTATCTTATTGGAATTACATATCCCTTCCTATACTTTACATGAGTTTGAATTTGTTAAAAAGGGGACATCTATTAGTGCAACTAATGCAAGAGAAGCCATTAAATTTATTGATAATCACTTGGAAAATTACAACTATCAATACAATACTCCGAACAACCATGATAATCATCATGATGAAAAAAAGATTACTTATAATGTAAATTTAGAAACTCCAAATGATAGTACACCTTCTTGGAATTCCTGCCTTAAGTACAAAGTCTATTCACCAAAGATTAAAGATTTCCCAAATTACAAAACAAGATTTGATTCAAGTTTATTAAGACAATTACCATCTCAACAAGATGATGCATACGAAAATGATCATCATAAATATAAATCAAAATCGGAAAGAAAAAATTCATTTCATGATGATAAATTTCAAATTCATTATGAAAATTCTCCATCTTATCAAAATGCTTTAGAACATTCCGATTCTTATGCAGAAATGCCACCAAGATTAAAATATTTATTGAGAACTTGTATTTATAAAAGATTTTTAGAAAAACCATCAAGTAATCATCAAAAACCTTGGAAATCTATTGAAGAATGGAAATTAGTTACAGAAGATTCAATCACTAAAATTTGGGCTCAATCTTTTGGAATTGATTGTGTTAATGTGAATGAGGCAGAATTATTAATTTTTCAAAATTATGATGTAAATTCTTTCAAAATCTATAATCCATTTGCTTTAAATGATGATGATTTTGAATTTAATAATGTTTTACAAAGTAAAATTGATACAACTGAATTATATCAATATCAAAAAATGGATCAAACTCCACCGAAGATTCATCATAAAAGTAATACTTATAGAGGTAGAAGAAAGCAAAGTAATAAAGCTCCAAAGACTTACATATCAACTGAAGGAGCAGTGCATGAAGAACCAGATTATACTTCTGCTAATGGATTCATCAAAAAGGAGAAATTTCAAGCTATAAATTATGCACCTAGAGGACATGGTCAATTATGGAGACCATAATCTTGAATTCAGGACGTGAGCTTTGAATAGCCACGCATTTTAATAAAAATAAAATTAAATTTACATTTTTAAAATGAGTTAACTATCGTTTCTTCACATGGTGAAATGTTGTTTATTCATGATATTTGTTTAGGTTCAAATGCTGGACAATAATATGAGATATTAGGTTCGAAACATCCGCTATGTGAACTCCTTTACAGCAATTTTAGCAGTAGCTGAATCATCAGGTTTATTCAATTCGGATAGTGCTTTTGGTTATACTCCTCTATTCTCAATGATTATGTATGTTGTAATTAGTATGTTGCAATAAAGTCGCAAGTCCGTAAAATCTGACAAAAAAAATACGTCTTTCGAAAAAAATGAAAAACAAAAAAAAATCGAATTTGTAAATAGAATAATAAAATATTACAAAAGTTAAAGTTTAACATTAGATTTACTACTTAATCAATCGAATCAATCAATCATTTAATATCATTTTAGATCCAAGACGTTGTCCGATAAGATTCTAAAACTCCTGGCAGGGACTCATTTGCATACACCATAATTACGCATTCCATATCCTTCTTTTACTTTTGGATTGTTTTTGTAAATATTCCTTTCGAGAATATCAATACATTTTTCAACTATAACTAGGACACATTTTAAATCAAGATGAATCGTATGCCCACAAAAGAAGAGATTCAAAAAATAGTTACTCGCTGGCATCAATTAAGAGAACAATATGGTGATCAAGTTGTTAATGTTCCTGAATTTACTCAATTGAATAAAACTATAAATACTATTAAACAACATCAACAACAACTACAGCAACAATTTCAGCAGCAACAACAACAACAACAACAACAACAACAACAACAGAATTTAAATAAGCAAGCAGTACCGCAGCAAACTCAACAATCACCACAACAGCAACAGCAGCAACCACAACAACTACAACAGCAACAACAACAGCCTCCACAACAACAGCAACAGCAGCAACAACAACACAACCGTCAAATTTCTCTGCATGGAACGCCTCAACGACAACATCTTGCGCCACCGACACCTCAACAAGCTTTTGGAAATAATGATAATAATAATTCAATCCCTAATCTGGCACACTTTTCTAATCCTCCAACCCAATCACCTGCTATGGGGAATTTAAATCACTCAGCTAATGGAACACCTTTAACCCAGAACTCGAATTTAGCTGCAAATGCTCCAAGTAGAAATAATCATAACTTCGTCAATGATAGATTTCCACCACAATTTATTAATAATAATCAAGACTTACAAAACAATGGATCTCAACCACTACAATCGCAAATGCCAAACCAAATACCAAATAATAATTGGTTGATGAATCAACAACCACCTATGAATAATTCTGAATCAGCTTTCACAAGTCAGCAGCAAAATCTTTTCAGATCTCAAGTTCAAGCAATAAAATACTTAGTTAAATCTAATCAAAATCCTATACCTCAAAATTTATTAGCTTTTGTAACAAATCCTAGCTCGTCTTACCCAAATGATGGATATTTACAATCAACTGCCCCAAAACTGAATAACATTAATGTTGATTTGAATCAACAACAATTCCCACAACAAGCAATTCCTCCATCAACACAGCTTCCACAAAATCTAGGAACGCCTAATATACCGAATAATACGAACAACGATGTTGTGAAACCTGAACCAGAGAAAAAGAAAGGTAAGAGAGGTCCAAAACCTAAGAATAAGGATCAACCGAAAAAAATGACGAAGAAACAAATGAGAGAAGAAGAACAAAGATTAGCTGCAGAAAAGCAAAGACAAATGCTAGAAAATCAAGTTCAGCAAGACCTGCAAGTACCTCCTCAGCAACAAGAGCAACTACCACAACAACAACAACAACAGTCGCTTCAACAGCATCAACAGCATCAACAGCAGCAACACCAACAAATGCGTCAAGTTCCACAAAATGGTCCCATTCAAAATCCAAATCAATTTCAACCACAAATGAATGGTCCAACAAATACACATTTAGCTACTTCTCAGCAACCTCAACCACCTCAGCAACCTCAGCAATCTCCATATATATTTGCTAATCCATCACCACCTGTGTTATTAAGCAAAGTGATAGATGAGAAGAATAAAGATAAAAAAATTATTGTTCCTATCACTGAACCAATAATAGAAGTTGATACATTCCAAATTGCTGACATAGTTGGTGAACATGCGAAAGATGTTCCATTAAGTACTTTATATCTTCCTCAGAGTAGATTTCAGATTCCATCCTTGATGCCTGATACTATAGACATGGGTCAAATCGCAATAAATAAAGAATTAAGTATGTTGCTTAGAATCGAGTTGGAGAAAGATTCAATCAAAAAAGAGTTATCCATAATACATGATGAAGAGTCCGAACAAAAGCATCAATTACAAACCAAACTCAACCTGTTGGAGTTAATAGCCAATCAGAAAGAAGCAAGAGGTAAAGTTCTTACTCAAATGTGGTTCAATAAATCCTTATTACCAAATTCACATCCAAATTTCTTAGCAAGATTCAATACCTTATCAATGGAGAGTGTTGCATTAACTATTGATTTATATAGATCGCAATTAGAATCTCAAATGAAAGAGCAGTCGAAGAAGCATACCATGGTAGTCGAGCAAGTCCTTAGCTCAACAAATAGGACCACCATCAAATTCAACAAAAAACAAGAAAAAGTCACTAGATTTATTAACAAAGTTTCCAATTTTCATGCTCAAACTGCTAAAGAAGAACAAAAGAAACTTGAGAAAATGGCTAAACAACGTTTACAAGCTTTGAAATCGAATGATGAAGAAGCTTATTTGAAACTTTTAGATCACACAAAAGATACAAGAATTACTCATTTGTTATCTCAAACTAATCAATTTTTGGATTCATTAGCTCAAGCTGTTCAAACACAACAAAAAGAAGCTCAGGAGAGAAATAACAATCGGGTTGAGGAGGAATCTTCTACTGCCGCACCTAATGAGGACGAAAAAAGAGAGAAAACAGATTATTATAATGTTGCTCATAGAATTAAGGAAGAAGTCACAAAACAACCTTCGATTTTAATTGGAGGAACTTTGAAAGAATATCAATTGAAAGGTTTACAGTGGATGGTATCATTATTTAATAATCATTTAAATGGTATATTAGCGGATGAAATGGGTCTCGGTAAAACTATTCAAACAATTTCGCTATTAACATATTTGATTGAGGTTAAAAAAATATCGGGACCATTTCTCGTTATTGTTCCATTATCCACAGTCACAAATTGGAATCTCGAATTTGAAAAATGGGCACCATCGGTCAAAAAAATCACATATAAGGGTACTCCAAATCAAAGAAAGGTTTTACAACATGATATCAAAATGGGTAATTTCCAAATTCTTTTAACTACATTTGAATACATTATCAAAGATAAAGGTTTATTAGGTAGAGTCAAATGGGTTCATATGATTATCGATGAAGGTCATCGTATGAAGAATGCAAATTCAAAATTGTCTGAAACTTTAACTACAAACTATCATAGTGATTATAGGTTAATTTTAACGGGTACTCCATTGCAAAATAACTTACCAGAATTATGGGCATTGTTGAATTTCGTTTTACCTAAAATTTTCAATTCAGTCAAATCTTTTGATGAATGGTTTAATACACCTTTTGCAAATACTGGAGGTCAAGATAAGATTGAATTAAGTGAAGAAGAAACATTATTGGTTATCAGAAGATTGCATAAAGTGTTGAGACCATTTTTGTTAAGAAGATTGAAGAAAGATGTTGAAAAAGATTTACCAAATAAAATTGAGAAAGTTGTTAAATGTAAAATGTCCTCAGTTCAAGCCAAACTTTATCAACAAATGTTGCGTCATAATGTGTTATATGCTGGTGATTTAGAAGATGATAATGCTGTTATCCCAATCAAAAATGCAAATAATCAAATAATGCAATTGAAGAAAATTTGTAACCATCCTTTTGTATACGAGGATGTTGAGAATTTCATTAATCCTACTGCTGAAAACAATGACTTGATTTGGAGAGTAGCAGGTAAATTTGAATTATTGGATAAAGTTTTACCAAAATTTAAACAAACTGGACATAAAGTTTTGATATTTTTCCAAATGACTCAAGTAATGGATATTATGGAAGATTTTTTGAGACTAAGACAAATGAAATATATGAGACTTGATGGTGGTACAAAAGCAGATGATAGAACCGAATTGTTAAAATTATTTAATGCTCCAGATTCTGATTATTTTTGCTTTTTGTTGTCAACAAGAGCTGGTGGATTAGGTTTAAATTTACAAACAGCAGATACTGTTATCATTTTCGATACTGATTGGAATCCACACCAAGATTTACAAGCACAAGATAGAGCACATAGGATTGGACAAAAGAATGAAGTTAGAATATTGAGATTAATTACTGAAAACTCAGTTGAAGAAATGATTTTGGAAAGAGCACATGCAAAATTGGAAATTGATGGGAAAGTTATTCAAGCTGGTAAATTCGATAATAAATCAACTGCTGAAGAACAAGAGGCAATGTTGAGAGCATTAATTGAAAAAGAGGATGAGAAAAGACAAAGAGGTCCTGATGAAAAAGAGGAAGATTTGGATGATGATGAGTTAAACCAAATAATTGCAAGAAATGAAGGTGAATTGGAAACTTTTAAAAAATTGGATGAAGAAAGATATCTTGCCACGAGAGATGCTTCCTATCCAACTAGATTATTATCTGAACAAGAATTACCACCAATATATAGAAAAGACCCAGAAGAAGTTTTGAAAAAAGAAGATATTGTCACAGAAGATTACGGTCGTGGTGCTAGAGAAAGAAAAACGACTAAGTATGATGATAACTTAACTGAAGAACAATGGTTGAAACAAATTGATGGAGTTGTTTCAGATAATGATAGTGACAGTGTCGAAGAAGATTTTGAAAGTGATGATGAGATCAGACCATCTTCAAGAAATGCTGGTAGAGGAAGAGGAGGTTCTCGTGGCCGTGGACGTACTGGAAGAGGACGTGGAGGTAGATCTAGAATCACTTCTGATAGAGATGATAGTGCAACTGATAATGGTGAAGATTCTTCATCATCCAAACGTTTAGCTGAAGATGACATCGAACTTTCCAACAATCCAAAGAGACAAAAAAATGGCACTCCTGATATAGCAACAAATCCCGAGACTTCAACTCCATCAACCGCCAATGAAACATCATCAATCAAATCAGATCCAAGTACTGCTGTTAAAGCACCAAGTACTAGAGGAAGAGGTGGTGGTAGAGGAAGAGGTAGTCGTGGAAGAGGTGTTGGACGTGGTAGAGGTAGAGGCAGAGGCTCATTATTAACGAGAACCGCTCCATCAATTGATCCCTTGACACCAGATGAAAGAGCTAGATTACAAAATCAAATTGAAAATATTTTAGGACTCATAATGAACCATACAGATGGTGAAGGTAGGAAATTAAGTGATTTGTTCTTGGTTAAACCTTCCAAAAAGTTATATCCAGATTATTATATATTGATCAAACATCCAATAGCCCTTGATGTCATAAGGAGAAATGCTTCGACAAATACCTACACTAAAATCAAAGATTTTTTGGAAGACATCCACTTAATGTTTAGCAACGCTAAGAAATATAATGAAGAAGGGTCATTTGTTTATCAAGATGCTGTTACTTTAGAGAATATTTGTATTAATAAATTAAAAGAATTGTGTTCATCAACATTAACACAAGAACAAATTGATGAACTATTAAACTTTTCACAATTTGATGAAATGTTTTTATAATGATAAAAATTACACAATTTTGATTCAACTTTTGTATTATAATAAATAATGTATTTGTTTAATTTATATTATGTAGGACTATAAGCAGGTAATGCATCATCTATATCTTTATTATTAACAACATCATTTAATACTAAATTTAATTTCTCAACAAATTCAAAAAGTCCACCATCTAAAAACTTAATCTCTCCTTTAAAATATTGCTCTTTAGGAAATCCATCACTTGCAATACTAGGTTGTTTAGAACTGAAAAATAAAAATTGCCAATAATTTGCACCAAACCAAGGTGAAACCAATTTATGATTTAACTTTAAAATTGGAGCAAGGGTCAAATCAATTACAAATGATTCAATATCTCCTTGGGAAGAAGTTATATATATAAGTCGTTTTGAAGTAAGGTATATATATCCATCTTGTGCCGATATTTTCAAATTTGACGAATTTGCCTCTAGGTTATCCAGTACTATTGATAAATTTTGCCTCGGTGTATTTGTTTTATATTTTAGTTTCTCAAGTCCGTCTGAGCTTATCTCAAAAGGTAGTTCATTTGATCTTAGTAATTGTTGGTAATTTGGTTTAAGAATTACTCCATTTATTGACATTGTAGTTAAAGAATTGATTGATAAGATAATGATAATAATTTAGATGTTAGAGACATTGATTTTGTGTTAATATCATCTTTCATTTTTTAGACCATTTAAATATCTTCAAACATATATGAGCAAAACTAAAGTGCTACGATCGTTGAACCCAAGACTTCAATACTCATTCCAGAGTCTACCTAGGTACACTCATGGTAAATCTCAGTTGAAGTATCCTGAAGATTGTCAAAATGTAATCAATAAGTTGAATATAAAAGAAGACTATAATCAAAATCATAAATTGAACATAATAGATGTCAACCCTGGCTTTGGATTATTCTCATCGATGATAAACTACGAATTACAACCCAAAAAGCATGTTTTGCTAGAAAAATTCGATGAGAATTATAAAAATTGGATGAATAGAATTGAAACTTTGAAATCTGAATCAAATAATCAAGAAAATTTTGAGATTTTGAAAAATGATCCTTTCGACTGGGACACGTATACTAAACTATTTAACGATGGAGTGATTGAAGAACCAAATGTAAAGTGGGATGATAAAATAAATGATGAGCTTTTAGTGTTAGCAAATTGGACAGGAAAATCTGATGAGTCAATAATAGCCCAATGGATTGGATGTTGTGGAAATAGAAACTGGTTAATGAAATATGGGAAAGTTAGAATGATTATTTTGATGCCATCAATAACAGCCATGAAATTTTTGAGTGAACCAGGTTTTCGCAAAAGAAATAGAACTTCATTGAAAAGAGATTTATATACCAAGACAAAATTAATTGCCATAGGTGAAGATTCGGAGATATTAGGTCAAGGTTACGATCCAAGAATACTCGTTAGAGATCAACCATTAGTAATAAAAAAGAACTCATTTATTCGAAGTCCTGATGTGGCAATTATTGAAATGACACCTGGTGAACATAAAAGTGATTCAATTGCAAATATAGAGCATTTATTATCTGGTATATTTGTGAGCTCATCAAAATTGAAAGATCTATTACCAAGGTTAGCTCCAGGGGCTGAATACTTACAAAATTATTTAACTAATGAAACACTTGAAAAAAGGGCTTCGGAGTTCACCACTGAAGACATATTGCAATTTTCAAATGCGTATGAACAGTGGCCTTTCAAACCGTCTACGGAAGAAACATTCGATATTAACGAATATGATTTTTAATGAACTTTGTATGTAGATATGTATTATACTGTAAATAGAAAATTTATAGACTACATGTACATTTATTATGGACTTGGATTGACAAACTATATTTTTGATCAAATTTCCGTGTAATTTGGGGATCTAGTCAGTGTAATTGACGACAATATTGGTGCTGTAGCGCTTCTTCTTTGTTCAAATTCCGACTTTTGATATTCATAAGGACTTTTGGGGCTATTTGGTAAATTTTTATTATTAGTTGTGTAATTGAATTTCCTATCATTCTGTGGATTAGCTCTTAAATTTCTAGTTGCAGTTCTACCAGTCAACCCAGCTGTTGTTGATGGTATCTCGGGATCTCCAACTTTGTCAACATTATTATTACCAGATGTGTCAATATCATCTTCTTTTTCTGAATAGATTGATGAAGCTGTAGGAGTGAATTGTACAAAATAAGTGTTCATGATGGAATCATGTGATTGATAGAAAACCAAATTGAAACCCAAAATTGAAAATAGTTCGACAATTAACAATCCCAATTGATGGTCTTTCACTGATGTTATTTTCTGTCTACTTATGATCATCATCAAAACCACTGCACAATTAAAAAAATTCATGAAATATAAAGCAAACAAGTTTATATAGTGGTAACTTAATCTTTTAGGACAATAGTACATTAGTATATAAATTGACAAGATGATTATTGAGTTGATTAAAATTATAAATTTTCCAATTATTAAATTTTTATAAACTTGATTTATTTGTTTGATAATTACTTGATGATTACTATTTAAAGGGAATAACTTATTCAAATGTAGTCTTAAAAACCTAGATATTGAATTTTGATTTTTCATAATGTTGAATATAGGAAAATCCGAAGGTAGAATCCAATTGATTATTGAAGTGATTTTCTTATCATCGTCATACTTAAAATTATCTGAGCTTACTAATCCTTCATCCATTATTAGTCTAACTTTATAATCAGATAGTTTTAGATAAACTTTTGAATAAACAGTTGTAAGATCAATATTTTTCAAATAAACTTCTTCATTTCTAACATACATTCCAATTAATATATTCTCCAATTTCTTTCTTTGTTTTAAATCATCTTCATTGTCAACTACCATTTGTGGTACTAAATTATTCCCTTTCTGTTTACCCAACACTTGAACAACATCAATGTTACCAAAATTTACAACAATTCTTAAATTATAATTGATCACATTAATCAAAATCAACCAAATGAAAACATTTCTTAAAGTTAATGCAATTTTTAAGTTTGACTTTGTTGGATTTTCATAAGGAGTAGTCAACCATTTTGCACTAAGTCTATACAACGACGCTGTGTAATCTTTAATTGGTGTCTTAGTATTCATTAGAAATTCGAGTCGGTACTTTTTGTGAAGGCAATTTAGCTAATTAATAGTATTTTATTCAAAAAATTTGTTTGTTATTTTGAGAGATCGAGTAAATTTTCGCAGCCATTTTCTGGTGAGACAAAATTTGGTAGCTAAGATTTAATATTACAGTACTTATATATTTAATTACTTACTTACTAGAGTTTTATAAATTGCGTAAAAATCAATACTATCATATGTTTTGTAAATTGGCGAATAAAGTGACCAACTTTTCACTATTAAATACATTATCTGAAGGGAGACCAAAGTATGACGCGTTGGGTAAAGCAGCCATTAATGCGACTATTGATGGTCCAACAAAACTCGTTTCATTCGAACCGTTGATGTTACTATTTTGATAATCTTGTTCAATTATGGATTGTTCTATACGGCTTGTTTCTTGAATGTTTTTGACAGCTGACGATTGACTATCATTTTCAAAGTTCATCAAGTTTGAAATTTTTCTTCTTTTCCTTGGTGATTCTTCCTCATTATCATCATAATCATCATAATCTTCCACTTTTAATTCATCACGTTTTATCAAATTTTTCTTATCCAACTTATATCTACTTGTGAACAAATCTATTGGATCATCTTCTGGAAACAATGATTCGCATTTTTTAGTAAAACTATTCGTTATATCTAATGATAAATTGGTTGCAGCAAATGAAATATATCGTTTATATAAATCTTTCAAATTTTTCTTTTTAATTCTTAATTTTAATTCTTTCTCTGATTTTATCAAGGGATCAATGTCAGCAACATTAATTTCTTCAGTTAATTGTGAAATTTCTTTTGCGAAATTAGTATCTGAACTTTGTAAAGTACTTCTTAATTTTTCAACATCATTAATCATTATTAGATAATCCAAATATTTTAGTGCAAATTCACCATTAGTTGGAAATGCTTTTTGTCCAATATCAAAAACTTTTATAGCTGTTTTTTTATTATCTGCATAATGTTCTAATAATGCACTTTCCACATAAATTTGAGAATTTATACCTAAAAATTTTCTTGCTTGTTTAAATACATTTCTTGCTTCTTTCATACCTTCAGCTCTTTTACTAGCTACCATGAACTTGATATAAACCAATGTAATTTGTTCTGATATTTGTTTTTGTTGTTTTTCCAATAATTTTAATTGTTTAGAATCTGCTAATGAAATGGAAGAACCTGAGTATTGTTGAGTTGGTATTTTTGGTAAATTTGGTAAATTTGGTGAGTTTGTAATATTTGTAGTGTTCGGTATGTTTGGAATGTTTGGTAAATTAGGTATATTAGGTAAAGAATTGGGTTTATTTGGTAAACCAGGTATGTTTGGCAACAGATGACCATTGGTTTTTGGTTGTTCGTTTGCTTCTCCGTTTGTTTCTGTTAATATTTTCCCTTTTTCTTCTTCTTCGTTATAATCATCATCATCGTCACTATTTTCCTCCTCTTCTTTCTTTACGGGTTTCAATTTTTCTCTTAACTCATTCAATTCATTGGTCACTTTATCATAGTCAACAATCAATTTATTTATCAAACTTTCAAATATTACTTTAGATTTATCAAAAGAACTATCTTTCTCATACAATTCGACAATTTGAAAAGAGAGTAGTAAACTTTTGGGATTAAATGTTAAGCCGTCTTTCAAAATTCTTATACAGTCATTTAAATTGCTTTCCTCATTATCATTGAGCAAATATTTTACATATTCGAACCATATTTGAGGTACGAAAGGTAGAGCGTATGTGGCCTGTTTATAAACATTATTGATTCTATTATTTAACGTGAATGAATCTTTTAATTCCAAAGAATTTTTCTTTTCCAATTCTATCCAATTTTTCCAATATTTGATTTGTTCTTCTAATGAATTATCTAATAATGATGCTTGAGCATTTATGGATCTTTTTAATTTCTTATTAGTGATACGTTGCCATTCTGTATTCCATGATCTTGCTAACATAAATTCTGCAGATTTTTCAGAAACAAATTTTTGAGCAATAGATGGATTTAATTCATTTTCCCATTTTGTATATTGAGTCCAACTAGTTTCAATATTTTCAGTAGGTATAGCTAAAAATTTTTTATAAACTTTTCTAATTAAATCTGTTTTTTGTTGTTGTTCCCAATTTGCTCCAGGAGTCCATGATTTTAGAAATCCAATATAATCTTGCCATAGTCCATCACTCAGAATATCTAAACCTACTTTATTTATTGCAAATTCGAAAGCTTGAATAACTGTCCCTCTTGCTTTTTCACCTCCAGTTATAAAATCTGTAGCACTTCTAACGTAATCAACATACAGTCGACATAAATCAACATTATCAGTGATACCAAAACATTTTTGAAATAATGATTCAGCATATTTTTCTTCTCCTCTACTTATTTCGTATTTAATATATCTGTTCCATTGAGCTCCCTAAAAAATATTGGGTTAGTATTACCGAATCTAAGTCATACGAATATCTACTGATTAAAGAAAAGTTAAGACTTGAATAACAAGTCACAACATGCAAAAAATAACATTGAAAAAAGAACTATACACAAGTAATAACAATTTTGAAATCAACTCCCAATGAACCAGCCGACCAGCAGCATATATATAATGAAATAATAAAATAAAAACATGCTTTAACTTTTCTATAATCCGTAACCATTCATTCCAAAATTTTGTCAACATACGTCAAATTTAAAAATATCTAAATATTTATCAAATGCTTTCCTCACTTGTTCTTGACTATCTTTAGCAATAATTTGATCCAAGTATCTAATCCATTTGTTATAATCTAATGGATTTATTTCAAGTTCATCCTCTAATTGACCTATTTTATCTAGCGACAATTTTTTTGGTTTTTGTTGAATAAAAACTGAACTCATTGCCTTTGAAAACTGATTTGAAAGTAATAGATCCGTGGAAATATGTAACAGCTTTTACTCTTAAAGCTTCAGTTAGCCAAAATTAACAATGATGATTTGATTGATGGATTATGTTAATGATTATTGAACAGTTTGAATTGTTCATCCATAATGAATGAAAAAGTAAGAAATGGTTGTAGAGAATTTAATTTTTACGCAAGTAAATTTTCGTGATATTTTTTGGATCATTCGCACACTACCCTTAACATTTCATATCACGTAGTATCATACAACCATCTTCAGTCTACAAATTCACAAATAATGATTCAATTGCATGTATGGGGATATCAAGATGAAGTCAGTATAATATCACCTCATTGCATAGCGACAACTTGGCTACTAAACTTGGTTTTAACTCCGTTAAACGTCCCATTTAAGATTATAACTTCAAATAATACAAAATTATCAGAATTAAATCAATTACCAGTGCTAATAATATCTGAAGATGAGAAATATGATGGATATTATAGTATAGCCAAATATCTAGTCAAAACATATAATCCTTCAAATTTATATATTACATCGGATTTTAAAGAAAATTTATTAAATATAAGTATAATAAATTATTTAGAAACAAGATTTGAATATATAAATCTTTATAATTTATGTTCCAATAAACAAAATTATGAAAATTATACAAGAAAATTATTTACCAAATATTTTAAATTTCCATGGATGTATAATCAATCTTTAAAATTTTATAATGAATCAATTGAAAAAATTAAAATTTTGGGATTAAATTCAAAAAATTCAAATAATTTTTTTAAATTTGATAAAGAAAATGATAATGAAGTAATTGCTGAAACTGAAACTTTCAATGATGATGATAATGAATTAATTGTGGAGAAAGAGGAAGAAGAAGGGATTAAGCCAATAAGTGGTTTACATGAAAAGAGTTTATTACAAAAATCAAAGACCAAACAAATACTAAAAGAATCAAAAGCTTCGATGAGATTTTTGTTATTACTTGAAAAATATTTAAAACAATTACAGAGTTTAAAGAAGGAAAAATCAGACCAACAATTTTTCTTTGATGAGGATTTGCCTTCTCCTAGTGATATTTTATTTTCAGCATATTTATATTGTTTGACATATGAAGATCTACCTGATAAATTTATCAAGAATTATCTTGTGCAAGTTGACGGCTTGAACGTGTCAGACTTTAAAAAGGTTGGTCAACCATCAACACAAACATTGGACATATCTAATAAAGAATAATGAAGTAATGAAGAACTTGTATATATCATTCAATTGAAATCAGCTGCTTTGGCAGTACTTAACTTGTGATACAGAAGAACTTAACTTTCAGTTCTGTGCTTTTAAGTATACTCTCTGAGTAAAATCGTGAATTTCTGCACAATCAAGGAGACTCTAAGTACAAGAAACTGGATTCTCAAAATCTATTGTGAATAGAATTTACCTCTGGAGAGCCTTTACTTCTAGAAGAGGTTACTCAATTGCCTACTCAGACGTCTCTTGACTACGCTGTATGAAGACGGAAATATATGTTCACGTGACTCAATTTTTGTTTCTCCTCAATTCAGGATTTTAATTTTAACAGCCGATAACTGAAAACTCCGAATATGAATGTAGTTCAATCATATTTATTTCAACTCAATTCCTCAAACAAACGCAGTCACCGTATTAGTCAGTTACATTAATACATTTTATTATCAAACTCAAAAAAATCCAAAATTTAATTAAAAATCGAATCTCATAATGGCTGGATTATTAGATTTGAAAAATCATTTAATATTTTATAGATCATATCATTTCAATAATACAAATGTAACAATTCATTTAATATGTATTCCAATAATTTTATTAACAGCAATAAGTATGTTAACTCCTGTGAAATTATCTTTCATAAGTTTAAATCCACTTTTCAATTTAGGTAGCCTAATAGCTTGGATTTATGGAATTTATTATATTGCATTAGATTTCAAAGTTGGAGGTATAACAGCTTCAATTTTAACAATTTTTAGTTATTTTATAACTCAAGTTTATAATCAATTATCTTTTGCAGGTCAAGATAATTTTTTAAAAATTGTTATAGGATTACATTTAATAAGTTGGATTGCACAATTTTATGGTCATGGAATACATGAAAAAAGATCACCTGCTTTATTAGATAACTTATTAGGTGCTTTAGTATTAGCTCCATTTTTTGTTTCATTTGAAATTGCTTTTTGGTTTGGTTATAAATTAGATTTGAAGAAGTCCATGGATAATGAAGCTGGAAAAAATATAAGAGATTTTAAAGCAAAAGAAAAAGCTAGAAAGAAAGCAAAACTTCAGTAATTTTGATGAAAAGAAAAGAACTTCATTATTAGTTTCATATTTATTTTAATCAATCTATTTATTATCTAAATAGTTGAAGAATTTAAATTATTTATTAATTCAGGTTCATTTAAATTAATACCATTTAATTGATTTCCAATAGTTAACCAACCAGGTCTTACATTATGTTGTCTACCAAAAATTTCTAATTTTCTTGCAAATGGTCCACACATTCTATCAATTATATCATAAATTTCATCAGGTTTTCTTGAAGTTTCTCTTGTATTACTTATAATAATATCTAAATCAATTTTTAAATTTAACCAATTTGGTTTACCTTTTAAACCAACTAAAAGATGTTCTTTTGAATGATTTAACCAATGACCTGTTCTACCAGTAACAATAATTCTTTTTAATTGATTTAATTTAACCCAAATAACTTCATTAATTATTTCATATCCCCATTTTGCTAGTGCTTGACGTCCAATATCCAAGGATCTTGCAGTTACCCATAAAAATATTATACCTTCATCTTGTAATTCATTTATTTTTAAATTTATTAATTCTAAATCTCCAAATGTTCCATAAGGTAAATTTTGATGAATTAACCATGCTGGATCTGAAATTATTGCTGAAAATTTACCTAATTTTGAAAAATTTAATTGATTTATATCACAATTTATCCATTGTGGTTGTGATATTTCTTTAAAACCTGATGAAAAAATCTCACCTAATGAATAATCCAAATTTGTAAGTTCTTCAATTAAATTTGATTTTTGATTTGTTGTTTTGGTATTTGCATTGGAATTTGATTCTTGATTTGTAATTGTATTTGAAATTGTATTTGTATTGGATGATGAAGTTGAAGTTGTATTTGATGTAGGATGTAAAGTATAATAATGTAAATACCTACAAGTTTTTATTTTATGACAAGTATCTAAATAAGAACAATCACCTAATTTTAAATCAGTATGATTATATAAAATTGGTAAAAAATGAATTTTTTCATTTAAACAATTTAAAATATCTGTTGATATACGATTTTTAAATTGATTTAATTTTTGATTTATATATTGATCATTTAAATTTATTTGTTTACTATTACTACTGTTGTTGTTGTTGTTATTATTTTGCTTAAATAATAATGTAGATAATGTTGTTGAATGATGTTTTTCATTACATATTTCTGGAAATTTTAATTTTGGTGTATTTAATTTTGATCTTTTTTTATCTAATTGTAATTTTGTTGTTGGTTTTTGAATAAAATTTGTTAAATCTTCAATTGTAAGTTTATCAATTTTATCTAAGGATCTTTTTGTTTTGTCGGGTTTTGCAATAAACTCAAATAATGATGTACATTCTTTATATTGATCAGTATTTTGTCCTGTTGGAGTATTAGTTGAATTACTTGTTTTATTAAATTTTTGTTGCAAAATCTTTAACCCAATATCATTTATCCAAACAAGTTTTGATTTAATTTTATCTTTAGAGTCATATTTAGATTTTGTAAAATGTAAACATCCTCCGGAAAGTGTATTAAATTGTTCAATGTATTCTAAAAACTCATTTATATTTGTAAAATGTAATTTGTTGTTATCTACAATATAAGTTTTAAATAATTGATAAATTTTCCAAATTTCTCCATTTATTGGTGAACTTATAATTGAATTTTGATTAGATAGTAAGTAATCAGCAAATATTAATAGTTGATGAGTGGTGTAAATCATTTGAGCTTGGTTGTAAGATGATTAAAGAAAAGTTTACGGTTGTTTGTTTAGATTTTATTTAAATTTCAATTTTTTGTATAGACGTGTGTGTTCCTGTATTTAAGCCAACTTGTTTTTTGTGCTTGTTTCAGATTTTACTTTTACGATAAAAAATTTATATATACTGTAAATCTATATACAAAAACAAAGATCTAAACTAAAGCTATAGTGATCTAACACCACGAACTAGCTCAGTTTAATTCGATTGAGATGTATAACATGGACGTCATCCAATTTATTAGTTTCAGGCTAAAAGACCGGGTTCTGATGGCGAAAAATGTGTAAAACTTGAAAAGTCTTCGTTTTGGTTCTCAAATAATTTCCCAATTCATGAACAGTAGGTAGTAACGTAGAGTGATGTGTATACAAAAGTTTTCAGCTACTTACATTATTCCAATTCAAATTCCAAGTAGTCAAAATTTTTCATTAAATTTGATTTTGTTGACACCATTTTTAAAAAAGATCACCACGGTAATTCAAGTCGTATGTAAATGATAATTCAGGACATACTCGCATGAGCGAGATGAAAATGTATTCTTTTTGAGAAGCATCTGCTTGCGGAATTATAAATGTAACGCATCAACTGTGTGTCAAATTGGTTTGGTATAAGTATCCTCTGTAGATGTCAAAAGAAATATAAAGATGAATCTAGACTTTTTAAGCTTTATATTAAAGCCAAGAAATATGCATATCTATTAATAGAAAGCGCATAAGTAAATGGTCTAACGGATAAATAACCCACGTGACAATTGGTAGTTACAGAGCGAGTTAAAGTTTTATTGCTTAGCGCAAATTTAAGGAGACAAACGAGTATTGCTGGAATAAAATGGCCCTCTAAAGCGAGACGATGAGGGTTTTGCTCAACAAAATTACAACATTAAATATTTTTTTTTTCGGAGAAGTGGCATTTTAAAGAAATAGCCAAGTTAATTAAGTAAACTCCACAACAAACATCTATAACCATATACAAAATTGTAAGGCATTAAGCCTTTCAAAGCAAGTACAAAGTAGTCGTAGTACAATTGGGCCAAGGACGTTTTTTAAAGGATCTCAACGTGGACTCAAACTCCTTTATAGCAAAAAGTTTGAGGTATTTTAAAATTTTAACCAATTGTAAGAAAAACACATTCAATATTGTGGCAATGTTGTGGTTGGATATTATAATAGTTATTGAAATATAATAATATGTCACTTACCGTTAATGCCATTCAACCACAACAATTCTTGTTTTCAACCACTAAAACTCCTATTCTAGTGGTTCCATTAATCCTAGTTTAGCTTGAACCATTCTTCACTAGTAATTGGGTACATTTTGAATCAAAATGCCTTTTCTCCTTGTAAGTAACCTTCTATAATGAGGCTAATGAGGCTTCGGTATTTAAATTCCGACTACACACATCACGCTTTTGTTTCTTCTTTTTGCTTTTGTGTTTGTACCCCAGTAAATCCTGTATACAGTGGTTTACTATATATTTCTTAAGTTACACAAACATAAAATATAATAAGGATGACTTAATTTATACAATTTATTAAAGGATATAAATAACAAGGATATTCCCATCAAATATACAAAAAGATGAATAAAACAGTAATCAAATAGATACTTATATACATATTCATTAATAAATAACCATTAGGTTTCAAGAAATCATGATAGATTTACAATATTTACCACTTGATGTTGTTAATATAATATTAACAGACACGTTATCAAAATCCCTGTATGATTCAATTGATTATCAAAACTCACTAGTATCATTATCATATACTTCAAAATTCATAAATCAATTAACAAATTCAAGATTATATTCAAACATTACATTTTATGATGATGATAATCAAACAATTATAACCAGAAATTCAAATAGAACATATATTCATATAAACAAATTCAATGAATTTGTAAATTCATTAACTTTTGAAAATTTCTTATTAATCAAATCAATTCATATAAATTGTAAATCAAATTTTAATAAATTTGAATATAACACATTATATACAAAATTAAATCAATTTTGGAACAAGACTCATCATTCGATAGAATTTATAAATTTTGATATTGATAATATTAGAAAAAATCAAACTATTTTACAACATTTAAATAAACATAATTATTATCAAATTATTGAAGAAAATGATGAGTTAGATAATTATTCTTCAAATTTTACAATTTCAAAATTATATAATTTAAAAAATTGGTCTATTTTAAATGTTTCAGAATTTATGAATTTACCAATAAATAATAATTATGATTTAAAAACACTAGATTTTTTTATTGAATTAATTATTGGTGATGAATCATTACCTCAAAATGTCATAAATTTACCTGAATTAGAATCATTAAATCTTAATACAAGTTTATCAACATTAACATTTTTACAATTAAATTTAAATTTACCAAAATTATCAAATTTTGTATTATCATATTCCCATACTTTTAATAGACAACCAATAAATTATCAAAACTTCCGAGAAAAAATAAATTTTGAAAATTTAACAAATCTTGAAATTAAATTAAATTGTTGTCATTCTGATTGTTCATGTATAAATCAATTTTATCAAGAATTATCTCAGGATTCTCACAAATTAACAAAATTAGAAAATTTATCAATTATAAATCATATGTCTAAAAATCAATCAAGTAATTTAGAACAATATTCATATTTAATAAATAATCAATTATTACAATTATTTACAAAATTTTCACAAATTGAATCAATTTATATAAATATAAATGAATTTATAAAAAATGATAGATGTAAAATTGATTGGAAAAATTTTACAAAAGCTATAAATATTTTACCAAACTTAAAAAATTTAAAAATTGTTGATTTTTTTAATTGGTGGATTCCAACATTACAATTAACAAGAAATTCAATATTAAATAATTGTTCATGTAATCAATGTTTACAAACTAAATTCAAGTTTCAAGCATTAGCAAATTTCGATGAATCAAATAATTATACTCATAATTTTTCAAAATTTAATCATAATGAAAATGAATCATCAACTACGAATCTAGATTTCAATAAAAAATCAATATCAAAATTTTATTCATTTATTATAAATCATTTTAAAACTCAATTTAATCAATCAATAATATATTCAAATCTGTTAAATAAATTTAGAAATCAAAATGAAATGTTATTCTCAGCGGAATTTAAACAATTATTGAATCATAATTTACTAGCTGATTATGTAAATTTATTGAAATATAAAAATGATAAATTAGTTGTTAATTTAGGTGGTTTATTAATTTGAATTTTTCAATCCACATTGGCATATAATGATTAACGAAGGAGTTCAGGTAAATCTTTTTGCATTTTTGTTCTTTTTGCTTTTTGGAAGTTTTTTATATGGGTAGGTTTGTTTTTTATATGGGGTATATAAAATAATAGCTAATAATAATTAATAATTTTAATAAATAATATCTTTTTCGATTTCGAGAATTTGTAGAATTCAAAAGGATTTCTGTCCTGTTTTCTCTTTTACATGATTTAACGAAGTTACACTTGAATATTTATTATTATTAAATTTTGAAATCTCTATGGATTTAGTTTTATACTGCTTTACGGATGTAGAGTTAAATAAAAGTTGCAAAAGACATACTGTTTTATTGAATTATCTAAATTTACCAATTTATATCCATAATGATACATGCGACTCATTGTTTATATAGGTAAGGATTTTTATTTGGAGTGTGAATATGTGATTTCAAATTATTTTCGTCTTTGTCTTTGTCTCTATTACCTGAAATTTTATTACTGATTGATCAAAAATTAATACAAAAAATTTGAAAATAAAAATATCAAACTCATAACAAGAGGGCAAACACCTACCACGATTCAGTTTTACACTTTTGCCGTTTATCGATACTGAAATCGAAATACATACGAAAGCTCATGCACCCCTTTAGATAACTTGAATGTGACCTATGAGAATTTTTAATATTTACTACATTAATTGAAATAATAAAGAAAACATTATTGATCCATGGGGAAATACGAATCTGCTGTCTATTTACATGGTAACATTAAATCTTATGGTCTACAAAGAATCAGAATCAAGAACTAAAGTTCGAAAACTTGCGAATTTGTTGTATTTAGTTCAATTGAAGGAGTAAGATTCAAATTTAATTTGACATAGTATTGAATTTAAAATTACTAAAGCAATTATCTTTTGAAGATTTTGAAGTCATAATAGCAAACATTCAAAAATATATAACGAAGATGGTTTAGGCGAAGAATTAATCACAATAATGAAGGATTTAAGACAACAGACTATTGGACCAAATTATCATGGAATATACAAAATATTCAAATACTGAGTAAAATGTTGGCTGCTTCTATCTAAAAAATCAAGAAAGTAACTTTTCAAATTCTAAATGAAACCACTTCCAGCTCAAGCTTCAAAAGAAATTCAAATGTACAAAGTTTATTGTTTAAGGTGCTAAAAATGTTTTGTTTGCTTTTGGAAATTTATTAAAATCAAATTTTGCTGAGTTTGTAAAAATTAGTGGTTGTTTACGTTTATTGCATTGTCTGTTTTTAGCTTACGATTCTAAAATATTATGAGGAATTGACGAATCATGAAGTTGAAGCATTTTAGCGGAATCAAAAAGTATATTAGGGATTTTGGTACCAATTGAAAAAGGAAGAATTTAATAAGAAACAATTTTTATTAATGTCAAATCGGTTCGAGATGCTTTGAGGAATATAACTTAAGTTTGCTTCGAAAGGTGTCATTTTTGATTGATTTATTACGAACGTGGGTATTATAAGCATTGTTGAACTAATTATAATAGAATGAAAAAGACTATATTTTTTGGCAGTATTAGAAAGATTTTCAAAAAGAGCTCATTTATGCTCAATGAATCTAACATCTTTGTCATGAATAATTTCATCAAGTAGCTCTTTTAATCGATGGAGATAATCGGGCATATGCCTGATCAGTTATTGATGCTGATGTTAGGATGAAATGAGCTCTTTTTGAAAATCGATCTATTACGGCTAGAAAATAGTCATTACCATTTTTTTTTTTTGGATATCCTCCAACAAACATTGAGATTAGTCACCATCTATATGAGGTATTGGTAATGGTTAAAGTATTTTAATTCAAAATTTGAATAATTTCTTCACTTTAATAGCTTGATAAATATCACGATGTTTAACAAACTTTTCAATTGAACTAACAAACATGTTTGGCCAATTATAAAATCAAAGTATTTAAAGATATGGGACTTCTGCTCCCCGAGTTTGCTTAAGTAAGTTGATATCATCGTCGAATTCGATAACGCCGTTTGTTGAATAATGTTTGTTTGTTTGACATCTTTACTAATTAACCAAACGAAGTCATCGGAGTCAATGGTGATACCAACAGCATTAAGCTGCTATCAAAAACTTAGTTCTGTTATTGAAACCAGTTTGGATCTGATGGTTTAATTACTGAAATCATGTATCATCAAAAATGTGGAAGACATAAATGGATATCGATAACTTTTTCCAGGTTCAGCTCATGCTTTTCAGATAATTTCTGATGATAGACGATTTCCTTAATTTCGACCAACTTACAACTTTTGAAAGCATTTGCTTTAAGAGAACTAATAGAGATGTAATAAATTAGAACCTCAAAATAAAATTAATTTTATTTTGAATGTTGAGAAGGTTTATAATAAGACAAAATTCATCATAGCTAATCAATCAGTGAGAAGAGAATCAGTAGGGAAAAAATTATATCATGAACCACTGTCCATAGAAGATAATGATTACAGCTCCTACCTTCAGATGATACCCTTTTTTTTTTTCTTTCATGGATTCAAAATGCAGATTATAGAGTCAATAATAATTATTTTGTAGACGTGATTTTGTGAACGCGATTTGAATCAAATTTATTAGTTTGGTTCTGTAATTACCGTTAAATTTAATAGAGTCTAATTCAAATTAACTTAGCCCCACAAGACTTAAGGCAGGCCAAATTTGAAGCGAACACAAATTGTTAATATAACTGACTTGGTTAAAAAAAATCCATAACAGTTTTGATACGAGTAAATAAGAAAACTAAAAGTAGTATTTTGATAGCTTTAGATCATCGAAGTTTTAAACGTATAAAGATTCTCTCTGAAATACATTGACAGGTTTAGAAATTTTTGATATTAAGTAACGAGTAATAGTAAATTAGTTGAGTTGACTTTCAAAGTTTGATAGTTTTCCGTTTTGAAAAAAGGGGGATTATTCTGAAAGGGTTTGAACAAGTTTGATCAAACGTTAGATCAAGAACTAATTAAATCGAGTTACTAGATGAAGTAATAGTACCTAAATTGTATATTTAATTATAGAATGACTATCTTACTATTACTGTACTGAGAAAGTATTGAAAATTAATACCAGTGTAGTCTAACCAGTGGAGTAGAAATTATATAAAATCAAAAATTACTGAATTGGGTAATTTAAAGTTTCATATATTTGAGCTACCAAATTTTTTCACAAATTTCGTACATTTTGAAGTGAATAGATGTGTGTCTAAGGTAGAGTTATCGTTTCCTAAAATCTAAATAGCGATTTCGTATCAATGCAGTATTGTGTTGGATCTAAGAAATTGAAACTTTGGTGGAAAGTAGATCTCTATGTTTTTTCGAATTTTCAGATTTCAACCAAGATCTAGAGACAAGATTTGGGGGAGATTAATAGTTAGTAAATTTTTTAACCTGCTTGTTTTCTGATCTATATGTCGTTTAATGTATAAGCTCTTCATTTTTTATTCCAAAGGTGTTACGATACTTGATGATGAAGCTTCAGTTGATGAATGAACAAATGTAGTTCAAAGTTTCACTTCATTTAAAAATTTCCTAATTTAGAAATCTTATTAAAAAATATGATTAATTTTGTGTAACAAATATCTTTATTACTCTAAAAAATATAATTTTAAATTATGTAGAGTATAGAAAATAAATGAATTTTTATACAGATTTTACCATGTTTGGTATATTACAATTTTACTTAAGATCTTACCTTTATTGAAATTATTCATAACAATTATATAATGATTCTAATTCCCAATAATCTCAAAAAAAGAAAGTAACAAACTTATTATTCTTCAACTTCATCAAAATCTGTTATTTTTAATTTATCAACCAAGTTCTTTACCATCTTTATACCCAAATTTAATCAATTAGTTCATAGAGTTCACAAAAATAGATAATATAGTTCCAAAAGATTTAATATGTCAGACTTAAACTTAGGTCCAGTTGAATTACACAACATTAAAACATCATGGTCAAAAACTAATAAAGATCAATTTTATAACAAATTATATTCAAATTTATTAGATCAAAATAGATCATTAAGACAAATTTTTAATAATGATGATTTGATTATAAAAGAACATTCAAATATTTTTGCTGATTTATTTAATTTTGTTATTAATAATATTGATGATAATCAATTATTAGATGAATTTTTATATCAATTTGTAAATGAAAATCAAAGATTTGCAAACTTAGCAGTTAAATATTTAGAATCAATGGGAAATGCTTTAATTACTACTTTTAAACAAGTTTTAAATACTTATTGGACAAGTGTGTTAGAATTAGTATGGATAAAAGTTTATGTATTTGTTGCTAATTCAATTTTACAATATGAAGAAGAAGTTGTTAGTGAAA
The DNA here is from genome assembly GCF_024610245.1 of Lodderomyces pseudojiufengensis. Classification (NCBI taxonomy): domain Eukaryota; kingdom Fungi; phylum Ascomycota; class Pichiomycetes; order Serinales; family Debaryomycetaceae; genus Lodderomyces; species Lodderomyces pseudojiufengensis. Next base: position 291,602 of record NW_026261539.1, read on the forward strand.
CTAATTCAATGAATGAAATTGAAATTCCACCATTAAATATTCAAAGAAATTTAAAATCTTCTCCACCAAGTTCAATTGAAGAAAATGTTACATCCTCAAAACAACAACAATATAATACACCATCAACTCCTAAAATGGATTTTGATGTTAGACAAGGTACAATGAGAACAAATGATTCATTATTAAATCAATTTAATTCAATTGAAATAGATTTAAAATCAAATGATAAATATAAAGGATTTAGAAGATCAATGGATGTTGCTTCATCCCCAATACAAGTTCAAATTCCAACAAATGAAAAATTTCAAAAAATTCATAATAATAATAATTCAAATATTTCATCAAATTTAAAATCTTTATTATCATCACCTATTGAAGAAGAAGAATTATATTCATCACCAAGACCAAGTTTTGATCCAAGAAAAAGAAAATCAACTTCAAAATCTTCATCAATATCATCTACAAATTCATCAATTTATGAACAAAAACAATTACCAACTATTCCAACAACTAACGATGAAAATGGTTATGAAGTTGAACAAGATGAATTTGTTACTCCAAAACCAAGTAGAAGAGGTTCATTTTCAGAAAGTTATCAAGCTACTTCATTATTTACAAAATTACAATCTAAACAACAAGAAATTGATAATTCATCTGAAGATTCAATTGAAGATGCTGCACCAACTTTTGATCCAAGAAGAAGAAGAAATAACAATTCAAAACAACAACAACAAAAAGAAATTGAAGTACCTTCACCAGAATCTTCAGAAGTTGATGAACAAGAAGAAGAAACTTATTTCATCTCAAAACAACCACAACAAGATACAGTTCCAGAAAGATCATTATCAAGAGGTGGTTTAACAGGTGGTACTTTTGATTATCAATCATTTGGATTAAAAGGTTTAGCTCCAATCGTAGAAGATGATGATAATTCTTCAAAATATGAATCAGATGGTGAAAATAAATTAATTGTTAAAAAATCAACAACATCATCATCAAGTGGTGAAGATTCAAATTCAAGAACAAGTTCATTATCATTACATAATTCAGATTATAGATCTTCTATTTCTTCTGGTGTTGATTCAAATTCTTTAATGATGATTTCAAAATCTGGTGGTGGTGTTCCAACTCCAATGAATCAAATTAATCATCAAAGAAATATTTCAACTGGTTCTGATGATTTCCAATTTAGTCCACCAACTATTCAACAACAACAACAACCACAACAACAACAACAACAAAAGAAACAACATTATAATCATGAAAGAAAAAATTCAATGTATTCACTTTCAAAAAGTTGTTCAGCTTCAGCAGCTTCAATTAATTCAAATTCAAGAGCTTCATTAGGTTTTATGAGATCTTCATTTATTTTGAAAAAAGAAATTGAACAACAAGGTTATAATCATCCAGAAAATGTTATTGCTCCAATTTCATTACCTTCAACTCCAAGATTAAATTCAAAATCAAGTATGGGTTCATTCCAACAACAACAACAACCACCTTCAAAATCAATGTATATGAATAAATCAATGTCTTCTGCTTCAATTAGAACTTCATTAAGAAATAATAGTGTTGGTGGTTATAATAATGTATCTAATTTACCAAGTGCAAATAGAAGTACTCAATCTTTTGTTAGTGCTAGAGAAACAAATGATAATATATCAATTAGTTCAAAATCTGAGAAAAAAGGTTTAAGAAGAATATTAAGTTCAATTTTTTCATCATCAAAATCAAATGCTTCAACTACTTCATTATCTTCAACTAAAAAACAAACCCACCAATCAAAACCAAATTCACAACCATCATTACAAAGAATTTCAATTCCATATGAAGAAACTTCAAGTAGTATAGCACCATCATCATATTCTTTACAAAATCCATATAATTTACAACAACAAAAATCATCACCATTATCACCACCACCATCAATTTCAACAAGATCAAAAATTTCACAACCACAATCACAACCACAATCACAATCTCCAACATCATCTGCTGCTCCATTATTTACATCAAGTACAAAACCAACAGTATCAAGTTGTGCAACAACAAATTTAACTAATCAACAATTAGCTCAAAAACAATTAAAAAAATCATCATCATCATTATTTGCAAATGATATTAATTCAACTAATGTAAGTGGACGTTATAAATATAATGGTACATCATCATCAATAACCGGATATTCAAATTATGAAAATGGTTCAATTTATTCAAATGAATCTGGTGCCACTGGTTTTACATCATTTTTAAAGAAAAATAAAAATGGTAATAATTCAAATGATATTAAATTTGTTCCTCCTCCAACTAGATCAACTAGAAAAGGTAATAAATATAATGTTAAAAAAGTTCCATATAATGTATTTGCTTAAGTTCTAGATGGTTATATATGAGAAGGAAAGGTGATGAAGAGAAAGTGAAGAGATATAACACTGGTGGTTTTTTTATTTATTTGATTCTTATTCGTTGCTTTGAAGACATTTTACGTTGGTTGTTGATGAAAAAAAAAAATTATTTCCGTTATCTATTTTTTATGCTATTTTAGTTCTTTGGTTTTATTTTGAAGCTTTTTTTATAAATAAATTTTGATTAGATTGTTGGTGAATAAGTTTCATAACATCGTTAAATTATCAAAAAATTCATAAAAAGTTTTATAAATTGATTATTATTTAGTTTACTATTAGTTTTTTAATTATTTTTACGTATGTAATTTAATTTGATATCTTATTTAATTATATCGTTAATGTACTCTTTCTATTAATATTTGATTTCGAGTAGTTGTAAAAATTATTACTACATATGTCTTGTTTAATGTTTTTTTTTTTTTTTTTATAGTTTCGACATATATTTTATTAGTGTAATGTATTTGGTGTCGTGTTTCAGATCTACTTGTCGTGACAATTTTTCTGAATTTGAAACTTTGTTTTTTCGGATTTATTAAATTCCTAAATTACGAAAAAGATCCGATCCTACTACAAAAAACCAAAATTAAAGTATTTGTGTAACTTTGAACAAATAGCAATCAAAGAAATAAAATTTTATCAAGCAAAAAAAACTTCATTAATTTCGTTTAAGCAAGAATTTAATTATCAAGGGAATAGCAATTTTATCGTAGATGAAACCTACATAGTAATTTGTGTTTGAACTAAAGACAGTGTGTTAGATTTGTCTCAAATAAGCATTTGCCATAACTTTAATCTCGAATATCTAACCTAAATTGATTTATGTAAGTTTAAAAATAATTTTCTGGAGAATGTACAAAATTGGAGACTTAAGTACCGTTGAATATTGTATTTTCGTATTAAAATTTGAGGAATTCCTGATTACTAATGGAATTCAGGAAAATTAAAGACGAATATATTAAGTAAGTCTAAATAAAATTTACCCTTTGTTTCACTAAAATAAAACAATAGTGGCTAATTTTTAATTTTTCATCAGCATTAAAATACAATAAGTCTGAAACTAATTCTTTAACTGAATTCAAATTTAAGAAGAATGCTCGATAACTTGTCGCTGACTAGTATATGCATGAGGGTGGTAGTCCGTTAAGAATTGTACCTGATGTTTGAGAACCTATTTGATGCTCAATACATTATCGAATACTTGTATGGCACAAAGTTAAGTTGTAAGTTAACCAAAAGGAATTACGTAGGACGAATAACGTCAAAGTTCTGATCAACAAAGGCGGATATTTGAAAATTTTAAACTATTATTTTATTATCAACTAAAAAAATACCTCTTATTGATTTAAAATTCTATTAATATTAAATACTCCAACAAGTAGTACAAAATTTATAAATTAGGAGTTCCGATTTAACAATAATAAAAATTGCAAAGAATTGGACCTTTGATCAAAGAATGTTCATGGCCAACACCTTTAGCTAATTTTAAAAGCCAACTACTGTCCTTTACAAATTATTTAGCCACTAATGTGGATCGTAGTATCCTATTAAAGCAACGCAAAATTATATCTTAGTAGAATTAGTCCACATCTTCTTCTTCTCCAAAAGTTAGCCTGAGGATCTAATATATTTTTTGTTTAAGAATTGGTACATTTTGTTAAACAATTTATTTAGATTTAATTATTTACATGTTTCTAAAAAATTTATTTTAAACCTCATTCTTAATTTTCTAAATTCCAAATTATCAACTTCTTTAAAGAATATCTACAATTCTATATTTACATGTTCTAGAAATCATTATATTAAACCATTTATTAGTATTACTATCATAAACAAAATTTATATCATTTATTCATTAATATCAACCATTTATTTTACTTTTTGCTGTCTTCACCCATTAAAATTGAATTCAAAATTATCTTTCCTAATCATTCATTGTTATCGTTGCATCGATCAAACTTACTACAAATTAATATTTCAACCATTGTATCAAATATCTATTTAATAACTTCACATTTCATTTCTCATCTATTTTGTCCTTTAACATTTTAGAATTACACAATCAAATCAAATATAATAAAATTAAATTATGGGTTCACCAGATGAACAAAATTCATTCTTTGATAATATATCACCAACCACATCTATAAGAGAAGAAACAAGTGCATCAAGTGCAATAATTGATGATGAAGATGAACAAACTACTCAATATTATACAAAAAGACCATTTTACCTGAGAAAACCTACTTTTGATTCAGATTTTGTTTTTACAACCAATAATAATCAAATTCTTAATAATAATAATAGCAATAATGATATAATTTCATCTCCACTACCAACATTGCAACAACATCATCATCATCATTCTAGTTCATCAATTTCGGATAGATTAACAAGGTTAAAATTACAAGATTCATTAAATACTGATATTGCATTTTTAAATTCTTCAGAACCTCCATCAGCATTAAGTTTAAATCATTCAGATATTTCACCTACAAGATTAGTAAAACCACCTTCAAGTATAAGTATTCCTGATATTCCTTTAAATGATTATTCAACAGATCAAACTTTAAGTCCTAAAGTATTTGATGAACAACAAACATCTGTTAATATTAATCCTCATCAAAGTCTTGCAGCATTATTTAATGAACATGATGTAATGTCTAATGAATCTTCACGTCATGAAACTAGTAGTGATCATTCTTCACTTTCATCAGAAACAAGAGAAAATGTAGCACTAGGTAGAACATCATATTTAAATAATATTAATTACATAAGAGATCATTTAGATTTTTTAAATCAAACTTTAAATCAATCAAGATCACCAAGAAATTCTGAATCAAAATATATTGATTTTTCAAATATTTTACCTGATACAGTACCTGGTTATAATTTAATTAAACAATTTGGTTATTTAAGTTATCAAACTAATTTAACTTATCATGCTATAAAAGTTAATGATTTAACAAATGTTTCAAATGAAAATTTTCTGAGTAAATTAGCAAATTCAAAAAGTTCTTTTATTAAAGTTAATACAAATGTTATAATAAGATTATCACCAAATATTTTAAGAAATTTATCATTATCAAGATTATTAAATGAATGGTATATTTTGTCTGGTATAAATGCTCCAAAAACTCATTTATTATGGTCTAATGAAACTTTAACAAATGATTATATTACTGATACTAATCGACCAAAACTAGATCTTAGTGATAAATCATTACCTCCAACTTTACCTTTAGATTTACCTGGAGTATTATATCCAAAAGAAGCTCTTAGTTTTACATTTGTTGATGAAAGTACAACAATGGAATTTTCTGATAAAACCAAATCAAAAAATCAAAAAAGAATGGCATTAATTTATGAAGATTTTAATTTTAAAACTTTTAAAGAAATTAATTGTGATAATCTGGAATTAGATATTGAAAGAAATGGTTCTTATTCATCAACTGGTTCAAATAATGGAAATAATCGTAGAAGATCAGCAGCAAGTGGTGGATCAGCTTCAAATTTAACACCCTCAAGTAGTATTGAACATTCTACTGGGTTTTTTAATGGTATAGGACAAATTGGAGCAACAAGTTCAACAAATTCATTATTTAATAAAATAGCAAAACAAGTTACAAGTTCTCCCAAGACACCTTTAAAAGTTATTGAAATTATATCAGATATGATAAAAGTTGTAGAAACTTTAGCAATAGTTCATGAAATTGGATTTGTTCATAATGGTATAACAAGTTCAAATTTATTAAAATCTGAAAATAATCAAAATAATATTAAAATAACTGGATGGGAATTTTCTTTTCATTATGCTGAAAATTCTGTTTATGGTTATAGAAAAAATCATCTTAGTGAAATATCTGATTTAATTCCTTATATGGCTCCTGAGGTTTCAGGAGTTATAAATAAATATGTTGATTATAGATCAGATATTTATTCAATTGGTATTGTTTTATATGAATTACTTTTAAATACATTACCTTTTCAATCTGAAGATCCAAGTTCAATAATAAGAATGCATGTTTTTCAAAAACCTGTTGCACCACATTTATTAGCACCAAATTGGATTTCTGAAAAATTAAGTTCAACAATAATGAGATGTTTGGAAAAAAATCCAGATGATAGATATTTAGATTCTTATTCTTTATTAAGTGATTTAATATTAACTAAAAATCATTATATTGATAAAGTTGGAGCATTAGGTGAACAAGTTTGGAATCATTGGAAAAAAACAGGAGATTTTGATATTTATTTGAATAAAGAAAAATTTAAGTATTCTGAAAAAGTGGGCCATTCACCAATAATAAATTTTAATAATAAATTTATTGGTAGAGAAGATGTTTATAAGAGTATTTTTGATAGATATAATAATACATTTGATGGAGGTATTAATTTTTTTTTATTAAGTGGTGAAAGTGGTGTTGGTAAAACAATAATTTTAAATGATTTAAGAGCAGGAGCAGTTTTTAAATATGATTTATATTGTTTTTGGAAATTTTCTTGTGCTGATATTGGTAATTCAATTTATTCTTTATTATTAGATGGTATAAAAACTATTATAACACAAATTTTAGAATGTTCAGAAGATATTCAAGATAGTTGGAGAGATTTAATTGTTTCAAATATTCCTTTAGATTTATCTATATTATTTTATTTAATACCTGAATTAAGAAAATTATTAGGTCCAAAATATATGTCAATTTATTCACATAAACTGAATTTTAATACTCCAAGAACACCAGGAAAAGAAGAACAAACTTCAAGTTTAGAAGTTAAATTTAGATCTATAATACGATCTTTTTATAGAGTTGTTGGATTACAAGGGTTAACCATATTTATAGATGATTTACAATGGTGTACTGAAGAATCAATGATTCTACTATGTGAATTATTTAATTTTGATGAAGAAGAAGCAGATTTAAGTGCAATGTCATTAAAAATAATAGCAACATATACAACTGATGTTGATCAATTTCAAGAGAAAATAAGTTCAAAGGAAAAAGAAAAAAGGTTTAAAAATTATGTTAATAAATCAAATATTATATTAAATGATTTTTATATTCCACCTTTAAAAAATGATACAAATATGAGTGAACCAATTTTTTTCTTTAATCAAGTTCAAAAGAAAAATGATGAAACTACAAGTATGTCATCAATGTATGATAAAAAGAAATCAGAAATCAAAAAAGTTGGAAATAAACTTGACTTAGAAGGTAGAAAATTTTATGATATTACAGGTGGAAATATATTATTATTTATTTATGCTACAAGAATGGCAAGGTTCTGGCAACATTGTTATTATGTTAGTCATCCAAATTATGGTGAAATTGTTATAGATAATATTTGTCCTGAAGTGTATGGTTATAATAGACAAGAAGTTATTGTAAAATATTTAGATGCATCAACAACTGAAGAAACAATGAAATTATTAGAATTTGCAGCAATTATATCAAATGGTTCAGGTTTCCATTTATCAGATTTAATTGTTGCTGCAGCATTACCAATGGAAAAAGTATTTCAATTAATACATACTTTAATGGAAGCAAAAGTTATAATTCCAACCAGCACATACTATAAAATCCCTTTTCAGTCACTTTGTTCAAATGAATCACCATTTGATTTATCTGATAATAATATTTGGGAATTAGCATCACATTGTAGTTATAGATTTTTTCATGATTCCATTAGTGGTCATATATTAAATGAATTAACAAGAACTAATAAATTTAAAGAATATTCAAGATTATGTGCATTAAGATATTATAAAACTATAAGTAAAGAAAAAACGTTAAATATTGGTGGTTATTTGCAAATGGCTGCTTATTTTAGTGAATCATATGAAGTTGCAAGACCTGAAGAAAAAGAATTATATATTGAAGTATTAGTTCAAGCAGGTAGATATGCTTCTTCAACTTATAATATGAAATTAGCTCAAAAATTATTTGAAGTTGTTGGAGAATTAATTGATGTCCTTGATTCAAAAACTCAATTAAAATCTGTTTTAACTATAGCACAAAATCATTATTATTTTAAAGAATATGAAAAATGTCTTGAAGTTATAACAAATGCTCAAATCAAATATGGATTTGATAGATTAGTTTTTATTTATCAATTAGTAAGATGTAAAATTCAATTAGGAGAAATTGAAGAAGCTATAAATATATGTTTTGAAAGTTTACCAAAATTAGGAATTATTATAACTAACGATGAAGAAACAAATCATAAAGAATATAAAAAATTAATTGCTAAAATTCCTGTGTCTGTACCTGAAATTAGAAACATATTAAATTATAAAAGAACAAATGATTCAAAAACTTTATTAATTTTCCATTTAATTACTCAATTACTATCACCATTAGTTGTATTAAAAAAGGATTCAAGTAGAAGATTATTAATTGTTCAAGCAATGCAATTAATTCATACAAGAGGTTCATCACCATTTGCTGCACTTATATTATTAGATTTTGCAGCAGATTTTGCAAGAGAATTTACTTCAGCAGGTCAATTAAGAGCAAAAGAATTATGTAATGTTGCAATAACATTAGTTAGTAAAGCTAATGATGTTTCATTAAGTTTTACAAGAGCAATTTATGAAATTTATGTTTGTACATTAGCAAATTATTTTGAATCAATGAATCAAGTTTATAAATATTTTGAAATAAGTTCAGAAACTGATCAAAATGATACTTTATCAAGTTTTTCAGCATTACATTTAACTTTAGAAACTGCTAAATTATTTTTATTATTAGTTAGTGGTAGAGCTTATGAAGTTTCTTATATGTTTAAAAGAAGAAAATCTCAAAGACCTAAATCTGATGTATCAAAAGATCAATTATATTTATTTGATTGTGAAGATTTATTATTTGGTTCTATATCATTAAATGAATTTCAAAAACGTAATGATTTATCAAATCATTTACCATTAAGTCAATTTTGTTATTATTGTGTTATATTAAATGCAATGACTTATGATAAAAAATATGATGAAGCTGTAGATTTAATATTAAATAAAGTTCATAAATTAGTTGGTGATTTTCCTTTATTATTTTTTAGTGCTCATTATTATTTTATGGTTGCTATTCACATTGCATTTTCATCTAAAATGTCACCAGAAATTGAAAGTAGAAAAACTGAAATATTTAATGATATATTACATAAAGCTAATATATGGGCAGCAAATAATGAATCAACTTTTGCTAATAGATTAATTTTTTTAAATGCTTTAAAAGCAATGAGAGAAAAGAAAACAGAATTATTATCAATTCTTGATTTATTTGAGGAATCAATTGATTTAGGTACAAAAGTTAAAAATTGGTATGATGTATGTTGGGTATGTGTATTTTGTGCAAGATGGTTAGTTAATTCAAATCAAAATAAAAAAAGAATAAGTCAATTTGCAATAAGAGCAATTGATATTTTGAAGAGATTAGATTTCCCAGAATATATTAAATTATTAGAAAATGAATTTGGAAAATATCTTGTTGATGATCCAATATATAGTTGGGCAGGATTAAATAATACTTCAACAAATAATAATCAGAAAAATGACAATAATACTCCAAAACAACAATCTATATATTCAAAACCTAATCAACTTGGTTTACCAATAAGTACAAATAATCATCTTGATGATCAAATGAAATCTGAAATGAAAATAAATAAACAAGCAAGAAAAAAGAAAAATAAAAAAATTGATCTAAAATCAAATACAAATGCACCATTTGATTTAAATAATACTATACAAGCATGTTTAGGAATATCTGAAGCTCCTGATGTAAAAGCAATATTATTACAATTAATTTCTTGTGCTATTGAATTAGCTCATGTTGATTATGGAGTTGTTGTTTATGTTGATAAAGAAGAACCTAAAATACAAGCAGTTGGATCTGCTCAACATATTTATTGTTTACAAGAAGAACCATTAAGTTCAAGAATTGATGTATGTCCTTATTCTTTATTAATTCATGTTCTTGATACTGGTGAACCAATAAATAAAGAAGATGATCATATTGCATTTGCAAATAGATTTGGAAAAGATTCTTATTATAAATATAATTCAGTAAGTACTGTTATATGTTTACCATTAAAAAATCAATTTGAAGTATTTGGAGCATTATATTTAGAAGTTGATAATAGAAGAGATAAAAAATTAGCAATATTTGATGGTAGAAAAAGAGATTTATTAAATTTATTTTGTTCTCAAGCTTCTGTTGCAATGGGTAAAGCAAAATTAATAAATCAAATGGAAATTGCCAAAATGGCTGCTGAAGATGCAACAGCTGAAAAAGCAAGTTTTTTAGCTAATATGTCACATGAAATTAGAACTCCATTTAATTCATTATTATCATGTTCAATATTTTTATTAGATACTCCTTTAAATTCAACTCAAAGAGAATATGTTGAAGCTATAAAATCTTCTGCGATGGTTACATTAAATATTATTGATGGTATATTAGCATTTTCCAAAATAGAACATGGTTCATTTACTTTAGAAAGTGCTCCTTTCTCATTAAATGATTGTATTGAAAGTGCTATACAATTAGGTGGAGAACAAGTTGTTGATAATGAATTAGAATTAGTATTTTTTAATAATTGTCCACAAATTGATACTGTTATAGGAGATGTTACAAGAGTAAGACAAATTATTATAAATTTAGTTGGTAATGCAATTAAATTTACAACTCAAGGTCATGTTATAATAAATTGTAATGCAATACAATTAACAAATGATAGATATGAAATATTAATATCAGTTGAAGATACTGGAATTGGAATACCAGATTTATCATATAATAAAGTATTTGGAGCATTTTCACAAGTTGATGGATCATCAAGAAGAGAATTTGGAGGATCTGGATTAGGTTTAGCAATATCAAAAAAATTAGCAGATTTAATGGGAGGAGATATTAAATTTGAAAGTGAAGAAGGAGTTGGAAGTACATTTTATTTTAATGTTAGTTTTAATGTTAAATTATTTTCAAAACCTGAAATTGAATTACCAAATAAATCAGCAATAATAATAAATAAATTAGAATTAACTGGTGCAGCATTAAAGAATATGTTACAATTTTTTCAATTAAAAGTTAATGATATATCAGATTTAAATCAAATAACAACAAATGAATTAAAATCAGATTATTTTTTTATAAATTTAGATGAGTATGATGAATTTAATAATAAATTTGAAAATAAAATTAATTCAAATTCAAAAATTGTAATATTAGCACAATTTGGTAAACCATTGGTTGGTAAAAGTTCAAAATATGAAGCTTTATTATGTCCATTTCAAAGAGAAAGAGTTGTAAGATTATTAAGAGATAAAACTTTTGAAGAAAATAAACCTAAGGTGATAACTCCTGTGTTGTTAGCTGATGAATTTCCTTTGAAGATCCTATTAGCAGAAGATAATCTTTTAAATTATAAAGTTGCATTAAAATATTTAGAAAAATTAGGTTTTAAAGCAGATCATGCAAAAGATGGAGTTGAAGTATTAGAGAAATGTAATTTAAAATTAGAAAAAGGTGAAAAATATGATGTTATATTAATGGATATTCAAATGCCTTTAAAAGATGGTATAACAGCAACAAAAGAATTAATCTCAAATTATCTGAATTCTGGTAATGAAAAATTCATTCCTAAAATCGTTGCATTAACTGCTAATGTTGCAGGAGATGATCGTGAAAAATGTATAAAATGTGGTATGATTGATTTTATAAGTAAACCAATTTTACCAAATGAATTAAAGAGAGTTTTAACTCATCTAGGAGAGGAAGTAAAAAAGGAGAATCATAATGAATGAATGAATATAGAAGTATAGATTAATTAGACATTTGAAATATTATTTATTAGATACTTTTTTTAAAACTTTTCATACTTATTTAACTACGCATTAATATCAAAAGTATATTCTTTTTTAAATTTAATTAACTCAGGATATTCTTTTAATCTTTTATTTTGCCAATCTTTTTGAATTGTTTTAATTCTTGTTTTTTCATCTTCAGGAATTTCAAATGAATTTTTTTCATCATTTGTTAAGTTTTTCCATTTTTCTGCAATTGATTTCATTGCATTTGTTGATGATGATTCCCCCAGGGGGTAATTTTCACTAACAAATTTTTGATATTTTGATGTTGGACCTAATTTTGGTTTTGGAGTAACTTGTTTTTTTAATAATTCATTAAATTTAGTTGTTGCTTCTTGCCATTTATCTTGCTCATAAGATGGTAAATTTTCATAAGTTTCACGTAATATAGATATTGGAGTTTTGGTTATTTTAGAATAAAAATTAAAAACTGTATAAGTACGTGGATCTCTTAATGCATCTTTTAATAATTTTTTTTGATTTTTCAATTCTTTTGCTTTAGAAAGTTTTGAATTTTCTAATTCTTTTGCTTTTTTAGTTCTTTCTCTAATTAATTTTTTTAAATTCGTTTCATGAGCTTTTAATTTTGATTCAGTTTTCTTTTTATCTAATTTAGCTTTTGTTAATTTGATTTGTAATTTTCTTAATTCTGTTGGGATTTTAGCTTTGGCTTTGGATTTGGATTTTTTTGTAGTGGAGGTTGATGGTTTTTTATTTTTAGTGGTGCTGTTTTTTTTGGTGTTGGTGGTGGATTTTTTATTTGAAACAGCAGTTGCAAAAATTGAAGGAGTTGTGGTGAAAGATTTGACCCATAAGTTAATAGACGGTTTTTGTCTCACCAATTGGAATCCAATTGGTCTAACTAATGTTCTAAACATAACTGTTATGATAAAGAAAGAATAGAATTGTGATAAGTCACGTAAATTTTAAAGGTGAGCTTTGTTTATATTTTGTTTTAAAAAGTTATCTTGGGAATTGTTACACGACTTTGAAGAACCAGCCAGGACTTTACAACAGAGGGATTGACAACAGGTAAGGAGTGAATAGAGTAATTAATACGTGTTTTAAGTATGTTTAATGGGTAGAAAGTGATATCTGGAGGTTTGACTCGTTTAAATGGCATTATGGTGGAGTTAGTTCTTAAAAACTGCAATTTTTGAGAGAGACTAACCATCTTTGAATTGATGATAAGGTAATTGAGTATATTCTGAACGTAATTGACTTAGTTAAAGTCCCTTCACCTCATAATTTTGTTGTATTTCAATCAAAATTTAAATTGTTTCATCTAAAATCTATAGAATTCCTAAGATCAAAAGTAATTTTTTTTTCAGACAAAATATACTAAAGAAAACATCATTAACTATTCTACAATCATCATCTACAAATGTATACAGCAGCAAGACCAGATACATTATTTTTAGGAGCTCAAAAAGTAAGTGGAGATGATGTTAGAAATCAAACAGTATTAGCAGCACAAACAGTTGCTAATGTTGTTAAATCATCATTAGGACCAGTAGGATTAGATAAAATGTTAGTTGATGATATTGGAGATGTTACAGTTACAAATGATGGAGCTACAATATTATCATTATTAGATGTTCAACATCCAGCAGGTCAAATATTAGTTGAATTAGCTCAACAACAAGATAGAGAAATTGGAGATGGTACAACTTCAGTAGTATTAATTGCTGCTGAATTATTAAAAAGAGCTAATGAATTAGTTAAACATAAAGTTCATCCTACAACAATAATTTCTGGATATAGATTAGCTCTTAAGGAAGCTATAAGATATATTAATCAAATATTATCACAAAATGTTGATAGTTTAGGTAAAGAAACTTTAATTAATATTGCCAAAACATCAATGTCTTCTAAAATTATTGGATCAGATTCTGATTTTTTTAGTAAATTAGTTGTTGGAGCAATGTTAGCTGTTAAAACAACGAATTCAAAGGGTGAAATAAAATATCCAATAAAAGCTGTAAATATATTAAAAGCTCATGGAAAATCTTCTTTGGAAAGTATATTAGTTGATGGTTATGCATTAAATTGTACAGTTGCATCACAAGCAATGATAAAATCAATAAAAAATGCTAAAATAGCATGTCTTGATATAAATTTACAAAAAGCAAGAATGGCAATGGGTGTACAAATAAATATAGAAGATCCCAATCAATTAGAAGAAATTAGACAAAAAGAATATAGTATAATTCAAGAAAAAATAAATAAAATTATAAATAGTGGAGCAAATGTTATTATGACAACAAAGGGAATTGATGATTTATGTTTAAAACAATTTATTGAAAATAATTGTATGGCAATAAGACGTTGTAAAAAAGAAGATTTAAGAAGAATTGCAAGAGCAACTGGTGCAACTCTTGTATCATCATTAAGTAATTTAGAAGGTGATGAAGTTTTTGATTCATCAAACTTGGGGTTTGCAGAAGAAGTTGAACAAATTAAAATAAGTGATGATGAATGTATATTAATAAAAGGAACAAAACAACATTCATCAAGTTCAATAATATTAAGAGGTCCAAATGATTATTCATTAGATGAAATGCAAAGATCAATACATGATTCATTATCAGTTGTAAAAAGAACTTTAGAAAGTGGTCATGTTGTTCCTGGAGGTGGTGCAGTTGAAACTGCTTTAAATATTTATTTAGAAAATTTTGCATCTACAGTTGGTAGTAGAGAACAATTAGCAATAGCAGAATTTGGACAAGCTTTATTAATTATCCCCAAAACATTAGCAATGAATGCAGCAAAAGATTCAATGGATTTAGTAAGTAAATTAAGAACATATCATGCAGCAGCTCAAATGGCTAAAACAGATGATACTAAGCGTAAAAAATATAAAAATTATGGATTAGATTTAATAAATGGAAAAATTATAAATGAAGCAGAATTTGGTATTGTTGAACCAACTATTTCCAAGATAAAATCTTTAAAATTTGCTTTAGAAGCTTGTGTTTCTATTTTAAGAATTGATACTATTATTGAAGTTAATCCTGAACCTCCAAAAGAAGATCCTCATGGTCATTAGCTGTACGGATGTTGTACGGATGCTGTACGGATGCTGTACGAATTCTGTACGGATGTTTGTAATAGTTTAATATAGTAATGATTAATAAATATACGGATGTTTGTATAGTTAAATAATGAGTAATAAAATAAATAATAGTGTTAATTAAAAAGTCTATAAACCTAAATACCAATCAAAAATGCAAAACCATAGATTATTAAAGAAATAAAGAATAAATCAATATTAGAACCAGCTAAAATATTAATTTATAATTCTTGAATTATTTAAATAATTCATCATTGATCTTTTACGTTTTATTATAGGTTTTGATTTTTGATGTTGTTGTTGTTGATATTGTGGATGATTTTGTGGATAAGGTTGTTGATATTGTGTTTGATATTGTGAATATGATTGGTATTGATACTGTTGTTGTAATTGTTTATCATCCATCTTTTTACTCAAAATAGGTAAACTAGGTAAGTTATTAATTGATTTATTAGATAATGGGATTCTTTCATCTGAATATGAGCTTGTTGAAGAAGTATTTGAAATTAATGAATAATTTGAATTTGATGAAGATAATGAATAATTTGAATTATATGAATTTATTGACAGTGATGATTGTGAAGCTGAAGCTAATGAACTTGAAGTTGATGAATTTGGTTTATAACTTAATTTATAATAATTTAATTTCTTTATAGATAATTCTTTATGTTTTAATATTAATTGTTGTTTTATTGGTAATAAAAAAGGTTGTAATAATAAAATCATATTCAGTTCATTAATTTTTAAATTCCAATTTAATAAATTAATTAATTCACGCTCAGCTAAATTAATTTCATAAAGATTTAATAAACCATTTGTATATTTTGTCCAATGTTTATTTAATGGTGATGAATCATTA
The DNA here is from genome assembly GCF_024610245.1 of Lodderomyces pseudojiufengensis. Taxonomy (NCBI): domain Eukaryota; kingdom Fungi; phylum Ascomycota; class Pichiomycetes; order Serinales; family Debaryomycetaceae; genus Lodderomyces; species Lodderomyces pseudojiufengensis. The sequence continues at coordinate 307,801 of NW_026261539.1, forward strand.
AGGGATTTTGCTGCTAATATTAAACATGATAAAAATATACGATGTCTTGTTGTTTCCATTCCTACTGCGTTAGCAGGTAAATGATTTCTTAATTTATTTAAATAATATAATGTTGACATTAATGTTGGAGTTTGAACATTTGAATAATTTATTAAATTTTTTATAAATTCTGTTAATGATATAGTTTTTACTCTGCAAGTGTTTGATGATGAAGTTGAGGTTGATGATTTTTTAACTTGTATTATTGAATTTGTTGTTGAAACTAAAAAATCAATCATTTCTAAAGAAACTGGTTGTCTTGAAAATATTTTTAATGCTTCTTTATCTGACATTTTTTATGGGAGTAGCTGTGAAAAATTATGAAATAATTAAATCTGAAATTAAAAAAGGGTATTAATAAATGGTTGTTGCTGAAATAAAAAGTAAAAAATGAAATAAAATAATAAAATGTCTTTGATAATAGTTGTTAAAATGAACTGAAAATCTAAAGATTGAATTCTAATGAGTATATATATGAAGTTTGCTTGGGTATATTCTTCTACAATTTAATTTAATTTTATAACCATATTAGGAAAGTAAAGAATAGTTAGTGTTTATATGCAGGTTTTAGTATGACACAGAAAATTAATTTAAATTTCAAATTTTTTTTTTCGCGTTTCATATTTTTTTTTGTATCGTAGCAGTTGGTAGCATACGACTGTACTAATATAATCAACCCTTTCGGTTTTATGATGTTTCAATATATATTCAATCGTTACACAACTACACACTATCTTTAAAAGAATAAATAAATAATAATTTCATGTAAGGAGTATTTTTGTTGATATTCGTAAAGATGGGTATTATCGAAACTTTACATTGATAATTATCACAAATACCACAAGTCCTTTTACATTTGCTAGTAACTTGGATCATCAAGATACTCTTTTAAATCGTGAATTGATCTATTTTCTTCCTTTCAATAAAGTGTGGATCAATAGATGTATGATTTCAACGGTATATATGAACGTTTTTTAAACAATACTTTCTAAGAATATATTATAGTGTGCCAACATATACTTACTTTAATTGAAGTAACACAAGGTTTCTATCTAAGTTACTACTCTATCAATTTCTTTTTTGTAATATGTATAGTTTAAATGTTTAAGCGCAATGAACCTTTTATTGCTTAGATTAAAAAATTATTTCGTTAAATGGTAAAAAAATATTTTTAATTAAAACTTAAATTACTTTATTAAGTATCTAGAAAATATATGTAAGATAAGCTAAAAAATAAGAATTATAAGATTATATAATAGAACATAGTTTTCTACGTGTAATTCATAATTGAAAATTGAAGAAGGCTTATACTTATCTAAAGCCTGTCCAAAGACTCACTCTTTAGCTCATTCAAAAATATATTGAACAGTCACTGTAATATCAATTTATAAAAAAATCACGTCTTAAAACACAATTCATTAATTAATTACTTGGTGATCCTTTTATTTTTTCATACGTTTCTTTCAACTAGCTTTTTACTCATAAACTTAAAGAGAGAGAGATCTAACCAAAACCTTTTTAATGAAATATAATAATTTATTATTTGTTATCACATCATTAGGCTAAATTGAAAGGAATAGACGTGTCTTATAGTAATTAAATTCTTATTGTTAAGATTTTAGTGTCGTGTTTTAAGTTTTTTTTAATGTCTTGTGATTAACGATTTTTCAGACAATACTTTCGATCTCATAATATAGATACAATTATAGCCTCTTTTATGTAGTATCATTATTGTATCTTCTTATTTGATTTATTGAGTATAGGAAATTACTTTATGCAGTGTATAAGCTATCCTTGGCCACCTCTCTTTCTGTTAAATTCAAAAAGATTGGCGTAGTGGAATTCAAAGCTCAGTAGTAAATTGTTGCAAAAGGAGAAAAAAAAAATTCTTTCGTTTTCACTCGCCTTATTTTGAATAAGAACAACTTCACTTTACAACGAAAAGTATATAATTTAAACGTATGCAAAATGGAAGTTCATAACAATACCAAATTCTAGATTTGAAACGTTGATATCTTTCAATTTCACAACTTGTTGTTTTGGTATCAGAATATCAGATTTGCAAAATAGCTTTGGTCTTGAGTTGACCAGTCAACTGTTGATAGTCATGAAGTTATAAGTAACGTATTATTGACATTATAAAAGCTATTTAACAGAAGGGCCATAATTGGATTCATAAATTGTTTGAAACAGCTTTGAGAACCAAAAAAAACAACAAAAGTTTACACGTTATCAGACATATTACATCTATTCACTACAATTTATAAATTGAATTATGACATTTTTTGCTGATAGCTTAGATTTGTCAGTAATACGTTGCAATTTATTAGCTGGATAATAAGAGATAGACTAAAGGAGTGTCAATCTGAAGAAAAGATTGACCTATAAATAACTCCAATTCAAGTTCACTAGAGAATTGGATGTAGTTTATGGGATAGACTTTCATCAACTTTGAAGTGCAGAGACTGCATTTCAGTGGTAGCTTTTTTCTACGTTTTCGGTGTTAGACGTTTCTTAAAGCATAAGAGTTACTTCTTCTTTCTAAAATAAATATTGTTTTGTTAAAAAAATAGTACAAGCTATAAAAATACATTGTGATCAACTTCTTCACAAACCTCTATATAAATGATTTCACATTTCTCTATAATCCTGCTGAATCTGGGTAATAAAAAAATGCTAAAGCAATAATAAAATAAGTACATAATAACATAGCACCTTCTAACCAATTACTTTCACCATCTAATATTACTAAATTTGTTATAAAAACACTTACAAATAATATAGCAGTTTCAAAAGTTGAAAAATATAATGACATTGGTACATCAATTATCCAACCAGTTAAAACCATAAATGGTGTAACAAATATAGCAATTTGTAATGATGAACCAACAGCAACTCCAATAGCTAAATCCATTTTATCTTTCATTGCTACAACTATAGCAGTAACATGTTCTGCTGCATTACCAACTATGGGAATAATAATTAAACCAATAAAAGTTTTTGATAAACCTGATTTTTCAACAATATCATCAATTGAACCAACTAAAATATCAGCAGAAAATGAAACTAAAATTGTTGTAATTAATAAAATTGTTAAAGCTTCATAAATTGATAAATGTTCATCATCTTTTGTTATAATATCATCACTTGAATTATTATGATCAATATCTGCAGAATTAGTTTCTTCAAATAATGATTTATGAGTTTTTAATGAAAAAATTAAATAAAATAAATAACATAATAATAATATAATTGAAACTCCTCTACTTAAACTTAAAATTAATTCATCTGATGAACCAGGTTCTGGGAAAAATCCCAGGTTGCCCTTTGGTTTTGGTAATGAAGCATGAAAAGCTGCTGGGATTAATAATGAAGCAGTAGCTAAAGCCATTAAACTTGACATTGTTTGAGCAACAGTTTGATTGAAACTTTGTTGAACTCTTGTTATACCACCAGCAACAAAACAACAGCCTAAAACTAAAAGCAAGTTACTTAATATTGAACCTAACATTGAAGCTTGAACAATTCTAACTTGATTTTCTTTTAATGCAATAATTGAAACAATTAATTCAACTGCATTACCAAATGTTGCATTTAATAAACCTCCAGCTGTTTGTCCAACATGTTCACTTATTTCTTCTGTTGCAAATGCTAATATCGAAGCTAATGGTATAATTGATAAAAAATTAATCCAAAATTTAGCATTTGAATTCCAATTTAAATAACCAGCAATTAAACCAATTGGAACAAACACCAATAAATAATTTACTGGTGATGATTTCAATGTTAATAAAGTTGATTTTTTAGCATTTGTTAAGAAATTGGATTGATTTGATGTACCTAATAATGGTAAATTACTCATAGTGGCTTGGTTAGAGGAGATATCTATGTATAGGTTATAAATTTCATGTTAAATTGTTACGGTTATTATTTATCTCATTTTGTGCTATAAAATTCTACATAAATCTATTGTACCAATTCTGTCCATAAATATGGAGTAAAAATTATAATAGCAGTAAATAAAACATCAAAACATTCCCAAATAGCTAATGGGAAATTTATACCTCTATTTATAAAATTTAAATAAATTGAATAAAAAGCAACACTAAAAAAATGATTAAATAATAACATTGGAAATGGTAATATACCACTTAATAAACCAATTGGACCAGAAACACATTCACCACCTTTTTCAAAATATTTAAAACATCCATATTGTAATATCTTGAGAGATCTTTTATCTGCTGCAAATAATGAATATAATGCTATTGATAATGTATTAATAACAGCATCTAAATTTTTTCTTTTTCTATGGAAAATTGAAAGTTTATCTTTTATTAAATCATAATCTTCAAAATTATCTACTGATTTTAATAATCTTGCTAATAATACAGAATCAGATATTCCAACAGTCATTCCACCTCCAGTTAATGGATGTCTCATATTTAAAGAATCTCCTAATAATATAAACCCCTTTTGATTTTGTTTTTTTGCAGATAAATATTGATTTGGCATTATTCGAAATTTTTTATCCTCCAATGCTGATGTAAAAGCAGGTAATGTTTCCTTAGGGATGTGTGGTAACACATCATTTTTTAAATATTTATAAACTTCATCATTTGCTGAAGAAGGAGGTTTTATTGATCTATAAGCACATAAAACTCTTGTTTCATTTGGTGATACTTGATATATTAATACAGGTGCATGATTTCCTAATAATACATGACCTTTATTCTTTTCTGGTAATTTTGCATTTTTTAAATATAATCCAATAAAATATGAATTTATTGAAGGATTGTTATTTGAATATTCTTTTCTAAATTTTGAATATATTCCATCACATGAAATGACAAGTTTTGAATAAATTTTTTTGGTTTTGGTGGTATTATTCTTATTCTCCTTCACTTCTACTCCTATCACTATATCATCTTTTTTTATTAATTTCACAACTGTTCCTTCCATTGTATCTACTTCCTTCTTACAGATAGATCGAAGATTTTGTAAAAAATCACCATGATGAAATGCAACTCCTCTAACTCTTGAATCTTTTTCCCATTCTTCAACATTTATTGTATTATCCAGTTTTAATGGAATTTCTTTCTCTAAATAATTTATAGGATTTGTAACTTCTGCAACTTCTTTTAATGGATAATCTATACTTAAATGTTGATTAAAATATTGAATATAATATCCCTTTACATCTATTGCTTCTATATTATTTATTGCTTGAATCATTCCTAATTCTCTAAGTGCTTTAACACCTCCTGGTTGTAATAATTCTCCAACTATTCGATCTGGTTTTGACCAATCTCTTTCCACCACCAAAACTTTTTTACCTTGTCTTGCAAGAGCTGTGGATATGCAAGGTCCTACTACCCCAGCACCTATCACTATAACATCATACATCGTTGTGGTTTGTACTGAGTTTAATTCTACACCACGTCTTACTTTGTTTGTGTTTATATATTTTTTTTTCACGTATCATATGATATTTATTAAACGAGAATACGTAAATCTATACGAAGAGAATATGCTAATCATCATCACTATCTTCTTCAGCTTCTTTTAACCATGTGATAAATTTAGATGTTAAACCTCTTACATCACCAGCTTTGTTTTCATTTAAATCCCACCATTTTAATATATTATCTTCTTGAATAATTTCTATATCATATAATGTCTTTATTGCAACAAATAATATAATTTGATTATAATTTGAATTTAACTCTTCAATTTCTAATTCTAAAATATTTAATAAATCAATTTCATCTTCATTTCCAAAAGTTTGTCTTTTAAACATTTGACCCCAATTTGAAAATAATTTTGTAGTTGCTTCTTGAGGTTTTAAAGTTTCTGTTGATATATAATCAATGATTTTTTTTATAATGGCTTCACTTGTAACTGATCTAACTTCATGATAATTTACATTCATTGACATTCTTAATGTATTTAATTCTAATAATGCAGTATCTATATCATGATTATTTTCTATTGCTCTTGAAACTGTTGCAAATCCTTCAATTGAAAAATCTTCTTCAGGTTCTGAAATTATTGAATTTGTTGATAATCTTCTTCTTGTATTACGTTTCTTTTTTAATGATGCTATTGAATCATCAGATCCATTAATTGTTAATTTATAAAAATTTAATGGAATTTGATTTAAATTTTTATTCAAGATTGTATTATCTTCCACCACTGAATCATCCCATATATATGAATTTGAAATTTTACAATTTTTCCCAATTTTACAATTTCTTCCAATTACTGAATTTTTTATACTTGTTCCTTCTCCAATTGTAGTATTTCTTCCTATTGCTGTAGATGTACCAATTTTACAAGATTCTGCTAATAAAATTTTATCTTCTTTATATATATTATTAAATTCATATACATATGATGTATCAAATAAATTAGAATCTGGTACTATGGGAAAACACCAACGTGCTAATATATCTTTTGATATTGAATCATAAGTATTCCAATCATAAACCCTCGCAGAATATGAATCAGTTTGATAAATATATATAGTTTTTCTTAAAATATCTGAAGTTAATACTCCCTTTAAAAAATCACTACGTAACTCTTGATAATCAAAATTTTCTTGAAAAATTTGTGGAACTAATGGTGAACAAATATCTATATGACAATCTACTAAATCATTTCGAATTATAAATTCTCCATCTTCAATTAATTCGGGATCAATATCTATAGTTTTTTGATAATCTTGATAATATATACATTTATTTGATTGATTTTCTAATATAAATATTGAATTTGTAAATTTTGTTTTTGAATTACTTAATGCAATTGTCATCATATAATCTTTATCTAATTTTTTAGATTTATGATATGACCATAATTTATTAAAATTTATATTTGTTATTATATCTCCTGTAACAAATAAAAAATCACCACTTATTATACCTCTATTATCTATATCTCTCATTACATCGCCAATAGACTTAGATTCCATAGACATTATTATATTAATTTTCCATTTTGATTTGACTAAGTAATCATAAACTTTTTCATTTGTAACAATTATAAAAATTTCAGTTATTGGTGAATTATTTAAAAATTCTAATGTATATTCTATAAGTGGTGCTCCTACTAAAGGTAGTAAACATTTTGGTTGAGATGTGAAATTTTCTTCAAATGAATCTGTTAGTACTACAGCTTGAATTTTTTCTTGTTGTGTTTTAACTTTTGGTGGCATTATTCATTGAAATTGTTTTGGTGATTCAATGAGTAAAGTTTGAAACAAAAAAATTATTTTTCAGATACTATTTTGTGTACTCAATTGAGTTAAAATAACAATTGATATTAAGTCGTGAAAGTCTTTCCTGTTCATTAGTTTCTTCCTTATTACCGAATTTGTTTGTGCCTTTTAAAATCAACACAAGCATGACTAGAGATTGGAGTAAATAGAGGAAATCAATTAATATGATTTTGAGCAGATATGCGTTTGGAGTCTTCAAAACAAATTCGTGTATATTACATTAATAATTCTGGAACAAAAGACCGTCAGATTAATCTTTATATGATATCTTTAGCTGTAAAATCTCTCAATTAGAATTCTAATTCATGATTTGATTATTTTTCATGATCTAGATGTAATTCTCGATTGATTATCTAACTGTATAGTATATATTTAAGAACAACCCAGTTTGACAACTGTGGACTTTCACTTTCAATCATTTCAATCCAAGCCAAGGACTATATCCAGTAGAAATTTATGATAAGCCCAACTAATTTGTCATGATTAATCCACATAACCCAAAAATTTTCAAAAGCAAAGAATTTACTCATCTTTATGCAGTTACTGATTTTGATATTGAAATAATTTTTAAATCTTACTTGCTTTAAATTTATTTTGGTTTCGTGTATAGAATTACCCTCATTAAGCATAGCTTTCAACATCTGTATGCTTGATGATAAGAATAATCTTATGGTCCAAGAACTGGGGTAAGTCCTATAGTCTTGAATTAGTAATTTTCATGAGGTGAATTCACATGCCGTGAACACTATAGTCCCATATATCATCTAAATTCTTAAAAGAAGATGTTACACCTCTATGGTTATAATTAATATTCTGTTTAAAATGTTTTAAGAGCCTGAATTGAACAAAATCTATTTTCAATTCTTCCTCATTTAAAAGTGAAACATATTTGTAAAATTTATTTTTGAAAGTATCTAAATCCATTGAACCTTGTTTAAGTTCCCTAATTTTATCTATAACATTTATAACGTGATCAACAGGCTTGAACCTTGCAAGAAATGCATCTAAAAATTCCTCTGGACTAAATGCAGTTTTGAATTTATTAGTGTCACCACCTCGGTAAGCTTCCAGTACATATTCTAATCTATCAATACCTTTTGAAATTGCAAATTCATCCACCCATGTCAAAGCATCCCCAACAAAGAAATGTCTTGAGATGCTTAACATATCCAAAGAAGTAATTGACTTTTTTTCTCTCGCATGTTCATCAAATGCTCCAATAAGTTGATCTACTATTTTTTCAACATAAATTGAATCAGAGGAATTAATGTTTCCTGAGAAAATGTGACCAGTTTGAATAAAATTTCCTTCTTCATATTTCATATTACATTCTCTTTTTTCTCTTTTCTTTATTTCAATATCTGATTCTTGATAATAGTTTTCAATTTCTGATTCTTGATTAGAATTTCTGTAATTAGATTTGTTTAATTTTGGGTTGAATTTCTTTTTGTAACGTTGTCCCTTATAAGCCATGATGATGATTTTACCGAAGAATTGGGAACTAATGTATCAATTGTGATAAAAGATAATTATATATGAATCAATGAAATGGAATATTAACAAAGTAGAAGGTGAGGGTCGATGATATTTATCTATGTTTGCTTGTTTATAACCGTATTGGCGACTGTATAATCTACTATATTGAATGATAGACCTTATGATAGATAATTGACTTACTTGACTTATGATTTCAATTAGTTCTTCTTTCTACGTCTAATCCAATTTCAGCAATCGTATATTTCTTATCTTGACTCCACAATAAATCCGTATCGCGTTGCACCGATTAGGAAATTTTTTTATCGTTAATCTATTTTAGTTTTGTTAGTAAGAATGAATCGTAATGGCTAGTTAGCAATGCATCTTGTCATTGATGGTCTGGATTTCTTAAAGACACTATATATATTCATGCAACGTTGTGGTCAATGAACAAAGTGATCATTGTGACATTTGTAGCTAATGAGATATCAAGAATTTGGAAAGATCGAAATATCAAGTATATATAGTCAAATCTACTCATTGGAATTATATATCAATTTATATATACAAGATTATCACCCATTAAAACCTAAGAACGATCTGTTAAATCTATAAACTTGCCTTTCTATCCCTGTCTATTTAGATTTTCCTTGTTCTTCTAAAACTTTTCTCCATTCTGGTATAGGTTTTGGTTGATTTTTTTTAATTTCAGCATCTCTCATACTCAAACCAAGTGTTGCCAATAATAATAATATTGAGATAAACTGCGAAACCACACGGGCTTGCACAAGCTTTTGAGCTGTTGTCATATATTTATCTCTGTTTATAATGACCCAACTTCCATATAAACTTGCTCCCCAAATTCCAACAATAATTTCATACTTATGTTCATTCAATTTTGTTATAATTTTATCAGTTGTTGATAATTGATTAAATTCTTTATGCTTTTTTAATATTTCAGATTCATTATATTCAGATTGATGCATCATTTTATCGAATTCCCATGATCCTTGATCTGCCCAAAATGCTCCTAATGCAATTGTTGGCATTGTTAAAATTGCAGCTTTAATACTTGGACTAAAACTTGCAAAAGTTGTTGGTCTTTTAAATTTTAAGAATGAAAATATACCTGCTGATAAAGCTCCTCCATATACTAATCCTTTAAAACCTTCTGATAAAACATGATTAAAATGAGCATTTTTCTCATCATCTGATAAGATCTTCATATTGTTGGTGAATGATTAATGATTTCAATTCAATTATTTCTTCAGTTCAAGAATGAGTTGATAACACTTCAAAGAATGAGTTGATAATGATCCTATTTCAATCTTTATAAGAAAGATCGGAAATCTAAATTTTTAATTTTTAATTTTTTAATTTTTTTATTTTTTCAGTTGTTCTATTTGTTCTTTATCAAAAATGCATGAACAAACTTCAATGATGCATGAAATGCCATCAATGCCTGAAGATAGGTGTTCAATGAACGTATGTAACTATAACGCTACATGAATTGGATTGATTGATGATACTAACTTTATGTAGATGCTTTTCACATGGGATTGGCATAATGTGTGTATAGTTTATAAATGGTGGCACATTAAAACATTTCCTGGATTTGTTATTTCATTAATTGCTGTAGCAGTCATATCATCATTTTATGAACTTCTTAAAAAATGGTTCAGTCATTGGGAAAGAACTTCAAATGCTCCATTACCAAGATTTAAATTACAAAGAGCATTATTATATGGTTTACAAGTTTATTATTCATTTTTATTAATGTTAGTTTTTATGACTTATAATGGTTGGTATATGATTTCAGTTGCTGTTGGAGCTGCAATTGGTAATTATCTTTGGGGAGGAATGACTGAAAGTTCAAGAAATCTATCATGTCATTAATACAATTATTTGATAATATAATTAAAGGTTTTATGGCTATTAAATATACGGGTTACTGGGACTGATATTGGTCTCTAAACTTCTCTGCGGTGAGCCGTTTGATTGATCTGAATTGGGTAAAGTTGCCCAATTTGAGTGATTTTTTGCTAAGACCTCCGCAGATCCATTGATATATCATGAGGATACATATTTTTATATTTCAAAACTGCTTAATTTAACTTGCTTTTTTCAAAATATCATTACTGTTTCAGATAGAAGTATTAACTTAAATGTAAATTGCGTTTTAGCCATATACAATTGGCATTCTGTAATATGTCTAGAACGATTGATTTGATTTGATTTACCTTACCTGTCTGTTAGAAGTAGTCGTCCATAGTCAACTAAAAGAGGCAAGCTTAATTTCGGTCTCATTGATCCACATAGTGTTTTTGTTACAATGGGCGCATATCCCTCAAATCGACATTAGAAACCTTTCTCTAGTACTACTATAAGTATCAGATCTGGACACATGCCATACTTTCCATGTGCTCAATTTTCGATAGGTATCAGACAGCACTAATTTTACATCAATCATCCATTTTTGTTTCAAGCTCCACTATAAGGTGCGATTTCGCAAAATCCATTCAACCACTGTTTTGATTAAATTTTTAACACGAAGTATTCATAAGAAATAATCTAAGTTTCAATTTGTAACACAAAACCTTATTTGAATGTGTCACTTGTTTCACAATTTTTTAGTTAAGAAAAAAGTAAAACATTCGTGGAGTTGGCATAAATTTCATTCTAGTCAAATTTTTATGACTTAGTTGTTGACTTTAAAAAGGTCAAATAGTAAATTGATGTGAATATTCAATATATAAAATCTTAATTCATCTTCAGGTCTAAAGTAATTAACACTGATATTATTTTCAATTATAATCATTATTTTGCTGCCAAAAAATAATAACAGTACACTCAAAGTTTAAATTACAACAAAATCAGTAATAATGTCTTGAACTTTTGGGCTTTTTATACAAGACTTGCTTCAAACATTTAGAGACAACCCAAGCTTTTGAAGATAATAAGCTAAAAAATTATATTGTATGTATGCACGGATGTATTTGTCAATTCGCGCATCAAAGTGCGGTAAATATTAAAATATATCTCGAATATTTGATTCATCAATAATCTTAAAAACAAAATTATAGTTTTTCATTAAACGGTTATGATAACTTAGCTAAATTAGATGAGATAAATTATATAGATGCTTTAATAGCATATTAGAACGAAGACTATGTAACATTATGTTTGTTAATTCAAAAATGGAGAAGTCAAAATTTTATTGTTTCGAGAAAATTAAAAATTTTTTTAAAAAAAAGATTTTGAAAATTACATCTATGACAGATTGAGTTGCAACCCAATAGGCAACAAGATTCCGATGAACAACCCATAGAATTAAAGTCATAACTGTAAATAAATATCTATATAAAGCTTACCAACTGTAAAAATTAAAACAGTTTCCTCAAATTGACGTTGAGCAATAAAGTCAAAACATGGTAGCACTTAAAACAAATTTTCTGGGGGGCTATCAAATTGGACTTATCTAACCCTATTCTTTCCCCCAAATGATCTTAGATCATGTAACAACCCAAAGACATTAAAAAAAAATATACAATGCACCCGCCGAGGATTGAACTCGGGATCCTTGCGTTTCCAACTTGAAAACCGTTGTAAGACATTAGTTCGAACAAACTGAAAATCTTATAAGCACAATGCATTAACCGCTATGCTACGGGTGCTGTTGTTGGTTTTTGGAAGGTCAGCTTCCCCTCGTCGTGTCAAAAATCGACTTTTCTTGTTGGTTTTTAACTCTATTTGTAAGTCGAATTCTCTGTGAAAATAATGTTTGATTTGAAAAAAAGGCTTACAAAAGAATCGATAATTTTTTTGTGCGTTACGCACGACTTTGTAGCAGCAATTTTTTTGATTTTCTTTTTCTGCATTATATGCGCGTTTGTTTGGTAAATAAATGAAGAGTCGTTTATTAACAAGCAATCACAATTTCTGAATGGAACGTCGAATCAAAGACTTATGTCGAGCATAACGAGACTACTACAATCTAATTAGCCTATGTTTGTGCCAACAGAGAACGAAATTTTTGTGTGTGATTGTTGCGTGCAATTGTGGAATTCCACACCACCAGGATTGTTTACTAAATGCATAATTATCGTTTCACTAATTCAGATTTAATCATTGAATTAATAATTGAGATTGGTTGAGGTCAAATTTGTCGAAATTCTTCAACAATAGGGAAATATCTTGGGTAATTCGATCAATAATATTAGATGGCCACTACTTTCAAAATACCAGATTGTTTTTCGTTCATTTCGAAAGGTTGAACTTTGATCTATTTCCTTTTAATATTACGGATATGCCGAATCTTTATTTTTCCATTTTTATGATCATAGAGTCAACAACTTAGTTATTGGACGTTGTTTAATGGATTTCATGATTGAGCTGAAAAAAAGTTGAATTGGGCTTATTTTGTTTTATTCTAAAGCGGAGGAGATAAAATGAAACAGAATGAGTTTGATTAAACAGAAACAAATTTGAAATTTATTAGGCTAACAAAAATCTGAGTATAACTTCTAAAATTGGATCTTTTTTGGCAAATTCTGGAAATTGTGAGTACTAAAAGTGAGTCGTTGATTTCGAAAAACTCAGTAGCAAATATGTTACTACTGGATCGAAGTTGCATGATGAATGAATTACAAGTATTGTGCTCGACTTCAAGACTTGGGGACGTATAGTGAACAGATCAAATTCGAATGAGTTGCTACAGAACAAATCCAGTCTTTAAATGCTGTCTTGGGTTTCTTTGTGGTGGGAGATGAAAAAGGCTACTACATTCAATAGAATACTGCTCCAAAGTCACGCGTCATATAGCTTATTCAATTGAAACTTATGCCAGTTTTATGGATTTGAGATCATCGAATGAGTGATTATACAATTTCAAAGTGCTTGGATTTCAAATTATTACCTCTCGTAATTGATGTATGCATTTTACTTACATTTCGTTCATTGTCAATCTAGTGATTGTGCTGACTTATTGTTTTGGCATACTCTACTAACACTGTGAAATAAAAATTTTCTAGCAAGATCAGCAATGATGCATTTACTGTACAATAAGTAAACTTCTTTTAAACACAATTCTGGTCTCGATGAGCATTCTTTAAGCTGGTTAAAATTCAGTGAATCAAGTGCAAGTGCAAACGGGTCCATAACAATTGTATCGCTGGAACTTTTATCTTCGAAGTCTACAATTAAGCCTAGACATAATCTAAAAATAAATTGTTACACAAAATAACAACTCTGAAACATATTTGCATCCACTCCATTCTCTTCTTGCTTCTGATCAAATATAATATTCTCCCATACTATACTTACATATCTTAACTAACTCAAAATCAAAAACTTTTGGAAAACAGATTGTAAACGCGTTGAAGGTTATATGCATGCGGCTATACAACAATAAGACCTGAAAAATACACTAGAAAAGGTACTGATTTTTCTGCTCTTCATAGTTTATTGTAATACTTAGGTATAATTCCTGGTGATTTATGAAGAATACTTTTGGGAATGATTAAGTTACAATTGTCTTTTCTAAGACGTGTATCACCAATATCATGTTTAATTTGTAATTAGGCATTTTGAGATAAAATTTCTGTTGTAAATTGAAGACAAGTTGAACAAACGTTTTTTCGAATCTGAAACTGAACCTAATTTTGTTTAGTAAAATTGCAGTCTATCCAGGAAATATTTAATTTATATAGAGAGCTGATACTAATTAGTCAAAAAGATTAAAAGTAGTCAAATGTTTTAGAACAGAGACATTAATTTGGTATGAACTTAAAATTTTTTTTTGAAAATTTGTACTAAAGTCCTGACAACAATCGTGTGCTAATTTTGATAAGATACTTTTGATTGCACAAATTGTTTGTGGATACCGAATGTTCAAATTTAAGTAAAATCAAGAAGATAAAAAGTTGATACATCTAAAAAGCAGCTCGTTGACTTTTGATGTATTTCCATAAGCTTATGGTAATGCTACTATTTCGTTGTTACTTGCAGATTAAAATTAAATTGACGAAACACTAATTTTTCTCACCTGAAACACACTTGAAAAATATTATTTATCAAAAAAATTATTATTTATAACATCATATTATCAGTAAACAATTACACATATTTCATTTCTCTCAACGTTTCATAGACTAATATTCATTATCAATATATATTACAACATTCCCTAAAATATACAATATTTACATCATTACAATCATCAAATGTATTAATTATATACCAAATACACGTACCAACCGTTTTCAAAAATCCCAATCAACAATATTTAACACTCAAATTTTCCAATGTCAACGCCACCAAATTCATATCACGAAGATAGTAAAAAACATTATGTCATAAAAGATGGATTAAACCTTTATTCTGAGCCGAACAATTCAGGTTCTTTAATTGAATTCATGGAACACATTAAATTTAATCGTCCAGATATTGTTACATCATCCTCATCAAACATAGAAAAATTGATGAAAGCAAATTTTGATTTTTCCAATATAATTTTCAATGTTGAGGTGGATACTAAAGATGATTATAAAGTCAACAAAGTTCTTTCAATCGAAAACCTAAATCAGGTGGTAATTAACAATAATCATTATTCAGAAATAACAACTGATATAAGAATTCATAATTTGAAATTAGTAAATCCTTCATTTTTGCTTGCATTTCCAAAAAATTTAACAAAATTATACGTCCACACAAAAAATGAAATAGAAGGACATTTGGCTCTTGAAAGTTTACCTTTAACTAATTTGGAAATTAAATATATCAATACTTCCAATAAGGGATGTGAAACTATGACATTACACTTACCATTATCATTGAAAAGTTTAAGTCTTGAAAATATCAACACCACTAGACTTACTATTAAGAAACAAAAATTGCTCGATTTAAAAATTGTTAATTGTTCAAATTCTGTGTTGCTGAAATTAATTCATACCTTTGGAGACCTAAATTCTTTGATTATTAAACATCAGCTAAGTTTAAAGAATTCTATTTCTTTAAAGCTGACCGAATTTTCCATGTTTAAAAGAAAAATCATTTTGAGCAATATCAGCAAAATCAAAGACTTACAAATCGATGGTCCTTTCATGCTAAATGAGTCTTTAATTAGTACTGAGATCCTCAAATTGAGTAAAGTAATATTAGGTTCATTATTTAAATTGCCGCCAGTAGTTCGAGAATTAGTTCTTGATGAAGTACCAAATTCTTCGAATATGTTGAAGGATTTACCCAAACAAATCACGACCCTAAATTTATCATGTTTCGAATCCACAAATTTAAGTCTCTCCTATCTCAAGAACTTAAGCTCACTTGACATTTCATGCTCAAATATACCAAACACCTCATGTCCAATCATAAGAAGCTTACAACTACCGATAACTGTCAAAAAATTAAATTATTTGGGACTGGCTTATCATTTGCTTTCAATTCATAATTCTGAAATCACCGGGTTATGTTTAATGTTAACGGACGATAATATTGAATTTTTTCCTCAATTTCCAGAATCATTAAAAGTTTTGAAATTTAACAATAAAGACAAACCATTAATAATAAATTACCTAACATTTCCAAAAGATTTGGAAACTCTTTTGCTTCAATCCGTGGCAGTACAAAATCCATCTGTTCTTCCTCGTACTATAAAATATTTAAATCATCAATTACCAGAAGGTGATCACAGACATCTTTCAAATATTATATTACACTATCACGACGAATCACGAAACATAGACACTGCACAATTAAATTTGAAACATTGTTCAAATTTATCGTATTTACGTGTTGAAAATAGTAGACTCAAAAATTTGGATTTAAGGGAATTACCAAGATCAATTCAGTACTTGATTTTGAAAAATAATGAAATTATGGATATTGAAGGTGATAATAATGATCTTAAATTAAAAGTTATGGATTTATCGCAGAATCTAATAATCTTTTCAGGTCGAGAATTTATAATGTTCAAGGACCTGATTCAATATTTAGATCTTTCTGAAAATATTATTCAGGATTTACCTTCCATGCTTACTGTGAATTGGTCTGATTTGCAAGTTTTTATATTGAAAAACATTAATGATTTTTGGGATTTCACAGATTTTGGAAAAGCTATTACAGCTTCTTGTCCTCATTTAAAATATGCTATTTATACGCTGCAAGATAAGGAATTTTTTTCTTATGGATCAATGAACTAGTTATCGATTGATGTTTTTTGATTTATTGAATTAATCCTGGTGTTTAGTATTTTTTAATTTTGAAATTCATGTGAATGGTACTTTGTCATATTTATTTTAAAATATCAAGATCATGACTGTTTGATTTGGTGAATTCTGTTACTTTTGATAGATAATGAAATCAATTAGCTAAACTAATGATTGTAGAAATTGATTTTGATTCTATTATTAAAATTTTCATTACGTAATATCTTGACCATTCTTACATAATACTTAAGTAAGATCAAGTCAAAATATTTTTATCACCAATTGTTTCAAATTGATTTAAAAGCTTTAGCTCAGAATCAATAGGTCTTATCCAGGTTCAGCTTTTCAATTCAGTACATAGAAAGCTCAATATTGCAAATTTATATAAATAAAGCAAATTTTTTCGTTTCTAAGTTCACTTTTCTCAGTATTCTTGAAAAAGCACCAGGCATCTGCAAACTGGTCTCAACTGGAGAAAATCATTTGTCAACTACAAAATCAGAGTTAAGTAATTGCCATATGAAGAAATTACAAGAATCTTATCAAACATACTCTGATTCTATTTAAATTGAATATTATTTTCACAGAGAATTCGACTTACAAATAGAGTTAAAAACCAACAAGAAGAGTCAATTTTTGAAACGACGAGGAGAAGCAGAACTTTCGAAAACCAACAACAGCACCCATAGCATAGCGGTTAATGCATTGTGCTTATAAGATTTTCAGTTTGTTCGAACTAATATCTTACAACGGTTGTCATAATGGACTATTATCACCATATTGTCATCTAGCTGGCGTAAAAATTATATCTCACAAGTAATCATATCAAATGACTCTCTGATTTCATTAATAATACTATACACTATCATCTTTTTAATTTCGCAGTCACTTTGCAACTTCAAATTCACTGTTCAAGCTTCAACATCATTATTAAAATTACTAACATTTAAACAAAGTACCAGAATTTTAGTCTTACTAATTCATGGACTTAAGGTAAAAACCTAAAACCTTGTATCATTCACCGAGCTCTTAAAATTTAGATGAACAAGCAAATGTAATCAGCAAATAATTCAATCGTACTATCAACAGATTCGTTAGAAAAATGGTTAATAATCCGGATTTATTTTCAGATAAAGAATTACAATAATTATGATTATAAATCATAACTACGATTAAGTCCGTCTGACGACAAGTTCATTCGACTTCGTGACACGATAATAAAGATTGGCAACCCAGCAGCGTGTTCAGCCCTATTGTTCTCATCTTATTCGACTTAGATCTCGCACAAAGCAAATTGCTAAAGAAAAATAATTAATCCATTTCGGAAAGTTAAATACGAATTTAATTCCGGTGTATTAGTAATTAATGAAAAATAAAGTATTTTGAACCACAATTCAAATGAAATTATCAAAATATATAAAAACATGTAAACATCTCATCAATCATTGATTCAATTGACTTTTGATCAACATAATCAAACAATAGAAATATAACAAATATATCAATTGCAACAACAAGAAATATACACAGAAAAAGTAACAACATTGAGAATTAAACAATGACTAATTCAACTATAGCTTCCTCAAATTTATTCAAACCAATTAAAGTTGGTAATGCTTTATTGAAAAATAGAATTGCTCATTTACCAACTACTAGAAATAGAGCTCATCCTGGTGATCATATTCCAACAGATTTACAAAAAATATATTATACTGATAGAGCTAAAAATGGTTCACTTTTAGTAACTGAAGCAACTATTGCAACACCTAAATTAGGTTGGTATCCAAATGTTCCAGGTATTTGGAATGAAGAGCAAGCATTAGCATGGAAGGAAATTGTTGATTCTGTTCATGAGGCCGGTGGAAAAATTGCTGTACAATTATGGGGGTTAGGAAGAGTAGCTAGTCCAAAATTATTAAAAGAAAAAGGTTATGACTTTGTAGGTGTTAGTGATATCTATGAACATGAAGCTTCTGAAAAGGAAGCAAAAGAAAGTGGAAATTTATTAAGACCATTAACTGTTGAAGAAATTAAAACTTTAGTAACTGAAGACTTTCCCAATGCAACAAAGCTAGCATTAGATGTCGCTGGATTCGATTATGTGGCCTTACATTTTGCAAATGGTTACATAGGGTCTCAGTTTTTAAATCCCAAAATAAACACCAGAACTGATCAATACGGCGGTAAATCAGTTGAAAATAGGTCAAGATTTATATTTGAAGTTTTTGATAATTTGTTTAAGGTTGCTCCTGCTCAAAAAATAGGTGTTAGATTCTCCCCATATAATGTATTTCAAGAACCTGGTATTAATCCAACAAGTAAAGAAGATTATACCTATATTTTAAGTGAATTACAAAAAAGGGCTGATGAAGGTAATGAATTGGCTTTTATTGATTTAGTTGATGGTAGATACGATCAAGATGAAGTTACTGAAGATATAAACTTGGATTATTTTTATAAATATTGGAAAGGTATTATATTAAGAGGTGGTAATTATACTTCTGATGAAAAAGATGATTGGAAAAACATTGTTAAAGATTCAAATGCAAATGATCGTACATTAGTTGGATTTGGTAGACATTTTATTGCAAATCCTGATTTACCAGAAAGAATTAAAAAAAATGAATCATTAAATAAATATGATAGAAGTACTTTTTATACTCCTTATGATTATGGTTATAATACTTATCCAAAATTTGGAGAAAAGAATGATGCAGATCCTAATGCTAAAATTACTGGTAAACCATTGGCCTAGACTTGAGTAGTTTTTACATAGAGTTGCATGAAAATTCAAAATTTATAGATTAAATATACAAGATTAAAATTGAAAAAATTTATGAAAGTTCTTCTTTACCATGACTGAACCTTCAGACGACGATACAGATTATGATAATAACTTTGTGTTAATAGCTTTAATCGCTGCATTACCATTTCTTATTGGAGGAATAATTTTATGTCTTGTTGCTTGTGTAGGCGATGAACCGTCGAAAAAATCTACACATAGTAGAACAAGACCAACAAGAGATACAAATTTACCAAGACCAACAAGAGACATAATTTTACCAAGACCGCAAGCTGCTCATTTAAAATTCGAAGATAATGAGACATTGATTGATAGTGAATCATGTATTGCTATACGAAATTTGAGTGATTTAGAATCAGCAGAAACAAAAGTCAATTGACATGAATTTGGGGTAAAGTTAGCATTAGTATTGTAGGTTGATAATGGAGACATACACCTTGTCCACTTTATTCTTCCCTTATTAATCTCTCAGCTCGACATGTTTTTTGGATCCGTCTCTCTCCTTCTACACTGGAACTTCATCTTTCAATACCTTGTTTAATTTCAACTTCATTTCAGTTTTGTCATCTCCTTTCAATACATCTTTCACAAAATATACGTCACAATCAAGTTGAACCATTTGTAACGCTCCTCTTAAAACACCACATAAAACTTGACTATACCATAATTCCTTTGCAGTTTCGGGCAATTCAACAAATTCCGTCAATGGATTAGGTTCAGGAATCACTAATGAAAAACATTTATTATCATTTGACCAATTTTCTACTTGCGGTTGTATATTTAAAAATAATTTAAATCCAAGTTTGGAAATTATATCTGCTGTTTCTTTAAAATTTGAACACCTACGTATCCCTGTTTTCGCTAGAAATTCTTCAATTAATCTTAAACCTATATTATAACCCATTTTATCTAGTTGGGTATTGACTTCTTGATAATTATTTTGAAAATCTCGACATAATTGAGAAACTAATGATCCATATGTTAACGTGAACAACTCAGAATTCTAATCAGTTAGTAATCACCCTCGATAAAAGTAACTTCAATATACATACTATTTTCTCTACACTTCCTTTCCATATATCATCTGCCTTTTTTGACATCTTGTTGATAAGAGTGTTAACGCACAAAAGAAAAATAATTGATAATAATAATAATAATATTACGCATTAAATTAATGTCTCTATATAGTCTTTTTATTTTCATTTTCAACCAATTCTTGCTCTAGTTTGAGCTCTTCTTCATAATTTTCTTTTTCCTTTTTGGTTGTTGGTCCTTTCCTTGATTTTCTTTCTAAAAATTCTTTATATTTCTCCAAAGTAATTTTAGTTTGTAATTCTTTAAAATTTTCCATAAATTGATATTGAGTACCTGAAACTTTATCCCATATAGTGAAAAATGGTTGTGAAAAATTAGATTTAATACCCCAAGGTTGATGATGTAAATCATGATATACTGAATTATTTGGAAATAACCATTGAAAAAAATCATAAGGTAATTTATAACCACAATGATCATCAACTGTTTTTAAAGTTGCAAAAGTATATAATATAATTGATTCTCTATGACTTAAACCAGTTGTCAAAGAAGCTACACCTGTTCCTAAAGTATCCAAAAGAAATCCTTCAATTGGATCATTATATAATGCACCAAATGCATATGGAACATATAATCTATGATGACGTGAATGGAATTTTCTATATAAAGTTTTATTCACATGCATAAAACGATGAAACCAATATTGCCAAGTATCAATTATTGTAATAGCAATACATAATCTTAAAAATGACCATCCATACATATATCCATAATATATTATTGAATCAGGTACATTTGGTAAATAATTATGTTTTAATTGCCACATTATATAGGTTTCATGACCAGTTACAGGAACTGAATCAAAATAATATACTATTAGTCCAACTATGGTTTGAATAATATGTTGTATTACAACATCTTGTATTACTTCTTTTAAAGTTACTTTATTTCTTTTCAATTCTTCCTCACTAGGATGAATTCTATATTTTTCAGCTAGTTCATAAACGTCTATTATATGAAAGAATGTAGAATATGTCCAATATGCCACTATAGGTGCTATCAATGCTAATATACCATCAGGTACTCCAGGTATGAGATCTGGTTTTCTTGTGATATTTAACGTATTTGGTAAAAACGTAGGCTTTGAAAGTATTGTTGAAAAATTCTGTGGAGGATTAAACATTATTATTGAAGTTGATAAGTTTGAATGAATTGAATATGTTTAAGGATGTATAATGAATGTATGATCATATGTTTTATTTATATTATTTTTATTTTGTTATTAAACGATGTTCGGGTTAAAAATAAAAATTTCTTTTTTTTCTGGTGTTTTAAAACAATCTATGATTAAAATCCGATTTATGCTTTGACGTAAATTAAGACGAGTAAGCAGTTGGAAGAACAATCTCTAGTGGCTTAAACTCGACCAATTCGTTTAAATGAATAAGGATCTCATAGACTTTCAATTATGAATAACTGCGCCGAAAGATTAGAATTAACATGCCAATTTTGACCAGCTGAAACACTCTCTATACTTCAACGGTAAGAGCTTTTTCTTCGAAGCTCAGGACAAGCATCATATATATGAGACATATGTTACGAATAATTTTTCAATTTCATTTCTAAATCTAAGGCTCATATTAAGAGGAATATAGAAAACCGCCTAATTGGAAAAAAATACCCCCTAATACTTAACGCATCACTAAATTGAAAATTCGTTTTTCACATCATCTTAATCACTACATCACCATCAATAATGTCTGATAAAGTTAGATACTACCTAGAGCAGTCGGTTCCAGAACTTGAAGATCTTAAAGTCAAAGGTCTATTCGACAAAAATGAAATCACAATGATCATGAGAAGACGTACGGACTTTGAACATAGAATTACAGGTAGAGGATCCAGACCAAGAGATTATATCAAATATAGTGAATTTGAACAAAACCTTGAAAAATTACGTAAAAAAAGATATAATAGATTAAAAGAATTTATTGATACTAAACCAAGTTTAAGTGATTGGGCTGGAGTGCGTCGTATAATGTTTATACTTGATAGAGGTACTAAAAAATTTCCTGGTGATATACAATTATGGAATACATATCTTAAATTTGCCAAACAAAATGGAGCAATAAAAGCCATATATAAGATATACTCAAGATTATTACAATTACAACCAAGAAATATTGATGCTTGGTTATCAGCTGCAAAATATGAATTTGAAACTAATGGGAATGCAAAAGGTACAAGATTATTATTTCAAAGAGGATTAAGATTAAATCCTGAATCTGAAAAACTTTGGTTGAATTATGCACAATTTGAATTGACTTATATTGCTAAACTATTAGCAAGAAAAGAATTAGGGAAAATTTTACAAGTTGAACATGAAATGGAGTTACCAGAAGCACCTGATATCGAGGAATTACCAGATGTTGAAGAAGCTTCACCTGCGTTGAGAGGAGATATTGTTTTAGCTATTTTCGAAGCATGTATTGAGAAATTAGGGTTAGGTGAAACGGAGAAATTTTTAGATGTAATTGATCAATTTGATATGGATAAAAATTATTTATACAGTAATATTTTAAAATATATTCAAGAAAATTATCCAGATGATATAAGAACAAAATATATTGATACAACACTTCCACTAAGGTATAATGATATTCAATTGGCCGTGAATAAATGTTTAGCTTATAATGATAAAGAATTAACAAATATGTTTATCAATAAACTTCGACAAATAAAAGGAAATGAGAAGATAGAATCAATTATACAATCAATAATTAGGAAATTAAATTAAATATATAATGCAATTAATCTTTTTTTTCAATATCTAATGGTTGATACCTTCTCTTTTTATAAGTTATTAAGAATACAATTACTGCTGTTATAATACATGCAATTGGAACATAAAATAATGAAACTATCGAAGTTGTTGTTTCAAATTTATAAAAACCATCTTTATAAGGTAAATCATAACCTTTTGATCCAACAACTTTCAATTGATCTAACCATCTAATTGCAAAATTTAATGTAACTTCATCTCCTATTACTACTCTGGTGGTGTTTGTTCCTGAACCATAAGCAACAGCACTTATAAATGTATTTTGTTCATTAGGTTTTGTAATTATCACATTCAATGAATGATCAATATCAATATGAGAATCAGTGATTTCACCTCTAAAGTTGAACGTAAAAGGTATAAAAGCTCCACCTTTCTCTAATGAAGCAACTTCTGAAGATAATGGTAATCTACAACTAAATGGGACATCTTCATGAATATATAATTGAAATAAATGATATAATTCATCAGTAAATTGAATAGTACAATTCAAATCTTCATTTATACCGTATTCAAAAACAAAAGGTTTCTGAGTCTCTTTACATTTAGGAAAAGGTCCATATATTATTTTATTTTGTTGATCAAATTTATGTTCACCATTATCTATATTTCTTTGTATACAATCAAAAAAAATCTCTTGATTTTTTAAATAAGGTTGAATTTTAGGAATATTTCCATCTGAATCTAATGGGAACCATTGAATCGCAGTAACTAAAGGTAGTAGTAGTAGATACAAGTATAACATTCTGTATAAAGAAAAAGGTCTACAACTGAAATTTAATTTTTTTACTTATTATTTGTGTATTATAATGTACAAAACTTAACTTCTTTTAGCAAATCTTCTTGGACCTCTTTGTGATGAAATGTTTACAGTTTGTAATGGGATTTTGAAACCTAAAGTTTTAACTAAATCAGCAGTTTCAGCGTCAACTTCTAATTGTCCACCAGTATGTGATAAATCTAAAGCAGAAACTTCTGGGACATATTGATCTTTTCTTTCTCTTTCTTCTTCTTGTAATTTGAATGAAATACCTCTAACTGGTCCTTTTTGAATTCTTTTCATTAAATGAGTTGTGTATCCAGCGATTTTATTTCTTAATCTTTTTGATTGAATAACTGCAATTTCTGAAGTTAATCTTTTATTGGTTTCAAAATCTAAAGTTAATTTTGGGTAGAATCTTTCGATTAAAACCTTTGAGGCTCTTTTAACTGTCTTAGTTCTAACACGTCCCTAAATCAATGGTTAGTATTCATCCATTAGTGGTCTTTGATATTTAATGTACATACCATTCTTGTTGTAGTTGTTTATGTATATTGAGCTGATAAGATTGGTAAAATGAAATGAAAAATATAAAAATGTAGTGAGAACAATACACCCAAAAAATTAAAAGCCCTAATAATAAAAGTCTACACGTGATTTGCACGCGCACATACAAAATATCAACAAATCAGTTCAACTTAAGCACCATCATGTCAATTGCCACCACAATGGATGCACGTAAATTATTCCATTGTGATGTTTGTTCTTCGGATTGTACAAATAGGTTAAGGGTCCAATGTGCCATATGTTCAGATTATGATTTATGTGTGCCATGTTTTGCAGCAGGATTAACTACAGGAGATCATAAACCATGGCATGATTATCAAATAATAGAACAAAATACATATCCAATATTTGATAGAAATTGGGGAGCTGATGAAGAGTTACTTTTGATACAAGGATGTGAAACTTTTGGATTAGGGAATTGGGCAGATATTGCTGATCATATTGGAAATAGATCAAAGGAGGAAGTGGCACAACATTATTATAAGATCTATCTCGAAAGTAAAGATTATCCATTACCTGAAATGAATAAAGATTTTACAAATATACCACCATTACAATTCCTAGAAGAAAGAAAAGAAAGATTAGAGAAAAGAAGAAATATGCCATTACCACCACCAAAGGGTAAACCAGTTGCATCAGTTCCATTATGTCATGAAATTCAAGGTTATATGCCAGGAAGATTAGAATTTGATCATGAAGCTGAAAATGAAGCAGAAGTACCTATAAAAGATATGATTTTTGATCCAGATGATATGATTAATGATATTGAATTAAAATTGACAATTTTGGATATATATAATTCAAGATTAACAACAAGAGCAGAGAGGAAAAGAGTAATGATTTTAAACAACTTATTAGAATATAGAAAAAATGTAAGTTTAGATAAACGAAAATCAAAGGAAGAAAAAGATTTACTCAAAAAGATTAATGCATATATAAGGGTATTGACACCATCAGATTTTGAAAGTTTTACCAATGATTTATTGGCAGAAATTCGATGTAGAATAAGAATTCAACAATTACAAGCATGGAGGAAGAATGGTATTACTACATTAGAAGATGGAGCTAAATATGAGAAAGATAAATTGATTAGAAGTGCACATTATATAAGAAATGGTGCAAGACATACCCCATTATCACCTCCTCCACAAACACAACCACCAAAACCAATGGGGAGAACTCCTTTAGACATAACGCATTCAACGGATTATGAATTATTATCTGCGGAAGAAAAACAACTATGTGCAACATTGAGAATTTTACCAAAACCTTATTTAGCCATAAAGAATCAATTAATGAAAGAAGCTGTTAAAAACAATGGAGTTCTCAAAAAGAAAGATGCAAGACAAGTATTAAAAATTGATGTAAATAAAGCTTCCAAAATTTATGAATTTTTTGTACAAATGGGTTGGTTATCCCAAGGTTAAACAATTTGATAATGTTGTTTTCAAATTTTGAAATCTATTGATTAGATTTTCATTTTCATTTCTTAATTGATTAGAATATTGTTCTAATAATGAATTTAATAAATTAAATCTTTTAATAAAGATATATCTTTGTAAATAAATTTTATTGATGAGATGTCTTTCTTCATCAAGTATTGCTTCTAATTTCAGTTTTGGTTCGTCGTCTTCACTTGTTATATCTGAATTTAATCTAGGAATTTTGATCAAGAACCTGTCTGATTTCATGGTTGCAAAAAAAAAGTCGACTTTACTAAAATTGAGTATTTGAAGTAGTAGTACACAGGTAATGTTTGCAATTTCTCCAATTAATAAGAACTGATATATTAAAACTCGATTTATTACTTTTCTCTGTCTGTACAACCCGATAAATTCACGTTATAATAATAATATAAAAAAAAACCGTTGTAAGTTTCAAGATCAACTGATTTTTATTTTTTCGGTTGTTTTAAGATTTAGTTCATTTCAATTTTCTTCTTCTTAGTTAACAACACACTAATAGATAATGGATTATCTACAATTCAGGTCTGAACCTTCAGGCAGACATAAGAACAAGAAACATATAATAATTGTCGGAGCTGGTATAATCGGAGTTTGCACAGCTTATTTCATCACAAAACATCCGAAATTTGATTCGGACAAATATCATATAACTATTATTGAAAGTAAAAGAGTTGCTGGAGGAGCAAGTGGGAAAGCTGGTGGATTATTAGCATTATGGGCATTCCCTGAACAAATCGTATCATTATCATTCAATTTACATCAAAAATTAGCTAATGAATATAATGGAGAAGAAGAATGGGGGTATAGAAGATTAACTACAGTTTCATTAGAAGGTGATATATCAAAAATAAAATCAGAATCAAATGGTCCTAAAAAATCACGAAATACAAGATCATCATCTGTTATACTGTTAGAAAGTCAAGGAAAAACTTTACCATCCAGTTTAAATTGGATAAATTCTGAAGTGATTACAAATTGTTCCACATTAGGAGGTACAGATACAACAGCTCAAGTACATCCTTATAAATTTACAAATTTCATATTAAGAAAAGCAGTAGAAAGTGGAGCAATAGAATTAATATTGGGTAAAGTTGAAGAAATTACATATTCAGAAGAAACTGGTACAGCAACTGGAGTTAAATATCAACCTACTTCAATAAAAGATGGAGATAAATATGATAAACAAATAGAATTGAAAGCTGATCAAACAGTACTAACAGTTGGTCCATGGACTTCAAAAATTTTACCAGATTGTCCTATTTCAGGATTACGTGCACATTCAATAACTATAGCTCCTTTTAAAGATCAACCAGTAAGTCCATATGCTATTTTCACAGAATTTAAAGTTGGTCCTAATTCATATATATCACCTGAAATATATGCAAGACAAGACGAAGTATATGTATGTGGAGAAGGAGATTCAGCGGTTGATGTACCAGAAACTACAGATGATGTTGAAGTTGTACGATCTAAATGTGATGAATTATATAAACAAGTAAGTAAAATATCTCCTAATTTAGCAAAAGGTCATATTTTAAGACGTCAAGCTTGTTATTTACCTGTTTTGGATGTTCCTTCATCAAGTGGTCCACTAATAGGTGAAACTAATGTCACAAATTTATTTTTAGCTTCTGGTCATTCATGTTGGGGTATAAATAATGCTCCAGGTACAGGTAAAATAATGAGTGAATTATTATTAGATGGTAAAGTAAAACTGGCTGATATTACAAGTTTAGATCCTTCTTTTTATTTTGATGCCAGTGTAATACTAGAATGAATTTTTATGAATAATAAAGTAGATAACATAATAAATATTGTAATTATTAATTTCTCATTTTTTGTCCATAATTCATAATCAAATAAATGGATTTCATCTTTTTTTTTATTTGTTAAATATCTTTCATTAGAATCTCTAATAGGATTCCAGTTTGGCTCAACTTTATGGAATCGATCATTTTTTTCAGTACCTCCATTATGTTTTGGATTATTTACAATGTCATGAAATATTTCAAATTTTTCAGGTTGTCTTTCCATTACTGATTCTGGAATTGGGTGAGTAAATCCTGGAGTTGTAGATGTTACGATTATTGTATAATGTGGGGAAGGAAGTTTTCTGAGAATCTTTCTCATTAATTCATCTGGATTAGGATCATTGATTCTAATTACTCTTGTTCGAGTGTCATAATAGTCTTGTAATTCATTAGGTATTGTTTCTGCCTCACAAGTGTTTATTATATAATCTTCAATATGATCTAAATCTAAACCCAATTCAACTCTAGGTAAGCCCACAATGGTCGACGACATGTATAAATAGTTCAATAAGAATTGCCATCTATCTCTCTGACTATCTGTTAAATCTTGATACGTTAAGTTCGGAACATCAACAATTAGATAAGCATCCGATGAACATTGAGTTATCAATTTTTTTAATAAGTTTGTTACAGAAGTAACATTATGTGGTTCTAAATTCGAATCATTGATTTCAGTATTAAGATCAGGAACTAGTTTATGAGAAGCTATCAATAATGGAGCCAATTGACTACAATTTATAAATGCTATTAATGATAATAATAATATGAACAACATTTGTTGATTATAAAAAAAAAAGCCGTGTCAATTTTTACATTTTTCATTTTGCAACAACTAGAACCAAAATCATGTCTGAATTAGAATACGCTAACAACTTTATAAATTTTGTAAATGATTCACCTACTCCTTATCATGCAGTGAACACCGTGAAATCAATACTCATAAAAGCTGGTTTTGAACAATTAGATGAAAGATCAAGTTGGCCCAAATTGAAAAAAAATGGAAAATATTACGTCACAAGGAATGCTTCTTCAATAATTGCATTTACCATTGGAGGAGAATATGAAAATGGAAATGGAATAGCTATTGTTGGTGCTCATACAGATAGTCCATGTTTACGAATTAAACCAATTTCAAAAAGAACTTCTGAAGGATTTATAACAATTGGAGTTGAACAATATGGAGGATTAATAGCTCATACTTGGTTTGATAGAGATTTATCAATTGCTGGAAGAGTTTATGTCAATGAAAATGGACAATATGTTCCAAAACTTTTGAAAATTGATAAAACATTGTTGAGAATTCCTACTTTAGCCATACATTTAAATCGTGAAGTTAATACAAAATTTGAATTTAATAAAGAAACAAAATTAGTACCTATTGCAGGACAAGTTGCATTAGAGAAATGTTCAGATGATCCTAATTTACAATTAACTCCTGAACAATTTGAATCTGTTCAACATGTTATATCAAGACATAATCAATCATTAATTGAATTAATAGCTAAAGAATTAGGAATTGAACCAAAACAAATTGAAGATTTTGAATTATTATTATATGATCATCAGAAATCTGTAATTGGAGGATTAAATGATGAATTTATCTTTTCACCAAGATTAGATAATTTAACATCTTGTTATACAGCAGCACAAGCATTAGTGGAATCAATTGAAACTTTGAAACTGTCTAAAGGTATTCAATTAATAAGTTTGTTTGATCATGAAGAAATTGGTTCACGTAGTTCACATGGAGCAGATTCATCTTTTTTACCAGATATTTTACAACGTTTAACTCGAACTGATTTTAATGGTGATTCCTCAGTAGACTATTACCATGAAACTATTTCCAAATCATTTTTATTATCTTCAGATATGGCACATGGTGTCCATCCAAATTATACAGAATTTTATGAATCTCAACATCGTCCACAACTTAATCTTGGACCTGTTATTAAAGTAAATAGTAATCAACGCTATTCGACTGCGTCAAATGGAGCAGTCCTTATAAAAACAGTAGCTAATAGAGCTAAAGTAAATTTGCAAATTTTCGTTGTTAGAAATGATTCGCCTTGTGGTTCAACAATTGGTCCTTTACTCAGTAGTAAATTAGGTATAAGAACATTAGATTTGGGTAATCCTCAATTGTCAATGCATTCAATAAGAGAAACTGGAGGAACTTATGATATTAAAAAATTAAATGATTTATTTAAATCCTTTTTTGAAAATTATATTGAAATTGAATCTAAAATAGTATGTGATCATTTATAAGAAATTATTAACAAATTCATTCTTGAATTTAGCCCATCCTTTTAAAGAGTCAGCATGATCATTTGCAGCTTTCTCTTCAGGTGTTTCAATATATCTATCAGTTTCAAAGTCCATATCTTTTGCTCTCACAAATTTATCTTTACCTCTTTTGACAATTAGCCACCAGAAAAGAAAACATAGAGGAAAGACCCCCACCTCTAAATAATTCTTGAAGAACGAAGATATATCAAAGGAAGGGGAGAATGAAGTCCAACCCTGAATTATCACAATTATGCTACCAACTGTTACCACAAATAAAGGTCCGAAAGGATACGTCCAGTTCTTAAAAGTTAATTCATGAGTTTTATTTTGGACTCTAAGGCCTTGTCGAAATCTTAAGGAAATACCTGAAATGCAAACCCAGCTGATGAGATTTGATAAACCAACTATCGATTGCAACCACGCCCATAATTCTCCACTTCCGACGAAAGCGGAAGCAAAACACAAGCCTCCAATGAACCAAGTTACTATTACAGCAACATATGGTACTTTATATCTATTCAATGGTAAAAAGATCTTGGGAATATAACCTTGACTACTTAAATTAAAAGCTAATCTTGAACCAGCAAATAATGCATGATTTCCTGCAGAAATTATTGATGTTAATATGACAGCATTCATAAATGATCCAGCACCTTTAGCTCCAACTTGTTGAAATACAATTGTAAAAGGGGATACAGCAACGGTCTTAGTCAGTAAATTTGGATAATCATATGGTATATTTATCAGTATGAACAAAGTAGTTAAAATGTAAAAAATGAAAATTCTAAAAAAAGTGGTTTTTATGGAGTTTCGAATAGTAACCCGAGGGTTAATAGTTTCGCCTCCAGCTAACGATATGGACTCTAAGCCACCGTATGAGAAAGCTGCTGTAATGAAGATGTTTATGAAGCCAGGAAATCCATTGGGGAACGGAGCATCTTTATATGTCCATAATTTGAATCCTAGATACTCATGAAAGTCATTCTTACCTGCATTGCATATTATACTGATAATAAAGAAGATAACAATTGCTATGACTTTCAATAAAGCTAGCCAATATTCTGCTTCACCATAAAATCTAACATGAATCACATTTAAAAATAATAAAAATACCCAAAATATAATTGATATAACATACCAATGGAAATCGGTCCAATATTGAATAACTAATTGCAAAGCAGTCAAATCAGCAGCTACTGAACAACAATCATTGAACCAATAATTTATTAAAACAGCAAATCCCAATGAGTCAGATCCAAACCTTTTGGAATAAGTAGTGAAAGAACCTGAAACTGGTAGAAAAACACTCTGTTCTCCAAGGCAAAGCATGACGTTGAACACTAATATACCAATTATTAAATATCCTAAAAATAAACTTACTGGTCCTCCTTCAGCTAATGATTTTCCAGTACCTAAAAACAAACCAGTACCAATAACTCCTGCCAATGTTATCATATTAATTAAACGTTGATTTAAAGCACGATTCAAATTCTCTGTTTTTTCAACCTGTTCAATGGAGGAGGAGCTATGATCATCTTCATGTATTGAATTTTCTAAATCGTACGTTGTGATATGCTCTTTTTTGGTATCTTGTGATGTTACTAACGACATTCTCTATGTTATAATTCTGAATGTACTCTCTAGTTTGTGATTGCTAGGTGAAATGACTCTGATGTATTGATGTATATGATTATTGCGAGCAAAGTCGAATGAGTGGCAAATAAACAACAATTAAAATTTGAAATGACTTTTATGTATCTATTGAATCTGAAATATTTATTAAGTAGCAAGTGAATGCTCAAATGAAATGAAATTTTCAAATCATGGTATGAACCTCAACAAACTGATTTATATTTATAGTTTATTCATTTCATCTCATTTTTTTGTTTTCTCATTTTTTTGTTTTTGGTTACAATAAAAACTGCAGAATGAGTTAAAAGTTTTTTTAATTTTTTTTTCAAATTTTTTTCAATTTTTTTGCAGCAATTTATAAAACTTTAAAGATGACACAAAACGGGAAGTTTTAAATTTCTTTTCGTTTCAAATTGAGGTACAAAGATGTTGAATAACTAAGAGAAGGTCTTGTCAAGATGATGATATTTTATATGGGTTGAGTCACTTCCATCATTGGATGATAAGAGTATTGGAAACCACATTTGTATTTTCAAAGAAAAATTTTTGCGCAAACCAATTAAGCTTATGCGATACAACGTCTAAGGGTTAGTGAAGTAGTAAAGTAATATACGGACATAACCATACTTGCAGCTTTCACGTGATCACATTATTTAATTTATTTCCGGCTCAATTTAGTCACGTGTATACTTTTGATCAATAATAGTTACCGCTTTTCTGCGATTTTTATTGCATAAAAATATCAACTTTGTGTTATTTCATTAGATCCACCACAATTTTTGAAGAACATTCGCCTTACAGATTGATTCAATGGACCGATAATTCAATTAATTGATTGTTTAATGAGCTGCATTGCATTAATTAACTCTTCTTTGTTGATCTTTTCAATTTCTTTTCTCAACTAACAGAATTGCTTGGTTATGATTCAATTGAGTATTGAAATTGAAAATTTTCTGCCTATTCATTTGAAAATTTTAGGAAGCATAAATCCGATAAGGTCAATTATTTCTAAAAACCTGATACAATTATACTACCAACTATTACCACGAATAAAGGTCCGTAAGGATACGTCCAGTTCTTAAAAGTTAACTCATGAGTTTTACCATGTACTTTTAAGCCTTTTCAATATCTTAAACTTATAACTACAATGAAAAACCAACTTATTAGAAAGATCAACTTATAAGATTGAAAGACCAACTATTGACTGCAACCACGCCCATAATTCTCCACTTCCGACAAAAGCGGAAGCAAAGCACAAGCCTCAAATGAACCAAGTTACTATTACAGCAACATATGGTACTTTAAATCTATTCAATGGTAAAAAGATCTTGGGAATATAACCTTGACTACTTAAGTATATTAAAAACCGAGATAATAAAAAAAAAGGTAGTACGCTACCAATGTTTTTATAGGGTCGCGCGATTTTTTCCCCACTAAGAAATTCTTAATTTAGTAATAGATTATTATTTTAAGATTTAATATTATAAACCATCATCATCATTATAAACTGGAAAGATAAATACATAATAAATATAGAAAAACTTTTACTTTTCACAAATGTATCAAATCAAATATAGATGATTGAAAAGATATCTAGGCCAAAAGGTAGACCTAGAGTTTTACCTATTGCACAAAGAAAAAAAGTATCAAGAGCTTGTGATGTTTGTAAAAGAAGGAAAATGAAAGTACGTTTTTTTTTTGAAGTTTCACAGAATCAATTAATTGTTGATAAATATGATTTACTAACTTCAAAAAAATCTAGTGTGATGGTACAAATCCATGTCAATATTGTCAATCAAAAGTTTTAACTTGTAAATATTCAAAAATAGATGGTAGATCTTTAAAATCAAAAGCATATTTGGAAAAATTAAGACAAAATCAAGGTCAAGAATTACCAACAAGTCCTTCTCAAGATACTAATGAGTTTAAAATACCGTCATTGACTACTTCTCCAACGACAGTTCCACAGAAGGTGGGAGTGGCCGTTCAACATCAACAAGAGCATCAACATCAACAAGAGCAACAACATCAGCTAAATCAAGACAGTCAAACACAACTCCCTGCACACTCACAACATTCTCATCAAGGAAATGGCCAGTCAACTCAACGAAAAGAACAATCTCGGCCACGACAACATCAACCTATTAACCTTGAAAGACTGTCATCAATATCATTAAGTATAATATGTGAAAATTTACAAGCAGCATTAACAAATGATAATATAATTTCAAAAAATGATCAAGAAGGTTTATCAAATTTAAATGGTCAACATACAAGATTATTAACTACAAAAACTGGAAATTTAAGATTTTTTGGAGAAAGTTCAGCATTATCATTATTAGGAGAATGTAGATCATTATTTAGAGAAATTTCAGGACCAAGTCTTTTTACAAATGATCCTGTACAGCAATTTATAACTGATGAAAGTGTTGATTTTAGAAATTTACCTGTTCCTTCTCAATTACCAACAAAACAAGATGCTTTAATATTAATAGATTTATTCAAGACAAATATTAATGATACTTTTTATATTTTTAATATGCAATATTTTAATCAATATATATTTGAAGAAACTTATAAAAATCCAATAAATACAAACACTAAGAAATTATGTTTATTATATAATGTATTTGCAATTGGAAGATTATATAGTGAATGTTCACCAAATTTACAATTAAATTTACCAAGTTCAGAAATTTTTTTTAATCTGGCTCAAGTATTTTTTAGAAGTAATGTATTTGATGGAAAATTATGGATAAGTGAAGTTAATTTTTTAGAATATTTTTATTATCAATCTTGTTGTAATAGATCAAATGCTTGGATTCAATTAGGTAATGCTATAAGAATTGCACAAGCTTTGGGGTTACATCGACATTGTATAAATAGTAGAATTGAAAATATTGATATAAAAAATCATAGAAGAAGATTATGGAGAAGTTTATATGTTTGTGATTGTATTAGTGGAGTTAATTTAGGTAGACCATTAATGATAAATGATTATGATTATGATGATTCAAATTGTAAATTAATTACAGAAAATTTGAATGAAGTTGAAAAAATAAGAATAATGGCTCAAAAGGCAACTTCAGATAGTGCATTAATTAATGTAAAAATTGTTGAAAATATTTTTAAAGATGGTATAGTTAATATCAAGAGAGCTCATATATTAGCATTACAATTAAAAAGATGGTCAGTTGAATTACCAAAAGAATTACAATTAAGTGCAGCATTAGAAACTCAAATGGAATCAGGAACTGATCCAAATAATTATTTATATGTATTAGTTCATATTGGACAATTATATGGTATAATGACTTTAACAAGACCATTTTTAGTATATGTTGTAACAAGAAAATTAAAACCAGAAACAAAACAACAAATTAAAGATGAACAAAGTTTAATGAATTTTTGTAAAGCTTGTATAAAAGCAAGTTTTTTAGTTATAAAATTATTAAAATTTTTTGTAACTCATAATCCAAATAGAAAAGAAGTATTTACAATACAATCATCATGCTTTTTTGCATCAATTATTTTGGGATTTACATTATTAGAACAAAGAAATTCATCAAAACCAGATTATCATTATATATCAGTATTACAAGATGCATTAGATGATGGATATAATATATTAAATAATTTTGCATATTTTAATATAACATGTAAAAGATGGGCAACAAATTTACAAAATATGATGAATGATTTGAAGAAGTATGATAAAACAACAACGACAACAAATTCAGAAAGTTCTTTAAATTCTTTAAATTCAGAAAATAATAATGAAATTTTTAATAATGAAATGATAAGTTTAGGAACAGAAAATAAAGCATTAGAAGAAATGATAAATTTTCAACAATTTTTTGTACCAAGTACAATTCATCAAGAATTAGATCAAATTTTGAATTCTGCTAACAAAGATAGTAGTAGTGATAGTGGTTCAAATATTTATAAAAATAATAATAAAAATAATTATATGGATTTTTTAGATGCTTTTAGATATGATAATCAAAATCATGTATTCTTTGGTGAACGTGAGTAAATAAGTATATGTATATTTTATGAATTTATGAACATAATTTATGTGTAGGTTGAAACACTCTTAATGTTGTTTTGTATGTTTCAAAAGTTTTACAATATTTGGTAGTTACACAAAGCAGAAACTACTAATTTAAACTTTTAGTGATTCTATTTCATTTCCCCTCGAAGTATATCAATTACTTACGAGAGAAAACTTTAACCTTAACTTATCAACCATATTTCAATTGACTACCTAGGCACTCAAGTAAAAAGAGAGTCATTCGGTTGCTAACTTCAGATCAATTTAGTTGGAGAAAAATTAAAGCATTTATTATAAATATCCTTATCAATTGTATCTGAATTCTTTAATTTGTTAATTGCTAATTCACATCATTTCACATTAATTTTGCATATCAAGTTCTTTACTCATTTATTATCATCAAATATCTTAGTTATCAATTCATAAATCAAGTCATCAAACAATATAAATCATATTTGAACATGGGGGAATCTGAATCAACAGCTACAAATCCTTCATCTTCGAACAAATCCACAAATTTCATTAATGTATTTTTCAGATTACTAGCATATGATACAATCACATGGTTTTTCAATTTAATAATTCATACATTTTTCAGAGATGTTCAAACAAGAGGTAGTTTTAATATTCCACAAGAAGGTCCTATAATATTTGTTATTGCCCCACATAATAATCAATTTGTTGATGGATTAGTTGTTATGACAAAAGTAAAAGAAATTAGTAGTAGAAGAATTTCATTTTTAATTGCTAAAAAATCTTATAATAAAAGAATTATTGGTGATGCTGCTAAATTATGTGGTGCTATACCTGTTGAAAGAGCTCAAGATTTATTAAAACCAGCAATTGGTGAAATTATGGTTGATTCTAATGATGATAAAATTATAATTGGAAAAGAAACAAATTTTACAAAACAATGTCAATCAAAGGGATTAATTGGATTACCTGATAATTTAGGTAATACTAAAGTATCAGAAATTATTGATGATACAAAATTAATTTTAAAAAGACCTTTCACTTCATCAAATAAAGAAACTCAAGATAAAATAAATACTGTATTAAAAAATGGTACCAAATTTAAAACTGCATCTCAATTTGATAATCATGTTGTTTTTCAAAATGTATTTAATCATTTAAATCAAGGTGGAGTATTAGGAATATTTCCTGAAGCAACAAGTCATGATCGTTTACAATTTATTCCATTAAAATCAGGAGTAGCAATATTTGCATTAGGTGCTGTATCTCAACAAATTGAAAAATTTCAAAATGGAGAAATTAATCAAATCACACCAGTTAGAGTTGTACCAATTGGTTTAAGTTATTTTCATCCTCATAAATTTAGATCAAGAGTTGTAATGGAATTTGGTAAACCAATTATAGTTGATCAAAATTTAGCCCAGGAATATAATGAAAATTCAAAAGATTCAATAAATAAATTAATGAAACATATTGAATTTAAATTAAAAGAAGTTACAATGAATTGTAATGATTATGAAACTTTAATGGTTTTACAAGCTGCAAGAAGATTATATACTTCTGGTAATAGAAAAAATATTCCATTACCAATGGTTATTGAAATGAATAGAAGATTAATAAAAGGTTATGAACAATATAAAGATCAACCTGATGTAAAAGAATTAAAAAATTCAGTATTAGAATATAATAAACAGTTAATGAGATTGAATTTACATGATCATCAAGTAGAATCATTAAATAGATCAACAAGAATTCATAATATTTGGATGTTTTCAAAAAGATTTTTTACATTTATTTTATTTATGTCATTAAGTTTACCAGGAATTATATTATTTGGTCCAATTTTTATAATCGCCAAACGAATTTCCAAAATTAAAGCCAAAGAAGCATTAGCTAATTCAACAGTTAAAATAAAAGCAAAAGATGTTATAAGTAGTTGGAAAATTTTAGTTGCAATGGTATTAGCTCCAATGTTATATAGTTTTTGGTCAATTATTGGTACAATTATTATAATAAAATTTAAAATATTAGGAAAATATCAACCATCATATATTTTTATATTTTTATATTTTTATTGTTGGGCTATATTAACAACTTATGCATCTTTAAGAATTGGAGAAATTGGAGTTGATTATTATAAATCTTTAACACCATTATTTTTATCAATTTTAAGTATAAATCAAGATAATTTTCAAATTGAAAAATTAAAAAATACAAGAAATGAATTAAGAATTAAAGTAAATGAATTTTGTGATAAATATGGTCCTGGTATATTTAAAGATTATGATGAATTTTATAAAAAATATAATAAAATTGATGATGAAGATGGTGATGAAGAAGAATATGAAATAATTTCAAACGAAACTGTGTCCAATCAAAATAAATTGAATAGACAAATTAGTGGTTCATCAGATTCGGATCCTGAAAATGTATCAAACATTCCTATTATGGCTACTTCTGATCTGGACCACGGTGATGAACATAGTCCAATTAGAAGTAACGAACCAGAAGAAGCAGAAGAACAAGGAAAATTTAATAAAGAAACTTCTGAAGTTGTTACAAACAATAATAATGATGATGATGATAGTGTTCAAGTAAGATTAAGAAAATCAATGAAAGATAAACAATTCGATGAATAAATAATTTTATAGTTTACGAATAACTTTTAATGAAAATATACGAATTTAATTAATTGACAAAAGGATAGTAAAATTGATTGCACGTATGAGCTTTTTTTTCAAATTAAGACAAGTATCTGTCAAAGTTAAATTATTTGGTCCTATTATCGCCATTGAATGGCCAAAACTGTCTCACCACATGTTGTAAAGGATGATTAGTTGACAAGTATCATAGTCTCTTCCATCATTTTTGAAAGTAGTTTTCATCCATTTTTTGCTATACCTTATTAAACTAGTTATATACATTTATATGAGCATACCTACGCCTTATATAAACGCTGATTTTCTTTTAAAATATCTTTGACTTGACAAGGACCTAGGTAGTCTGATCGCAAATTCCGGATCTTTTCTCACACTATAAAACCTATGAACCTTTAGTAATGTTAGTCATAAGGCCAAATGGTTTTAATAATAATTTTTGTTAGATTGATGCTTGTTATGAATAATTTGAAAGTAAATAATAATATACATTTGATATTGCTCATAATTGTAATTGCATACAGCCAATTCAATAAAGTATCGCAAAAAATGGATTGAAACTTCTGACAAAGATGATGTAAGAATAAATACTAACTAACAACCAACACTTGTATCGACAGCAGAAGAAGAAACGAAAAAGAAATGAAAAATTGAATATTTTTTAAATGTTTTGAAAAATATATCGACAGAGTCGTGTATATGTTATGTCATGACATTTAAAAATGAGACGCGTCGTGTTTAGTAAAAAAATAAGACACGTAAATTTCATAAATATGAATTCATAGATACATAATAGTTACAAATTATCTTACAATCCTACCATTTTGATCAACCACCTTTCAAGTTTACATATCATTAATCAATCACTATTGTAAGTATTAATATTCTTTAACATAAACTATCTAACCAATTGTTAATTAGTTTACTAACTTAAATTCCGAAAGTTCAATACTTTAAACTATTATGCAACCTTTTTGAAGGCAAATTTGAATACTTATGAATTGGGTCTAGATGAGTATGATTGTTATATAAATACAAGTATAAATTCAATGCATCTAATCAATCCAAATCAAATCAAATCAAACAACGATATTTAAGTCTTTGGAACAATGTATGATTTCAACCACACAAGTATTCCCTCAAGAAATTGTGACAAATTTACATTTTAATTATCGGTTCTAAAATTAACGAATTGGTTGAACTAAAGAGATCTTGACTTCCGTTGGGCTTTTAATATTGAATGAGTTTGATAGGGAGTAGTTGTCGAGGTTATAGACGTTCCAAAGTCTTGAGTGTCGTTGTGTAGTTATTTTGAGTTGAGATATCAAAGTTTGTGTTTACCTAACTTTCATACTCATCGAGCCAAGTTGTGCGTTTCCAAATAGTCTTTTAAAGAGTTTGCATGAATAATGAGTTATCAGAATTTTTTTTGCGGAAAGATTGATGATCCATGAACATTGAGTTTAATAATTTTTTATTTGTTGATAATACAGAAAATAAGTATATATTCACCTTTGTTATTTGGTTTAGTTCTAACATATTGGCTCATAAATTTTATCATAAAACAAAACTCCAAATCTTATATCAAAATCTTGCTCATATTTAAACCACCTACACTAAAAGCTTTATAAATCCTTTCATTTTTCAATTTCAAATCAATTCAATTTTAGTATTTAATACATAATTCTTTGTTTCGCTAATTCAACTTACTTCTCAGATCTAGGGAGAATTTATTTATATATCTAGATTTTGTTTCAGAGATTTTGATTCGTTTCACTATTTACATTATTAAGAATTTAGTTTTTAAACTTTTATTAATTACTAAAAATAATCACAATAGTTTGAATAAATTCTCACATAAGTTGTAAATAATTGATATTATCATTCATTTGGAGTTTTTAATTTGGATATTTTCTGTTACATACTCATTATGATATGTGTTTAGCAAAATTTTTGGTTGCATAATTATTTTGTAAGTATCGATTAGATGATCTACATCATTAACTAAATTACAATTTCATCATCCAGTATCATTCATCATATTTACTTTTTATAATGTAGTAGATTGGCAATATTATTCTATACCAAAATCATTAAAGGTTTTGATTGTTGTTTATAAAGGTTATGTAAATGGTTGAAAAATCAGTAATTCTGATAATAGAAATGAAGAAAATCAATAGAGATTTAATAGTTTTAAAGTAAAGACATTATATTTATTAGATAAAACTAAAAAATAGCTAATAGCTAAATAAATCAAAAGGTGCTCTCTTAGTACGCACCATGTTTTAATAATTGCATATTTATATTCATCATTTGAAAATCTAAAGAAGTACATTCTTTTTCTTCCTTTTCTCTTTGGTTTTTACTTCTTTGATATATATCATGAGCATCTTTTTCATCTTTTTTCAATTTTTGAAGATTCATGTATTTTTCCACTCGAATAGCTTCAATATGTTCCTTTTTCATTCTTAAATTTTCAATTTCTTTTTGTTTTAATAATTTCTTCAAATTAATAGCTTCATCAGCTTCATCAAATTCAATTTTTTTTTCATTATTCTGGTCCTTTACATTTTCTTTATCATCAGCATAATCTTCCAATTTTCTTTTTCTAACAAATTGATTATGAGTTTTGTCGCACTCAGACTTGATTGCATTGATTTGGTTTAGATTTACTTCATCCAACATATTGATTGTTCGTAAATGATGTATAATATGCTAAAAAAGAAGGTGAATAAAATAAAGTTTAGATAAAATAAAATAAAGGGGTTCTTATTGTTCTTTTTAATTCTATAATAAATTATTATTATTTTGTTATGTTTTAAATTACTTAATTAAGCTAAAATCAAAACAAATGATAAACTACCAAATGATGTTTTATATTATAAAAATAATTTGATGGCAAAAAAAAAAAAATATCATATCAATTTACACTTTTCTTTTAAGTTTTATTAAGTTAATCAAATAATTAAAATATGCAACATCAAGAACAAGAACTTTTCATTGATTGTGATTCCATGGCTGGAATGTCTAAAGAAGAATTGTATGAATTTTATTCAAAAATTTATCAAAATATTGAATGCTATGTGCAACAAATTGAAATTAGTTCTCGTAAACAACAATATTTAAAATCATATGCAGATTCTTTATTAATTGAAATCCAAGAAGCTGAAAAAAAATTAGATGAATTGAAAAACAAAGAAAATACGAATGGAGAATTAAATGATTGAAATGGATTTGAGATTCTTATTTGGTGCTATTTAGGTTTTATATTTTTTGTAATTTATCTAGTAATATTATAGCAATTGTTTTATTTTTGAATTTGATTCGTAGTTTTTCTGAAATTTTTAAACCTGTTCGATTAATACTCTTGAGATACAACTTGTAACTAATGTTTGAATAGAAATTTGCAAATTCACAGGGTAAGATAGATATAATAGTACTCATTTCGAGAAACCAGATGATTACAAGCATCTACATTCTTGAATCTAAAAAATTCTAACATTTTTTTAGTTCTATTGAGTGTTGTTTGGAAAAAGCATCTCATATGTTGTGTAAATTAAATGAATAGGATAGACTGATCAATTAGAACAACACACTTCTTGCCAACTCAAATAACTGTTCTTCATGGCTGTTAGAAATTTGCCAGTTAAGCATTCCATCCATATATGTTGTATAATTTTCTTCATATGTAATATTATAGGAGGGAAAAGTCGCGACACAGAAATTTAATTTGTAAAACTTGGTAGAATCAAAGGGGTTTTACTTTAAAATGTATTATTCCAAAATGATTAACGCATATGCAAGATTAAGTAGTTATGCCTAACAATAAAACTCTAAACTTGAAACAGACTATTTGTGTTATTTGCACCCCCTGAAGTTTCATTTAGATTTTGTGCTCCCTTTCGTTTGATGTTCTTTCTTTAACTAGTTAGAGATCATACAAATAATAATTAGTTAATAAGAGAATAAGTAAAGGACTAGAATATGAACAATATGATTATTTAATAAGTGTTCGTCAGTCTCTCAATATAAAAGTATAAAAATATATTGGATAAAAGTGGGAGTCGTAGGATATAAATATA
This sequence comes from Lodderomyces pseudojiufengensis, assembly GCF_024610245.1. NCBI lineage: Eukaryota > Fungi > Ascomycota > Pichiomycetes > Serinales > Debaryomycetaceae > Lodderomyces > Lodderomyces pseudojiufengensis. The sequence goes on from NW_026261539.1 coordinate 350,764, forward strand.
ATCTAGATGATATAAATTAAGTCCACGTACATATGTTTCAGATATAAAGCCTTTTAACACCTAAACGAGAATTGACAATAGTTAATGAAACGTCGTGTAATAACACCATGGAATGCATCTTCATAAGATTTATTAAAAGATTTATCTTAAGTTTTATTACAAGGTTTATCATAAGGTTTATCATAAGATTTATCATGAGGTTTATTATAAAATTTATCATAAGATTTATTGATCCAACGGTTCAAGTACTAGTAATGGGTTCAGTGTTCTCTGTGATATCTTTTTTTTTTAATAATCAACATGTAGAAGTAGACTTCTTAGACGATTAATTGAAAAAAGCTAAACTATGAGCAGATTATGCTCTATTTAGTGTAAAAAAAAAAGGAAAAAATTTGCCAGTCGCTATTCAAAAAAAAAACGGAGAAAATTAACAATAAGCAAACGCTCTAATTATTTAATTTTAGTATCCAGTCTAATAAATACTTCAATACTTCGACATCAACATCAACTTCACTATCCTCTTCCCCAACAGCACCATCCAAATGATTTGATCGTCATTGAGTTTCAAAACCAATATTACTGTTCCAAATTACACAACTACATCAAATGTAAACTTTGAATTGGAATTTGACTACAATATTTGTCACTCGAATATAAATTATCATGAAGTAACTAGTTTGAAAGTTATTCTTCCATCAAGTATTTGACTTACCATTATAACTGTCGCTGCATCAAGTCTAGGACACACTAAAATTACTGTTCCATCATCAAACCCAGCGTATACCATAGTAATTGTTCATCATCAAGTATCATAATCGATATTCAACAATAGGTAATAAGATTACTTCTATTTATCATTTTTTAGTAAGAGATACAATATTTTCTACCAAATAAATCAAGCAAAATAGATATAGCAAGATAGATATAGAATCAGTCAAACGTCAAGAACCTCGTCAATCGCTATTAGCAATTTCCATATTCAATATTTCATCATCCGCTGGGTTTATGGATAGCAGCAAATCAAGGCAAACTTAAGTGTTACTATCAGATATGGGTATTTGTGCTTATACCTCAGTTACTTAAATTGATTACGAATATTGTACAGAAATGTGATTACTGCCAGAGGGCAAAAATGTCACCTGGGCACGCTGGTGGTGTAACAATGGTCAGTGATGTACAAAAAGATGCATTCACAAGAATCAATTTAGATCTTATTACTTGTGTTCCCACTATGTTGATGGTAATTTGATTTGTTTTATAACCATAACTTGAAACTGAAGTTGGTACTGAAGGTATTAGAATTCCAGAGGATCAAGTTAACGTTATTAAACAAATCAAATTAATCAACAACCACTACAACAACTCCATGGTCTACAACTTTATAAAATCTCATAGTTCATCTTGGGATACTATTACCATTTTTAGTTGCTCAATTGAATTTACCTAATCATCAATAGCTAAGCTAATAACTGATCCACCAACAAATAATTTTTGACGACCATGTCCACGATTTACCATAAAACATGCACCATCATATGATTCATCATCAAGTAACAAGGTTAAGTTCCTTCATTAACTTTAAAAGAGAGATTCAACATCATCTAACAGATGGATGAATTGAAATGAATATAAAATTTAAAAGTCAGGAAGCTCATCAAATACTATTAGCAAATCTCAAAATTCAAATTGCACCTCATGTTCAAATTAATATAATTCAATCATAAACTACGGCATCATATCAACATTGAATTTAGAGCTCATGTTCACACCTATTTGTCAAATACAAGCACTATATTTTCACATTGAACTTATCAATCTGTGGTTTTATCAACTATTATTTATATCAATCGTGTAACTGGTACTGGTGCTAATATCACCCATAGTCTTGATGATTTTAAAATGGCAACGGAAATGGTGAAAATAATTAGAGATTTATTGATTACATGATAAGAAAATACAGAATTTACATTATAGAATGTTTATAAATGCTACTTAACACTCGAAGGCTGCATTATATGATAATATTTTTTTTCTTTCACCCAATTTTTGAATCCATTTTTAAGTTAACATAAATATTTTACAACTCACTGCTTTTGGTAAAGGAAATGAGTAACTACATCAAAGATAATCATTTGTTAAAAAATAAAAACATTGCATTCATTAGCTATAAATAATAAAGACTAGATGCTAAAACTCAAAAATCTTTAAAATTTACTTTTCCAGTATCATAAAGATTCTGGATCTTCTTCAAAATGTATATTCATCATTAAATTGTCTGAGTTTCCTATAGTCAAATATATGTCGTACTGATTCAATTCTATTTCCAAATTCTGTAATTCATTTTGCCAGAATGAGCAACTTTTTTTTAATTTTAGATTTTTGACCGATTCTTTACCAAATTGTTCATTTACTTTTTTTTGAAATTCTTTTAATTCTTCGACTGTTTTACAATTTGTTTGTTCTTCCAATACTGCTTTAAGATGTTGAGTTTTTTGTTCATAAAGTTCATTTATTTTTTGTTGTGTTGGCTTGTTTGAGATTTTTTTACCATCATCGTTTATGTTTTGTAATTTTCTTGGATTTTCTAATTGCTCTTGAGATTTGGAATCACCATCCTTTTCTAATTTTCTCTTTTTGTTATTATCTATAGTGATTTCATTGATTTCAAAATTGGATGAATTGGATTCTTCTATATTTAAGTCATCCAACATATTGATTGTTTGTAAATGATGTATAATATGCTAAAGAAGAAAAAGTGATAAATTAAAGTTTAGATAAAATAAATTAAAGGGGTTCTTATTGTTCTTTTTGATTCTATAATAAATTATTATTATTTTGTTATGTTTTAAATTACTTAATTAAGTTAAAATCAAAACAAATGATAAACTACCAAATGAAGTTTTATATTATAAAATAATTTGATAGCAAAAAAAAATAATATCATATCAATTCTACACTTTTCTTTTAAGTTAAATTTAGTTTATCAAAGAATAAAAAATGTCAAACAAAGATTTTAAAACTTTAGTTGATTCTGATTCAGTTATAGCAATGTCTAAAAAGGAAGAATACGAAGAGTATAAGAAAATTTATACAAACTTATATTGGAGCATTTATGAACTCCAGAATATTATTTTTGATAATCAATATTTAGAATCAAGAAGAAATGAAATTTTTTTAAGAATTGAAAAAGTTAAAGATGAATTAGATTCTTTAAAAAAAGGGGAATCAGATTAAAGGTGTTGCTATTAAAAGAAGTCAATTTAACAATTAAGTTTTGTCCTATAATGGTGTCTATATTTTATACTTTTAGTGATCTATTTAGTAATAATACATCTATTGTTTTAATTTTGAATTTGATTTCTAATTTTATCTGAATTTTTCAAACTAATAAGTTCGATTATTAAAGTTTGAGTTACAACCTCTGAGTATTTAATTTAATAGAAGTTTGCAAATTCAAAGAGCAAGATATAATTATGTAGTGGTGTAATTTTCGAAAAACCTGATGATTACAAACTTCTACTTGCATTCTTTATTTATAAATATTGGTTTTTATGCGTTTCTTCTACTGTTTAAATTAAGTGGAAAGAATAAATTGATCAATTAGAGTTCTTGTCAGTTCAAATAGTTCCTCTTCATAACTCTTAAAATTTTGCTAACTAAGCATTTTCATTTATCTATTATGTTGTATTTTTCTTCACTTGTATAGTTTTTTGAGAAGTAAAAGTCGCGACACCAAATTCTGATTTTTAAAACTTGGTAGAATTAAAGGGGTTTTACTTTAAAAATGTATGATTCTAAAATGATTACTACCCATATGTAAGATTAAGTAGCTATGCCGAACAATGCAACTCTAAATTTGAAACAAACTATTTGTGTTAACACTTGCACCCCTGAAGTTTCACTTAGATTTTGTGCTACAATATATAGCCAAGAGATTTTTTTTTTTTTCAACACTAATTGTTTATTTAGTAGTCTAGCTTGCTAAACAATTAAAGAAATGATTATTTTAATGAGAGTACGTAGGTTGTGTATGTTCAGTTATAACACTCATAATCGTCTTGATCAATTCATAAGTTTTCAAATAATCCTTCAAAGGATTGTATAAAAATTGGGGTATTCGATATTTTCGTGGAAAATTGATAATCCTTATTGAATTGTGAAGTTTCATTTACAATTTGTTTGTTGATAAATTTGAAAAAAGTTTGCTATTTGATATACTACCTTTTGCACCGGTTTTCGATTTTAGTATATTGACGAAACTTCCAAAGTTTCTACCAAAATATCTGCTTTTATTTTCAAAAAACAACAATATTTTGAACTGCCGGGACACAAATACTCAATGAAACACCGCAGCACCTGCATTAAAATTTTTGGAGACTCACTCAGTTTTTCAATTTTAAACCAAATTCAATTTCATTATTTAATTTGTCATTCATAACATCTTTGTTTTACTAATACTATCTTTATTTTTAGATCTGCGAGCAAAAATTTTACATATTTAGATTTTGTTTTAAAAATTTTGGTTCGTTTCATTATTCACATCAGTAAGTGTGATTGTTAAATTTTCATTCATTTTAAAACATGATTAAAATAATCTTGTTAATAATTGACATTCATTTGGTGTTATTGATTTGGAATTTTTTGCTGTATTAGATTTTGTATGATATGTGTTAGGCCTAAGATAAAAGTTTATTGCAAAAATATTTTGTAGATATCGATTACATCATTTACATCATTTACATCATGAATTGAATAACTATTTCATCAACCAGTATTATTCATCATATTTATTGCTCATTATAGAGTCCTTTGGCAACGTTATTCAATACCAAAATCATAAATACTTTTGGTTGATGTGTGTAAAGATTATATAAGTGGTTGTAAAATCACTACTTTTAATAACAGAAATGAAGAAAATCAATAGAGATTCAATAGTTTCAAAATTAAGGCATTGAATCTATTACATAAACTAAATACTAGCTATTACTCCATAATCATTATTATTTATGAATGTGATAATGAATTTGCATTATGATTCATGAACATTTCGATGAAGATCCTAAATTATTATGACGTCAACAGATCACAAAATATTTTGAATCTTCCTCGAAACATTCATATTAATGCTATTTAAACAATATTATAATAAATTAAATATCATTATAATAATTGTTTTTGTAAATCTACTTCCTCCAATTCTAATTTTAAATATTTATCTTCTAATACTTTTATTTTATATGAAGCACTTTCATATTATTGAAAATTTGAAAAAAGTTGAAATAGACTCAGACGAGAATGCTAAATAATTTCCTTTCGGGTCCTTTTCAACTTTTTTTTAATATTCGATAATATGAAATTTTGACTGACATTAATATATTTTGATCTACTAAACTCAACTTAATTGATTTTAAAAAATTGAATTTTCCATTGAACACTTAAGCTTTTGTGAATTTGTAAGCACTTTTTTAATATTGATAACAATGATGTTTATGAAATGAAATAGCTAGCACTTTATGAGTTTGACATTATACTTACGTTATGATTTGATGTATAATTTTGGAATCTTTCTTAGTTTATGTGGTAGTATATCAATTGTGATTTATTTATATGTTGTAAAAAATAAAAGTGGTGAGAAGTAAAAAAATTAATTTTTAAAAAGTTGAGGAAATTCGTGAGGTTTTATCTTAAAAAAAAATGTGTAAGTATGTTAATTAATTAGATCCTTAAATCTGAAACAGATTATTGGAATTATATGCAGTAAAATTGTGTACACCAAAAGTCATGTGACATTTAAATATTTATTTATATAAGTTTAATGTCATGTCATACAATTTAAATATGTGACCAATGACTAAAAAAGAAATTTTATATTATTCATAATAAAAAATGAGTGAATAATTTTGCCACCATAATTTGTATGCTACCATTTGAGTATTATGTAATAATTGAATCATTCATTTTTTATTACGTAGACTAGTAAATAGTGAACTAATCTCTTATCTATTACAATATTCAACAAAACTATTATTAATTTATACTTAACAACTACTTTTATTTATAAAGTGTATCCAATCAAGGGAATTACAACTACTTACTAGTATCATTTTACTAGTAAAAATTAGACATTTTAAATAATAACATTTTATAAATAGCATTTAAAACATTAACTTCATTGTTTGATATTTACCATCATTCAACAACTTCAACAAAAGAATACTAAAAAATGAAAGTAACAATTAGATTATCAACTGAATCTTCATTACAGATAACTATACCAGATAATTCAACAGTTGAAGATTTAAGAAATAGTATTAAAGTATCATCAAATTCTTCATCATTACCAAAAGATTTTAAATTAATTTATAATGGTCAAAGACTACAACCTTATAATGCAACATTACTGTCATTTGGTATTACTTCAGAATTAATTGAAAAATCATCATCATCAAATTCTCCAATAAATATTATTTTAATGTCACAAGGATCAGATACTCCACCAATTTCACCACAAATTTCATCATCCACATCATCAACTAATATATCATCAATACCTACAATTCCAACCACAACAATAAAAAAGACAAAAAAGAAAAATAAATGTTCATTTAAAAATTGTAACTCAACTCCTTTAAGAATGGTTGGTACTTGTTCTCATTGTCAAGGTAAATTTTGTGCAAAACATAGATTATTAGAAGATCATATTTGTATTGGTTTACAAAATTGTAAAGATAATGCTCATGAATCAAATGCTATGAGATTACAACAAGAAAGTACTATTGCTAGTAGAGTTTAAGTAATTACTGGTAATTAAAAGGACTTATTTTATGTAAGATATTATTATTAATGAAACTTTTTATTAGAAGATCATATTTGTATTGGTTTACAAAATTGTAAAGATAATGCTCATGAATCAAATGCTATGAGATTACAACAAGAAAGTACTATTGCTAGTAGAGTTTAAATAATTACTGGTTAGTAAAAGGACTTATTTTATGTAAGAATATTATTATTAATGAAACTTTTTAAGAAATTGAATATATTTATTGAATACTCTTATTCTATTTACTCTTTTTTATTATAGATTCATCAGGATGTTGGCGCAAAAGAGCAAACTTAACCTCCCATGAACAAATCTACTTCATACTTAACCATAAAACTTTTACTAATAATTCATACCTCAAAACTTAATCATCTTTTGCTAATAAATTATCCAATACATCTTGATATTTCCCATTTGTTGAATTATTAGCAGCTCTTAATAAAATTTCAGCTTCTAAATAATTTTTTTCTTGTTCTTTTGAATTTATATCATATAAATTACCTAATAAAATTTTTGATTCTGCAACATTAACCCAATTTTCTGGATCTTCATCATCTTCTTGTGTTTTTGGAGTTAAATGATATATAGCTTTTTCAATTAATTCTATAGATAATTCCCTTGATTCTTCTGCTGTTAATCCTTCTAATTCTTCAATTCCTGAGTAGTCGTCATTAAATTTTAATGTTAAGTAAATATTTGTTGTAAATTCTGATTCTTTTAAATATGATTGTCCTAATCTTTCATTTAATCTTTTTTGAATTTTAAAAGATGGTGATTTTAATTTATTTAAAATTTCTAAATATTTATTTGTATGATTTTGCCACCATTTTTTATATTTATCTGTGGTTTTTAGCGGATATAATGGATGTGATTCTGATAATTCTATTTCTTCTGAGTCTGAATCTGAATTTTCGTCTTCATCTTCATCTCCCTTTGATTTTGCTCTCTTCTGCTTTTTCTCCTCTCCTTCATATTCTTCTTCTTCTTCCTCTTCTTCTTCTTCTTTACCAAAATTATCAATAATTTCCAATAAATCATCAAAATTTTCTAAAATTTCACAAATTTCATCATTATTAAAAATTTTATAATCTCCATCTTCTAAAGCTTTTGTTTCGGCTTCATCATAATAAGTTAAAGCATAATCAATTTCTTCTTTTAAATTTATTTCAATTTCTTCAACATCTATATCTTTTATTGAAGTACTATTAATGTTCAATTGTGATATATATTGTAATATAATTTGATTAATTAAAATTTTAAATTTTATAAATAATAATTCAATATCCTTGGGGAATTTCCTTAAACCATCTTCTATTCTATTTAAACTTTCTTCAAAAAAATCAGATACTTTTTTTAAGTCGTTGTTATAAAATTTTGATAATTCACTTAATGAAAATGCATAAATTTTATAAAATGTTGAAGGTATTATTTTATTTTCTGAGTTTTCTGCGCTGTTATAATTTCTTAAAATTCTATCACATTCATGTATTATTCCATTTAATATTAATTCATTATCTCTTTCTGAATCTAAATAAGTTTTATATAATCCTTTTAATTCTATTATTTCTTCATTTTCATCATTTGTGGAATCTATATCTTTTGGTAATTCTATTGTTAATTCATTTGAATTTTGTTCTGGTTCTGTTTGATTTGTTGAAGTTTCGGGATTTGTAGAAGATGATTCAATTTTTTGTTTTTTGGCTTTTGCTGCTTTACCTAATCCTAATGTTCTTTTAGCCATTTTTTGTATTGTTATTATGATGAAATCAATTCAATTTCATTATAGCATCTAAATTGAAAAATTAAATCGTACAAACATCTTGCTTATATGCAGTGCCTCGTAAATTTCATCAGATGTCTTTCGGGTTTAATGTGCTACCAAAATCCAAAGATGTTACAAGTCACGTGCTTTGATTACATTTAGAATAAATTTTATTTCACATAAAGAATATTAGAATACAATTTTGCAACAAGCATTAAAATCAAATGATATAACAAACAGTTAAAGAAATGACAAATTTATTAGCATCATTAAATATTAGAAACGAAAGAATACTACTAGTTGGATATTCTAATTTAACTATTCTACGAATAAATTCAATATTAGAATGTAATGGTTACCCCATACTTTTAATACCAAACACAGACAATATATCAGAAATTATAAAACAATATGAAGAAGAAAAAAAATTACAAATAGTAATTGATCCTGAATTTGATATAAATATACGAAAACATTTAACATCATTAGGTAAAGAATATACGGATTTTATAGTTGATAAAGTATTTGTAACTTTATTACAAAGTTCACAGCATCAAATAAGAGAAAATATCTATCGAGAATGTAAAAAATTAAGAATACCAATAAATACAACAGATGAACCTGAATTATGTACATTTACATTATTATCAACATACAAACAAGGAGATTTTCAATTAGGTATAACAACAAATGGTAAAGGATGTAAATTATCATCAAGATTAAAAAGAGAAATTATAAATAAGTTACCTACTGATTTAGATAAAATTTGTGATAATATAGGAAATTTAAGAAATCAAATTCAAATTGAAGATAATATTAAAGAATTAATTCCAGGAGAAAATGAAGATGATTTAAATAATTTAAAAAATTTTAATTCTCTTGTAAAAGAATTTAATCAATCAAAAGATGATATAAAATTAAGAAGAAATAGATGGTTATCTCAAATTGTTGAATATTATCCATTATCAAAATTATCTAATATATCAATTGATGATTTGAAACTTGTATATAAAGACGATAAATTATCATCACCGACTATTGAAAAAGATACCACGAAAAAAGGAAAAATAGCATTAATTGGAAGTGGACCAGGTTCAATATCATTATTAACTATTGGAGCATTACAAGCAATAAATAAAGCAGAATTAATATTAGCTGATAAATTAGTTCCACAACAAGTATTAGATCTTATCCCAAAAAATCATGGACCAGAAATTTTTATAGCAAGAAAATTTCCAGGAAATGCAGAAAAAGCACAAGAAGAATTGCTTGAGATAGGATTAAATGCACTAATTCAGGGGAAATTTGTTATAAGATTAAAACAAGGAGATCCTTATATTTTTGGTAGAGGAGGTGAAGAATTTAATTTTTTTCAAACTCATGGTTTTAAACCAATTGTTATACCTGGTATATCTTCAGCATTAGCAGCACCAGTTGTTGCAAATATTCCAATGACTCATAGAGATGTAGCAGATCAAGTATTAATATGTACTGGTACTGGTCGTAAAGGAATAATACCAAATTTACCCTTGTTTGAATCAAATAGAACAACAATTTTTTTAATGGCATTACATAGAATTATTGAATTAATACCAGTATTAATTAATGATAAAAATTGGCCTTCAAATTTACCAGTTGCAATAATTGAAAAAGCAAGTTGTCCAGATCAAAGAATTATTAGAACTACTTTATCAAAATTAGATAAAGTTGTTGAAATTTTTGGTTCAAGACCTCCTGGATTATTAGTTACTGGATATGCATGTGAAGTAATCCACAAAAATTCGGAATTGAAAGATTGGATTATTGAAGAAGGTTTTAATTATGAATTTGATAATTCAAAAATATCTGTATTATAAAACACACATAAATAGAATTTATAGACAAGGCATATATACATATTTATATTCATTTTGACTGGGTTTTATAAATCTTCCAACATAATTTCTTCAAATTTTGCATCCATTTCATCAAATTTTGAAACTAATATTTGAGATTTTCCAACAGTTTCAAAATATCCATCAACATTTTTAATATTTCTTATTGTTGAATCATTTTTTGATTGAGGTAATTCATTTAACATATCAAAATGCATCACAAAACATTTTGAAATATTACTTATATCATTTTCAAATTTTATTGCTTCATTTGTTGTTTGAGGATAATTTATAATTAAAAAATTTGTATCAAATGTTCCTTCTCTTGTATTTATATAAAATTTTATATATTCTTTTATTATTGCTGTTATAAGCCCAGGTGGATATGGTTTCTTGGTGGTGTCTAATTCATTTAATAGAGCAGAATATCTTTTTCCATCATCATTTTTTTCTTCTTTTATTAATTCCTGGGGGTCAATAATTTTAACTTTTTTAGAAGGATCATGTTTTAACATTGACTTCTCAATCTTTTGAATCTCTTCTTCTGATGTTATAAATGGTATAACATAAAATTTATAATTTTTATTTAAATTTGAACTAATTAATTTATTTCTTCTCTTGATTCCTGTATTTTTTTCATATTCTTGAAATTCACGTTCAGTTAAATATTGTGTAGGTTTTTTTTTATCTACTTGTCCTGATACAAACCATATGAAAACCCATGATATTATTACTACATATATTATATATCTTATTCTTGGTTCTTTTTTTTGTTTTGATAAATCTTTATGAACAATCACGTAGTGTCTTTGAAATTTAAAAAATGGTTGTTTTAGTGGTTGTTGTTTTAATAATTGAGTTGTTAGACGTTGTGATATTGCCTTTCTTTGTGTTAGAAGTTTAGATAATTGAAGTGTTTGAATCCTAAACATTTTTGATGATTGTAAAGAATATCTGTTGATATTGATTGATTTTGAAAAATTATTTTTTCTTTAGTCTCAAATTTTTTACATCAAGAACCAACTTAACCAATCATCTACATATTCACTCACTCATCTACAAATGCCAGTTGCTCCAACATCACTAGTAACACTTTCAAAACTATGTGCTCATTTAAAAAATTGTATGAATGTTTCATTATCAAAAACAGCAGTACCCTACAATAGAACAAATTTACAAGTTGCAATACAATTATATAATCAAGGTTTTATATCAGGTATACAAAAGGGATCAAATACAGGACCAGATTTAATACCGACAGATGCAACACCAAATAATATAAATACAAGAAGAATATGGTTAGATTTAAAATATAGAAATAATTTACCAGTTATAACAAATTTAGAAATGATTTCAAAACCAAGTAAAAAAATTGAATTAAGCACGGAGGATGTTAGAAATTTAGCATCGGGATTAAAAGTTAGAAGAATTGATCAATTACAACCTGCTGAATGTATTTTTATTGAACATGAAAATGAATTATATGAAATTAATGAAGCTGCTAAAAAGGGATTATCTGGTAAAGCTTTATTTAGAGTAAGGTAGAATCTACAAATCAAATCAAACAAATTAACGTAATGACATTTAAATAGTAATTCATGTAAATATATATATTAAACGATGATGAACAAACAATTCAATTTTTATAATGATACAATATTTGTACTTATACCTCCCCAATTTGTCATATCAACTTGCCAACCTTTCCAAATCATTAATTTTTCTCTAAAATCTTCAGTTGAATTAAATTTACTTAAATTTTGTTGTGAAATGGAAGCAAATTCATTATTAAGGAATATGGGTTTAGCTTGAGGTATATCTTTTGTTGATGTTGATGATGATGTTTTACTGGTGGTTGTTGTAGGTGCAGACTTTTTTAATTCTTCATTTTCTTGTTTTAAATCAATTATATTATCTTCTAATTCCATTTTATTTAATTTCATATCTTTTAATTCATTTCTTAATCTTTCTATAATTTTTTTTTGATCTTCTATTGTTTTTTGTAATTCATCTATTATTGAAGAATCTGATTTTATAGAATCTAAATCATGACTTGATTTTGAAATGGTTGTATCTTTATTTTCCTTGTCATCTGTTTTAATTGGAATTGATTCTTTAGATTCATCATCTTTCGTAGACTCTGGATTATCCTCATCTTTATCTAATGTTGATTTATTTTCTTCTTCCTTTGTACTTACCTCAGGTTTTTCAGATTCAACAACAGGAGTTTCTTCTTTATTAGATGTATCATCTCCACTTTCTAATTCACCTCCATCTTCTTCATTATCTTTATTCTTTTTAGTTTTCTTCTTTTTATCTTTTTTTTTCTTCTTTTTCAAATCTTCAAATTTCTTTCTTGCTATTTCTAATCTTTGTTCTTTTGTTAATTCTGCTTCTTCTTCTCCTTCTGTTTTATCTTCAATTGGTTTTGTTTCTGTGTCTGACATTTTCGGTTTTTGAATATTTGATTAATATGTGATTATTTAGTTGGTGACCTATTTTTTTGTGTAAATAAGTTTTGGTGATAAAAAATTGAGAGTTAATGTATTACGGTAGAGATTTGAAGAGAATATAAGACTTATATCAGATAAAGACACCAACATGAAGTGAAATTGCAATAATATTCTGCTTTAATGATTGAATACAGTGGTTGTCTTATATTGAGTTATAAAACAATGGTTACAACTGTACTTGTTAGAGTTTCCTCAAGTTCATAAAATACTTTAAAACTTCAAATAAATTTTGTAGCCAAATTATTTGAATTCAATACTTTATTGATCAAATACTTTTATTCAATAACAATTTGATCAATTGCATGTCTTAGGATCATCGCTGTACTGAACATCGATAATCTAAGTATAGATCTAACCTTTGTCATGCTAGATACCAACTCGCTTATGTATACCCTTGAAACCTTTAATCAGGTTGTCAAAATTCCGCTTGATCCTAAAGCGCAATTGATAAAAAAGCCGCTTCAGATATGGATTAGATTTAAGAAATTTCATTCCAATACATCAATGTTTCTTTCAAAATTGATATTTACTAACATTAGAGGAGAGGGTTAAAGAACGAATGGAATGGATACAAGATCATCTGCATCAGTTACAACATTAGAATATCCACAACAAGCAATCCATTCATCATCAAATAAACATCAAAATGATTTAGAAAATCATTCATCATCATTAAATAGAAATAGTGATGTTCCAGTAAGACAATTTGATACACACTCGAAAAATCCTAGAGATAATGATAATTTAAACATAGCACTATCACAATTTGAAATATCTGAACCAGATAATGAAAATCTAAGAAGAAGAAGAATAAATAATCATGATTCACAATCACTAAACACTCGTGATAACGATTTAATGTATACATCAGAAAAAAATAGTAACCAATTCCCAGAAGGTGGAAAAGAAGCAAATTTAGTATTAATTGGATCATTTATGGGATTAATTGCAGATTTTGGTATTCCAAATACATTAGGAGCAATAGAAAGTTATATTGAATCAAATCAATTAAAAAATATAAATAAACAAGATATTGGTTGGGTATTTGCATTATATTTAGGTATAATGTATTTATTTAATGTTATATTTGGACAAATTTTTGATATGTATGGTGCTAAGATACCTTTGTGTGTTGGTACTTTTTTAATTTGTATTGGATTATTTTTAACTGCTGAATGTGAAAAATTATATCAATTTATTTTAAGTTTTTCTATAATTACAGCATTGGGATGTTCAATTGCTATGTCTCCTTTAATTGGAGCTTTAAGTCATTGGTATTTACGTAAGAGAGCAATGGCTTGTTCTATTGCAACTATTGGTGGATTAGTTGGTGCATCAATTTTTTCAATAATGTTACAACAATTATATGATAAAATTGGATTTAAAAATGCTATTAGAGTTTTAAGTTGTATTTGTTTTTTTTGTATGAGTTGTTCTATTATTTTAGTTAAAGGAAGACATCAAGATGATACTGATACTGGAGGTGATAGTATTGAAAATAGTAATGATACTAATAATGGTGATATTGAAATAATTGAAGAAGGCAATCAAATAGAACAATCAAATTCATCATTAACTTCAAATCATTCTTCATTGACACGTCCAAATCATGCATCAAATTCACCAAATCATCAATCACTAAAATTCAAGTTAAATCAATTTTTAAAAGAAGCATTAGATTTTAGTATTTTAAAAGATATAAAATTTGTATCATTAACAATTGCAGTATTTTTAGCAGAAATTGTATCAATGACAACTATAACATATTTAGGTTCATATGCATTAGCTTTTAATTTAAATAATCAAACAGCTTATTTAATTTTAACAATTGTTAATATTTGTGGTATTCCATCAAGATTATTATCTGGTATTATTGCAGATAAATTTGGTAGATTTAATATAATGATTATAACATCTATATTAACAACAATTATTATATTTGGATTTTGGTTACCTGCTAAATCTAAAAATTTATTAATTATATTTAGTATATTTTTTGGTATATCATCATCAGCTGTTTTAAGTCTTATACCATCATGTACAGGACAAATTTGTTCAAGTGAAAAATTTGGTAAAATTTATGGTACATTATATTTCTGTTTGGGATTTTTAACTATTTTGGGAATGTATTTAGTTACTTTAGTTATTGATAAAGGTAATCAATTAAATTATAGAAATTTTGTTTTATTTGAAGGTTTTATTAGTTTTTTTTCTGTTTTAGTTTGGATTTGGGCAAGATATAGTTCTGTTGGTTGGAAATGGTGTAAATTTTAATATCTACAGCATAAAAGTGGTTTTGGGTCAAGAATTCTGTTGAATTGAAATTTACGAGATAGATAGATAGCAAAGACTCAATTTTTTTGGTCTTGGAAAAGTTTCATCTGTCATTTTGAAAATGTTTCAAAAATTTCGCTTGTCATTGTTCAATAATATAAAATAGAAATTGTTTTAGGTGAAGATGTGCAAAATAAAAAATTATATTGAATACATTGACTAACGTCAAAAAATGGAACGGCATAACCATAACGGTACTCAAATTTAAAATCTAAAATGAGTTGATGATTAGTTATTGTTTGATGATGCATGCTGTTTTTCTACAAAGCCTTACACAGATACATATTTCATTCAAATTGCAAAAAGGAGCTTATAGTCAGCTTTGATAAGACCAATTTATAGAGTGGTCTAAGACAACATTTGAGGTTACCTGACGAATCACAACGTTTGAGTGTAAAGTCACAAGACTTTAAACTTACTTTAGATTTATTATTTAGAATCTAATTTAGACTAGACTAATTATAATTTACAAGTTTTTGATTAGCCATTGATATTAAAATTTGACTTCGTGTAAAGTTTATAAATTTTATGGATTAATTTTATGGTTATGAAATTTGGTCTTATAAATTTGAATTAATTAATGCGCAATTTTTTTACCACTTAAGATGGCTTAAACCAATTAATAGATGAGCATTAGTAATAAAAAAAGAAAGTGAATAATACCAATATTCAGACCTAATGAGCTATAATATCAACTTGACCCCATTGTTGCTTAATGAGAGTATTGGTAGAATAAATGAAGTTTGTTACTAAATTTTGATTTAATTTGGTCTAACTTTTAGTTTCTCATATATTAAGTATTAATGGACCTATTAATGTATTTGATATACGCAGGAATACTATATATTAGTATAACATCTTATATACAGTACTAATTAAAAATATTTTCACAACCTTTGTGGTTAAATTAATTAGATTAAAAGTACATTAACAATAAGAACAATAAGAAACAAACAACGTTGTATGAAACGGCATCAACAACAACAAATTGAAACAAAAGAAAATACAAAAAAGCAAAAAGAAAAGCAAAAAAAGCAAACAATACTCCGTCCCGTATTTTATATAGCTTAGGGTGAATTGATCTTTTCTAACCACAAGTGAAGAAGAGTTTAAGGCTAATTCTATATTAAAATTGGTCTTAGTACAGATACAACAAATACTACACCCCATTTCAATATTTTCTGAAGAATTAAATAACTCCAACAATCTGATACATGATACGAAATGAAATGAATTTAAACTTTTATTAATTCTAACTTTCAGCCATTTTTAATGAAGATATTCAACTTTAAATTTGAACTAATTGAGATTTTAGTTTTTCATTCAAAGTTACAATTACTAAACTTTAAACATATATCTAAATCTTTAAATTGAATCTCTATCTTCTCCAATCGTCTCTTCTCTAAAATAGTTGAATTCGGTAGTTCTAGTTAGCTAAAAATTGTTAGTCCTAACGCAAATTTTAAATTATAGTGGTTATGGTATTTTTAGTTTAGTAATTTCTCTTTTTCAACATTCTTTAAATTTTTCAAATTTTACATATTTAAATTTAAATTAATGTTGCATAACTATTATAACTTCTTTTCAACAACCTTCATCAGACATTCATACATATATATATATAAGAGAGTTAATCCCTTTCTTTTTGTAAATCATTTCAATATTCGCTTATTTTCATAATTAGTAATATATATATATTGTATCACAAGATCCTATTCATCACACATTAAAGTAACAAGATCTAAATCTACTTAAGACAAAACATCTATTCATATCTCAAATACAAACATAATACAATATAATATTTAAAAATGAATCAACAACTATCAGATTTATTTATATATTTAAATAAAAGAGATGAATGTCCAACAGATAATGATTATGATGGTAAAAATTTTGGAGCAAGAATTTCATCAATATTTGTTATAATGGCTACTTCTGCAATAGGAACATTATTTCCTTTATTATCTTCTAAATATTCATTTATAAGATTACCAAATTGGTGTTTTTTTGGTGCTAAATATTTTGGTAGTGGAGTTATTGTTGCTACTGCTTTTATTCATTTATTAGAACCTGCTTCTGATGCTTTGGGTGATGAATGTTTAACTGGTGTTATTGCTGATTATCCTTGGGCTTTTGGAATATGTTTAATGACTTTATTTGTTTTATTCTTTTTTGAATTAATTGCTTATCAATATATTGATAGAAAGATTGCAAAAATTAATGGATCTTCAGATGATTATGAACAAGCAAATGGTCATAGTCATTCTCACTTTGGTGATGAATCAATGTATGTTAAAAAAGATTTAAAAAAAGATGAAATTGAAAATGAACATGATGTTGAAGATGAAGAAGAAGAAGATAGTGAAACAGAATATAAAAAACAACAATTAGCAACAAATGGTAACAGCACCAACCCATACCCAAAACATTTTCAACATGCTCATGAACATCAAGATCATGAGCTCATAGGTACACCAGTAAATAATAAAAGTAAAGAACAATATTATGGACAATTATTAAATGTATTTGTATTAGAATTTGGTGTTATATTCCATTCTGTTTTTATTGGTTTAGCATTAGCTGTTTCTGGAGATGAATTTAAATCTCTTTATATAGTTTTAGTATTTCATCAAATGTTTGAAGGATTGGGGTTAGGTACAAGAATTGCAACTACTGATTGGACAGGTTATAAATTTACTCCTTGGTTATTAGCAATAGCATATACTTTATGTACTCCTATTTCAATAGCTATTGGTTTAGGTGTAAGACATTCTTATCCACCAGGTTCAAGAAAATCTTTAATTACTAACGGAGTATTTGATTCTATATCTGCTGGTATATTAGTTTATACTGGTATTGTTGAATTAATGGCTCATGAATTTTTATATAGTGGAGAATTTAAAGGTAAAGAAGGTTTTAAAAAAATGTTAATTGCTTATTTTATTATGTGTTGGGGTGCTGGTTTAATGGCATTATTAGGTAAATGGGCATAATTTGATCTACTGTTTGCTTTATATGTATTTCTTTACCAAAAAGACTCAAAATTTTGTTTAATGGCGATTTATAGAACTTTTAATTTAATCAATTTATTATGTTAATTTTTGAAGATGCATTCTCTAAAGTAAGTAATGGACCATGGTTTACTGTTGTAGACTAAAAGACTTATACTGATTTCGTGATAAATTTAAATATTTCCCGTACGGACTTTTATTTTAGAATTCTCTAGCACAAAATCAATACGAGATTTGGATATAGCAAAATTAAAAGATCACGTATTTTACAACCATTCCATCACAACACTCGTGGAAGAACAAGCCTAGAGAACATGAAGCTAATAAACCAAATAAGAACCATCAATATCGTAAGACCAATCACCAAACATTACCAAATATTACCCAAACAAACCATAACCCTAACTAGATTTTATTCAAAATTTAATGAAAAATATCAAGGACCACCAAAATTACCAGAAAAAGAACAAAAAGAATTTGAAAGATTACAAAATATAGCAATGTCCCAAATAGCAATAGAAGATTATAATGATCGTGTCGCTGCTTCTTTATCTAGTGGTGACAGTGGAATGCAAGATATAGTAGATAGACCACCAACTTTAGAAACCAACAAAGAAGAAGATAATAGTGATATTGGAAATTTTGCATATTTAAAAATTATACCTGAATTTGAAGGTGATATAAATCCTAAAACTGGGGAAAGAGGTGGTCCTAAACAAGATCCATTAAAAGGTAGTGATGAATGGACTTTTAATGGAAGAACTATTGATTTTTAAGATATTGTATAAGGTTAGTTAGATTTTAATACTTTTGTTTGGTATATAGAGAATATCATATTCGATAAGACTTTTGAATTAGAGTAGGGAAAGATGTAGATCTAGAGTTTATGACATTATTATGTTGTTCTTAATTGAAAAGTTAATCTTATCTCCTGCATGAAATCAAGTTCTCTCACATAAGATTCTATATGCGCTTCAAAATTTTCAAATACTAATAGTTTGATTATTTTGCAGTAAATGGATTTTGATCCATTATCATTCATTTCTTCAACTAAATCACATTTTAACGATGACGATGATATGACAATAGCTGTTTCAGAGTTAATGATGGAAAAAAATGAAAATCAAAAGACAATTTTGAAGGTTCTTGAGGATGAGGGGGATGAAGAAGATGATGATCATTTAATACCGTTACATATTTTAGATTTACCACTACTTAAACTAAAACCTAATTTTGCTACTTTATCAGTCATACTCAAGCTACTATCACCAGATGAGGTTTTAAATTTTCAACAAAATAATCATAAAGAAGATTTAATAAAGGAAGAAGAAATATGGAATTCAAAAGATATCACAACTTCAGAATTAAAAGAAGCATTACCATGGTTAATTCAATATTGTCCCCGTTTTAACTCACCCAAAAAATTATCTCATTTACCTCAATTATCTTATCCATTAAAATTACAATATAATGATTATAATGCATATTTAACAAGAATAATTTCAAATGAACTTTCATGGTTACCATCTCAAAAAGAAATTGAAATTATACATAATTTAACAAGTCTTAGAATAAGTGAAAATTGTGGTCGTATGGCTCAACCAGAAATTATAAGAAAGATATCTCTTAAAAATTTAGAAGTAAAAACAGGTTATAAATTTATTAGATTAAAAGAACCTTCAATGACTAATGATAATTTAGGTTTAAAAACATGGGGAAGTTCATTAATTTTAAGTCAACGACTATTGAACTATTCTGAATTAATACCTACTGGTAAAAAAATATTAGAATTAGGTTCAGGTACTGGATTAGTTGGTATAATTTTAAATTTATTAAATTATAAAACTTATTTAACTGATTTACCTGAAATTTTATCAAATTTAAAAACAAATATTGAAATTAATAATCTAGTGGATATTGAATGTCATGCATTAGATTGGTCAAAACCAGATGATTCAACATTATTTGGTACAAAATTTGAAATTATTGTTGTAAGTGATCCAATATATTCTTCAAATCATCCTCAATGGTTGATGAATGCGATAAATACATATTTATTAGATTCTTCAACAAGTATTGTTTTAATTGAAATTCCATTAAGACCTAATTTTGAAAATGAAAGGCAGAAATTATGGGATTTATTTCATTTAAATAATTTTAAAGAAATTGAAATGGAAATTGAAGATGGATTTGATGATTTTGGAGAAATGAAATTTTGTTATAAAAAATTTCAAAAGATGAGTATGTAAATAATAGTAAATGAATTCTATAACCTATTACAAAATATATATAATTAAGCAATTATTCTATAAATAATTTTTTAAATTTTTTAATTTCTCTACTGCTTCTTCTAAAATTTCATCATCTTTACAAACAGCAAATCTTATACAATTTTCAATTCCATTACCTAATCTATTTTCTTCAATTAAAAATTCAGTTGGTGGAATTCCCACAACTCCAATTTCTTTAATTAACCAATAAGCTAATTTAAAATCTAAAGTTTTTCTATCTAATATAGATTGAGGATACTCGTAGTCTTTTGGAATTTTTAATTTTGATAAATTAACTAATAAAAAATATCCTCCATCACTAATCGTATATGGTAAATTTAATTCATCAAATACAGCGGTAAAAATTTTATATTTTTTTTTATAATCATTTCTAACATTTTCAAAATAATTTAATTCTTCAACTTTTGAAAAAGCTTGTGAAACAGCTTGTTGTAATGGTGCAGGAGTTGAAAAACAAATTCTTGTATGAGCAGCAGTAACATATTTTATTAAAGGAGCTGGACCTTGAATATAACCAACTCTCCAACCTGTAGCAGCAAATGATTTACCAGCTGATCCTACAGTTAATGTTCTTTCTCTTAATTCAGGTAATGAATCTAATGTTGCAGGTCTTGGAAATTCACTAGTATAATATAAATTTTCATAAACTTCATCACTTACTAATATCAAATTATTTTTTATAACAATTTCCCCAATTCTATGTAATTCTTCTTTTGTAAAAATTTTACCAATTGGATTATGGGGAGTATTTATAACAATCATTTTAGTTTTGTCATTTATTGATTTTTCTAATGTATCCCAATCAATTTCCCAATCATTTCCATTAACATTTTGATTATTTAATTTTTCAGGGTATTTTATTTCAACATATTTAATTTTTGCTCCAGTCATTTCTATATTTGGAATATATTGATCAAAAAATGGTTCAAATACAATAACTTCATCACCAGGAGTTAAATATCCAAAAAATATTGCAAACATTCCTTCATTTGCTCCTGTTGTAATTTGAATTTCTTCCACGGGAACTTCACGACCATAACTTTTACTATAATGTTTTGAAATTTCTTTTAATAAATTTGGATTACCTCTTGCATGAGCATATTGATTGAATTGAGGTTTTTTTAAAGCATCTTCAACTGCTGAAATAGCAAATTCTGGTGGATTATATGAAAAAAATCCTTGACCTAAATTTATAATCTTTGTAGTGGGATTTTCTTCTTGTGCTTGAGCTGCAGTTTCATTAATTAATGACCAAATATCTTTTTGACCTGGTTTTTGAAAAAAATATGGATTATGTAATGATGCTGGATCTTGTTTTGTAGTAGTTGTTGATGATGTTGCTGTTGACATTGTTCTAGTAATTGAAGATCTAATTGGTTGATAAATACTATTATATATATTTTTTTTCAACATATAAATGTTGATGTAAATATGTTGAGCTTAGTAATTATTCTGATTCGAGTAATTTTGTTGATAAGATAATAAAATGAAAAAACCGAAAATTGAAAAATTTAATACCGAGCCACAGTTAAATGGTTCGAGAAAACTGGATTAAATTTCCGCTTTAGTTGGTTGTACTTTTAAAACCCTTGGACCAAAACGTTGATTTGATAATTGAAAGATCTAATTGATATAAATATAAATCTTTATGACTCAAATCAATTGTTCATAAAATTAGGACTAATGGAACCAAATCACGATTTATTAATTGCAAAATCACCTCTTTAATAATATTTTGATCAAATTAGGTAATTCGCGCTTATGAATTTATAAAGTATTGAATTAACCACTTCCTGGTGCACTCATTAAACTTAAGATCTCAATAATCAATTGAAGCATTAACCACTAACTTTACTTGATCGTGAATGGGTATCAAGCTTTGATATTTCAACTAAGTTTCACCGAAATGTGAATTTACATTAAATGTACTTGTTTGATATAATCCTTTTGATATAGGTCAACCATTTGGGTTCAATCACCTGATACCTACAAGCATGCTTACTCTTTGTTTAGTTGAACTTGAAACATGCCATCATAATTGTCAATTTCTGTCACTCCTTCTATGACCGTTTGTCTAATTATTTGATTTTGAATTCAAAAATTGATTCGAAAATAAGCAAACATTCTGAAAATTGATATATAACAAATGAAAAGCAAACCTACTAAAAGAACAATGATTGTGAAGTCCATAATATGAATCTGTTATTAGTTGTAGATGAGAGTCGATCAGTTCGAATTTGGTGAAAGTTTATTCAACTGAGTTTTTTGCAACCAAATATATTTATTTTTCGTAATTAAGTGGTAATCAATTCATTAATTTACAACCACTTTAATTTCACATCTTGACGGGTTGAACATGAAACACATTCAAAACAGTCGGTAAATACATATATAAAATAGATTTGCCATCATGAATTTCATAATTTTCAACTTCCATTGATTGCATCAACTTATTCAAACTTGTCAAATCCACCCAATTATGAACTTGAGTTTGATCAAGAAAGACAATTTCACAAATGAGAAAGCTAAAATAGCACATAAACTCAAATCAATGAATTTTTTAAACAACAAGATCATAGATTTTGATGAAGCTCAAGAAAAAGCTAAAGATAAAGATGAATTAATTCAAGATATTATTGATTATAAAATTCCAACATTACCATTACCAAATAATTATCAAAAAAGATTACCAAAATTAAATTGTTATTTAAAAACAAGACTTAATTTTTTATCAATGGAAATTTATAATAGTTCAAATACAACTAATAAATTTTTAAATGATCATGTTGAAGAATTAGATCTTGATTTTGTTGCTTTCACAAATAAATTTAAAATTAAATTATATAAATCTATAAAATTTTTAGTCAATTCAATAATTGAAATATCTAAAATTTGGTATAATTCACCAATGTTTAGTTTTGAAGTTATAAAAATCATATTAGAAGAAAGTTCAAATTTTATAGTTGGTAATCCATTCGATCCTATTTTAATTGAATGTTTTTGTTTTACATTATTTTCAGATTATGAGATTTTAAATCTTGTTAAATATTTAAATTATGAATTGAAAAAACTGAAATTTAATAAATTTAAAAAGGATATTAGTTTAAATATGTTAATTGTTTTTAATTTACCTGTAAAAAATGATTTTGAATTTGCTAATAGTTTAATTTCTAAATTTATAACTTTATGGGTCTATGCATTAATGGATATAAATTAATTCTAATATAGGTCAAAACTAATAAATGATATAGTTCAAAATTGTGAATAGATAAAAATTCAAATAGAAAAAGTAGAATTCAAATGAAATGAATGATAAATTGGTAATCCTAAACTGTTATTTCTATTCTACTTCATCTTGGTCACTCTGTTTCAGATCATAAAACAATTCTTCTGGAGTCATGAACTTTAACTTTGCATTTTCTGCAAATTTTAAATCACTATCCAGATGATCCAGTTTCCTTCCAGCCGCATCACCGACATAAAAACTTTTTGAATAATCAATGGTTTGATTGTTTTTTGATAACTCATTTTCTAAAGACTCCCACATCCCTATTTGAGGTTTTCTTGTATTATTATGTTGTTCTGTAGTTGAAGTTACACCTTTCACTGGCTTTTTAGGTGATGCAAACACGTAAATTTCATCAATTTTGTAATTTTGAAGTAAATTATTTTGAATTAAATCTATTTTATTTTTTAAATTATTGTAAGATTTACTATCATTATTTGCAATTACAGCACCTTGATTTGTAAATATTGCTATTATAAACCCTTCTTCATATAGTTTCTTTAACTTTTCAGGCACTAATGTATTATCTTTACCCCACCATTTCCAATCATTTGGACCTCTCGAAAATTTAGTTCCCGACTTTGTTTCAATTAATGTACTATCTAAATCAAATGCAGCTATTTTTAATTTCTCATCATTCAATCTTGACTTTGAAGGAACATTCCTTATTAAGTGAGTACCAATTATTTCCCATCTATTATTGAAGTTTATCTTATTTATATCATTATTAATTTTTTCAGTCAATATTTCAGGAGACAACGATTTTATTGAATTATTCAAATCCTTTAGCTGTTTTGTAGCTGGTTTGCTCACCATTGAGGTTATATCAGATCTTGTCATGTTACTAGTTGATAATGTTTGATTACTTATGTTAGATGATTCACTCAAACGAAATGATGAAACACGCGCCGCAAACAAATGATTAAAACGATATTGATTCAAAACACTTTTCTTTAATCTCATGAAATATGAAATCATCTACTTTCCTTGAAACTAATCCAACACGGTATCAATCAAACCATGTCTAATGAAGAAAAGATCACAGTTGATCAATATGGTAGAAAGAAGTGGAATTTAGAAGTATATGCAAAAGAAGCAAAAGATAAAAAAAATAAATCCAAAAATCAAACAGATGAACAACAATTAAGTAAGAAATATGGATTAGATCCAAACAGTAATGATACATCAAAAGCTTATATCAAGCATAGAGATGATTTATTAAAAACTTCATTAGATGCTGTTAAAACTTACAATTTAATTAATCCAGATAATGATAATTTATCATCTTTTGGAGCAAATAAAAGATTTGGGTTCTTTTGCCCAGTATGTGACTTATCATTTCGAGATAATTTATCATTAATCGATCATTTAAATTCTCCACAACATATAAATAAAATTATTCAATTAAATCAAAAGGAAGGACAAAATGATGACACTAATGAAATATTAGATGGTGGAATACGAAGAGCTAGTTTAAAAGAAGTTATTATGACCATGGAGAAATTAATTAAGCAAAAGATTGCGGAAAAGAATGATCAAGATATGGAATCTGCTGGCGGATTAACGTTTAGTGAACGAATTGAGAGAAGGAAGTTATTTGAAGAAAACAAAAGAGAAAAACGATTGAGTAAGAGACAATTACAGAAACAGAGGAAGAAACAAAAAATAGAGGATGAAAAAGCTTCTTATCAGCAACTGGAGAGTGATATTAACAACATGATGGGATTCGGCAATTTTGGCTCTACTAAATCAAAATAAACGGTCAAGTAAGTTGTGAAGGTTGTTGAAACCGAAACGTTGATGTTTTGGAATACAATCTGACATTACACTGGTTGTCAAGTGAAGAAAGTCATCCAGAATTGACGAAATATAATTCGTGTCAGACATTGGCTATCAAATATAGATCACAAGAAAGAGATGAATATAAAAATGCTTCTTCTAACACTACAAGTGTGTAGCTCAATGTCAGTCAAGCTTTTTCGGTCCCTCAGTCATAAAATTCAATGGGGTAAGGAAACCACTGAGTTGCAAAGTTGTATAAAATCACATTCAACCATATAACACGTTTTTGAATGGGATGAACGGAATCAAGTTGCTTTGTTGCAATTTTCAAATAATCTACATACTTTTCACCAGAGCTTCGAAACAAATATGTCACTAAAGATTGTACATCTTTATATAGATAAATTAATCCTAAATTCTCGGGTTTTGCAATTTGCTTCATTACGATTTGCATCAATTTTAAGCTTCTATATTTACTGATAGTGTAACTCTCTCTTCATGCTAATAATATCCTCTGCCTCTTATTACGACATGAAGAATGTCAATTCCAGTCCAGGTACTAGCATTTTCATAGTTTTGTGCTTTTGAATTGGTGAAAAAAAAAAATCAAAATTTTAACCAATAAAAATAAAACGAATAGTCAACTAGAATTACAATAACAACATTCCACCATAGACCATTAACTCAACTACAATCGACGTACTACCACTATAGCTTTAGTAAATAAGAATCCTAGCCATCTAATCGTTTCAGAGTCACTCCTCAGATATAATGAAGTTCACATTCAAATTTCCAATAACATCATTTCTCAAATTTAAACCTGGTAAATTTAATTTACAATTGGAGCAGGATATACGTTCAAAATTAGATTCATTACCATCTGTAACGAGGATATATACAAATCCAGATGGTACACCAAGAGTACCATCAGATTCAGAATTTAAAACAATAGCAGAATTACAAAATATGTACTATAAAAGAAATTATTCAGAATGGAATTATATATTGCCCAACATTTCAAAGGAATCAATTAAATTATTTGAAGATAATTCAAATGATTTGAAATTCTTCCAATTTGTTACTAAAGATGCTGGTAAAATTATAGATAAAATCCCATATAAAGATGATAAAACAGGGACTTTACAATGGAAAATCATTAGAGAAACTCCAAAAGCAGAAGGTTGGGAAATCCCATATTTCTATATTGTTTTACCAATATTTGCTTATATTTTATACGTTAAATACACAGCTCAAGTAAAAGCAAGTGAATCAGATGGTCCAATCTGGGCAGAAAAAGAATTAAGATTAAGAGCTATGGAAGAATATTTCCATGGTGATACTGCAAAAGCAATTGAATTCTTAAGTAATGAAAACAAATCAAAGAGAGAAATTGAAGATAGAGATGATTTAGTTGTAGCTAGAATATTGGCTGGTGATTATGATAAATTATCTCAATTGAAGAAGAAAAAACCCGCTGAAATTGTTAAGATTATTGAGGGTCCAACTGTTCAGTAAATAGACAATGACGTAGATGGTGAAGATGTAGTATTTAATGAAAATGAAGAAATTATCAAATTTGAATTAGTCTTTTTGAGTGTTCCAGATAGTCGCGAGGTCTTCATCCTTTTGTTTTTTGAATCAATTGAACTCAGTTCATGAATTATCTAAACTCAAATATGTATTCACATTTTTTTTTCTCTATGTACTTATAAAAATCCCCAAAATTATTCATCGGCGAGTCCAGATTCATCAATGATAATTTTGGCAGTAGTTCTACCAGATTGTGATCCGTAACTCTCGATTTTTTTAACAGTATCGTATCCATCAATGACTTCTCCAAATACAACATGAGCTCCATCTAACCAAGGGGTTGGTACAGTTGTTATGAAAAATTGTGATCCATTTGTGTTTGGACCAGCATTAGCCATTGATAATAAACCTGGTCTATCATGTTTTTTGTTGAAGTTTTCATCATTGAATTTAGCACCGTAGCTAATAACTTTGTTAGTATAATTTTCAATTTTCATCAACTTAGAATAAAGTTTGTGGTTAAAATACGTACATTGATTTACCACCGGTTCCGTTGAAGTTGGTGAAATCACCACCTTGAAGCATAAAGTTTGGAATAACTCTATGGAAAATAGATCCGGCATATCCAAACCCCTTTTCACCAGTACATAATGCCTTGAAGTTCTCACTAGTTTTAGGAACTACATCATCATATAATTCAAATTTGATTGGTGGTTGCTTTTCCCCATTTATTGAAGTTTGAAAAAACACTTTTGTACCGAGTACAGCTCTAGTTGATGAAAAGTACCTAATTGATGGTTTAATTGACGTGGAAATGGTTGATTTGAGCATAATATTAGAATTGATTTGTGGATTATAATAGCTAATACTTAAATGAAAAATTCCGTATCTTAATTTTCTTTTCGCAGTAAACTATATTGAGTCCAATAGAATATTTTTTTAGAATATTGAAGAACAAAAAGTTGAAGAAATTACCCCAAAAAACGAATAGAGCTCAAACAAACAAAATTACTGAGTACAGATTTATACAAGATCATGGTATATTGATCACATCGTAGGATTAATCACATCGTAGGATTAATCGTAGGGTTCAACATAGGCCGACATAGAGATGAATTCAGTTGTGGAAAACCCTGAGAAATTGGAACTTCGAATTTTATAGATACCTAAATAGTATTCTCAACTTTTTCATTTCTTTCTACCCTACTCTAAAAACTTAACAAATCAACCTCGCCTCCAGCGTTATTACTACTATTTGTTGTATTTCCATTTTTGGAGCCAGAGACTTTTGATTGACTCGATGAACTAAAATCACCAAAAAAGTCATCATCTTGTTGTTTCTGCTGAGTTGTGGGTTTTGGTGCTGCAGCTGTACTTGATACTGTATTGGTTTTTGGATTTGAGTTTGATGATTTAGTTTTAGCAGACAGGAATAGTGATGAAAAGGCATCATTTGAGTTTGATGATTTGGCAGGACCAGTTGATAATGAAGCGGAGCCAAAATTTGACGATGATGAGGCCGTATTATTTGAAGAAGCAAAAATGTTTTGCTGAGATGGGAATTGTGTAAATTGTGGTTGTTGTTTTTGCTGTTGTTGTTGTGATGGTTGGGAATGATATAAGCTTGATAAATTGTTCGATAAGTTATTTGAATTACTTTGTGTTTGTGAGGGAGCTGCTTGGAAATCATCAAAATCATCATCATCATCATCGTCATCTCCTGTTGTAGTGGTTTGGGTCTGACTAGGGGCATCATCGAGACCTAATAAATCACCTATTAAATCTGCCTGTGGTTCCTTTGGTTGTGGTTTTGATTTTGATGCTTTTGCATTTACCCTTGAAGCTTGACCCGTAGTAGCTTTAGACACGGCTGTCTTTGTTGTTGGTTGAACATCATATTCTTCAAATTGATCTCCTCCATTGCCTGTAGAGCCATTATTGTAAGCAGATGCAGGATCATCATATCTTTCACCATATACACCACCATCACCGTAAACCCTGTTTGAAAATTCATCATCATCAACGTCGTTAAATGAACTAGAGCCACTACCAAAGCTAGTTCCTATTGATGAAGCACCACCAAAAGCAGCTGATGAGACACCTCCAAATTTTTTTTGATTAGCTCTTGCCTTTTTACGTTCATTTCTAATTTGAGTATCATCATTTAATAAGTTAATCAAATTTTTGGCTTTATTTCTAACATTTATACCTTGGTCTCTTCCCTTAGAATCTATATAATGAAATGATTTCAACATTTGAATCAATGACAAATTAGATCTTACATCATCAATTAACCTCTCACTACCATTTTTAATCAAATAATCTAATAATTGTAAGGATTTATACACTTGTCTCCATTCGTTTGCAGCTTTTTCAGTAAATCTTCGAAATATAAAAGCAATGATTTCTTCTCTTTCCCTATAATTGTATGTTGCAGAGGCGATTTGTGCCATTAAAGTACTTGGTGCTCCCCATGGTTCATTATTTGTGGCTTCACGAACTTTTGATTCAATTTCAGTTAGGTTCATAGCAACTAAAGTCGATGAAGTTAGTACAAAATGTCTTCAACATACATTGTGATGCATTATACATACCGTTTTGAGCTTTACGAACATAAGCTTTCACTTCGTATAGGTTCAAATTCTTAGCTGCATCTTTTAATAAATCCATTTTCTAAAGTATTACAATTTCCAAATAAAGCCGGATTTGAATTTGATGTGGATTTGAAATTGATGTAATTAAAAAAAAAGTAATTTTACCAATTGTATCTATCTAATAGTTTAAGTTCTTTATTGGTGCCTATTTTGCAAAATCTTATTGACTAAATTGTGACTAGCCAACAAGGATGGATTGATTAATGAATTTCAGATTAAATTTTCGTTAACAATTGAAATCGAATTGTGTTGTTCTCTCTTTTATTGTCACTGAAAAATTAATTTATTGATAACTTAAATTAGAAAACTAATGTATTTACTGAATTCGGACATGAGAGTGCGGCGCGTTGTGAAATATAGAGTGGAATGGACCAAGACATTACTAATGAATTAAATCATTCAATAATAATACATTATATTAATAAATTCTATTTAAATGCTTAGTTTTTATCTGACAAGTTGGATCGTAAGTATTTCGTTTTAACACCAGCTGCAAGATTCCTTAACTTTTTAAGTTTATCTTCATTTGATAATTTTGGAGAGTCCTGTGATCTTAAATCTGATGAAAAAGATGAGTTGGATATTGACACATTTGATAATGTTCTTTTCGGTGAATTTATAGGAGTGCTTTCTTCAATCACTCCTTTACCAAGTCCATTAAATAATGAACCATTCGATATAACTGATGATGATGCTGTAGAATTGAAAAAAGTTGAATTAGTTGATCCTGCAAGAGTGAAGTTTGATCTCGAAGCTTTTCTTGTTGCAATAATTTTGGCTAAGGACTTATTTGCGAGTGAATTTGAATTCATATGAGATGAATTAATTATGGGTCTAGATGGACTGATTGGTTTATTATACTCTGAGTTAAGATAGCTGTATTTCTTCAAAACTTTAGCTTGATTCATCATCTTGTTTTCTAATTGACTTACTTTATTTGAGGAGTTCGTTTCTTCTTGTTTCTTGATACGAAGATTGTTTTGTTCTTCTAGCTTTTTTCTTTTCATTATTTTCAATTGATGCCTTTTACCTCGATCGGAAAGACTTCCATCAAAATCAGATGAGATTTTATTAACAGCTTCCGTGAGGACGAAATTTAGATCATCCTGACTCACGGTCATATCACATAGAATCAAATTTTTCAAGCTTTTAATTGACCTATATTGATCTAAATGTAATGCTTTTGTGATTTCACTATTTGATAGTCCCGATTGATTCACATCCCAAAATAAAATCATGATGTGAGTTTCATATAGCGAATATTTTTCAATCATCGATAAAATCTTCCTCAAAATTTTGGCGTCTGTTGACAATTTCTGAGATATGTCAGTGCTGTTGGTCTTTGAGCATAATCCACATTCCAATAAGACAAACGAACAATTACTGAAAAATTGTTTATTTAATTTGTCATTCGGTGGTAAGCTTGTTATATTTAGATCAATTTTACTATTTCCAATATGGTTTTCATAAACCATTAAATTCATATTAGCTTTAATATTAAATTTTGATTTGAGCCATCTTGAATAATCTGTTTCCCAATTTTCAACAACTAATAACCATTTTAGATTCAAATTTAATTCTTCTATCTTCAACTCTAATTTTGACGCACAAATGTCAATAAAGTTTTGTAAATCTAAGGGTTCCCAAAATTTCTGTATCTCTTTTTGTTTTTTGGCAATATTTAAATCTTGAGTAATTCCCCTTTGTTTTTTCCTTTTAAAACTTTCATTTGCTTCATCCCTACTACTCATTCGTTTCAATGACTGCTGTGAGAATGAAACAGAATTTAATTCATTTCTCTTAATTTTTTTGATTTCGTAATTTTCTTTGCACTCCCTTGCCTTCTTCGTTAATTTACGTATTGACTTCTTTTTAACCAACATGTCGTACCTATAAATTGCTTTGACCTCTATCATGAATTCGTAACTGATCTCAGCAATGAATGCAGAAAATAAATCCATAGTTAATGATTTTATAACGTTACGTCTTTTAACTTTCAAATTATGATCATGAAGTAATTGGGGCAAATATTGACGTAGTTCAATATCAATAACGTCATTGAACAAATCGTTGACAATGTCTCTTACAGCTGAGGAAAATTTCATGTTATCCTTCAATGTCCTTTGTTTTGGTACTGCATCGACTTCTTGTTGTATTTGAAAATCTGATGAAGCTTCGGATCTGAGTATTTCGTTTCTAGAAGGAATGGTTCTAATTTCTGGGGTTGAATCAAAAGTCACTTTCTTAGGTGCTAAAAAATTTGAAGACTCATTCGACGTGGGTTTATTAAATGAAAAATCAATTTTTGGTTTGGTTTGAGGAAGAATGGATTTTTTGTCAGATGCTTTTTCTTGAGTTGCGGTAAATGAGGTATTACTTGATCCGAAGGAGAAGGGTGATTGGGTTGCTGGTGGTTTATTTGAGACCGCACTAGTACTGGATCCATTAAGTAAATTTTGTTGCATTTTTGGAAACGAAAAAAGCGAACTTTGCTGTTGCTGAATCTGCGGTTGGGGTTCAAAGGGTTTAATATCTTGTTTAAAAACTGGTGCTGTTTGTTGAGGTTTGTGATTTAATTGAGGTGGTTGAAAATTTGGTATTTTGATTTCAGAAGACTTTGAATCAATATTGTTGAAAAATGCATTGGGCTTTGTCGTCGATATTGTTGGCTGAACTCTAGGTATATCTATTAATTTTGTATTCGACGCTAGAATAGTTTGATCAGTTTTTAAA
The DNA here is from genome assembly GCF_024610245.1 of Lodderomyces pseudojiufengensis. NCBI lineage: Eukaryota > Fungi > Ascomycota > Pichiomycetes > Serinales > Debaryomycetaceae > Lodderomyces > Lodderomyces pseudojiufengensis. The sequence continues at coordinate 383,357 of NW_026261539.1, forward strand.
TTGAAACCATTATTTGGTACTCCACTATCAATAAATTGTTTTAAACTTTTCCCTTTAATTTTTGAATCCAATTGAGAAGAATAAGTTGGTGACGGTCTTGGTTTTTCAGTAAATGAATTCAACTTATACTGAGATTGCAATTTATTTTTATTGAACAAATCAACCAACATTTCCCCATTTGATTGGATAATATCGATCTCATAATAATTCAAAAACCTAATGAGTTTTTCATCTGAGTCAAATCCAAGAACATTTTGCAAATTTTGTATTGAATATAGCTTACCTTTTGTATGGAATGCTCTTGAAATAGCTTTCAAAGCATAAAATCTTATTTCACTAAATTGAGTCTCTAATAAGCATGCCATCAACAACGGAGTCTCTTCGCTGTACACAATTTTGAAAAACTCCACATATAAATCCAATGCACCTATCAAATTGTTCACACTTCTTTCCTGAATGTTATTTTGTGATATAATATTTCTTAGTTTCAACGCTAGTTGCACCTTTGAGTCATTAAAAATATCAGTCGATAAGTTCTGGATTTGTCTTTCTAAGTCGGGATCTCGAAAGTGACTTAACAAATAATACGCTCTAAATTCAGCTTCATTAGGCGCTATGCCTCCATTATCTCTTACATCTTGGTATATTTCCATTAATGTTTGCAATGCCTTATTGAATTGTTCTAATTCTTGTTGTTGAGAATATTCAATATCACTTCCTGCCATTATATGAAGCGACAATAAATGTATTCTAACTATCCTCTCATTACAATCAACAGCTTCTGGTCCAAAACTATTTTGATACGTGAAATCCTGCCTTATTGATCTTGTTCTATCCCATATAAATGAATGTGCTTCTGGTAATTTATCAACAATCGAGTCAACTAAATAATCCAAAGTCTGTTTTAAAACATGAGGTGGTCGTACTTCTGATGGTAATGGAGGTGGCTGGCCAGCAGCTGGTCTTGAAAATGCCTTCACAGCTCTTTCCTTTGATATCCTATTAGTTTGAGGGTCTTTTTCAAGATTCTTGACATTGTTTTCAAGTTGTCTTCGTACTCTTTCAAATACCGGACACATATCTAGACACGATCCTTGAAAAGCTATTGCTTCATTTAAGTTTTTTGCAGTATTCTCGGCATCAACTAATCCCAAATTTTCCATCTCCTTTCTCTCTACTTCTCTTAGTTTTTGTAACTCTTCATATAGTCCTTGATAATCTTTACCTTGATACTTTGATTCCATGTCTTCCATTTTTATTTGATTTTGTTTATCCCATTCATTCTGAACAAACGATTGAGTCACCAAGTATTTTGGTTGTGTTAGAAAGTATTTTGGAATTGGTCTTGGTTGTATGGTTTTATTTTGCTTTTGAAATCCAAATGCCAGGGGACTAGAAAATAATGGACCTGTCATCTCTACATCTTTTGGATTGAATATTTGTGTTTGGGTTTCTTGAGATTGATTTCCATTGCTGTTATTCGAATTAGGTGGTGTTGGTGTGGATGACAGACTTTTCATCTCATGATCGATGGGTTCAATTGATTTACCAAATCTTTTAGATTGATTCTTGAATGGACCTCGTTTTGCTGGTGAAAAGTTTTTATTCTCGCTTGGCTTCGGCTGATTCAAATTGCCACTCGGTAGAACTCCATTGGAAAACGTAGGTTGATTGTTGGTGAACGCCGTGTTGTTGTTAAATGTAAATGAAGGTTGAATATTATTACTTATAGTATTACCGTTTTTTTGTGTGAAAAACCCTCCAAAGGGCGAAGTCATTTTGATGCTAAGATATATATATACAAGATTTTAGATGCTGAAATGAATTGATCGTTAGTTCATGAAGGTAAATGTATTTGTTTGTACGATGAAGGGTGGTAGGATTTCTTTGATTTAACCTAAGAATCTCTGTATACAATTTCTCAAAAATATTATTTACATTTTTGTTTCAAAATAATTTTCAACTATTGTCGCTCAAGGTTTTATTTCATCCATTGAGTTTAAGTTTACCTAAGTATTGGTAATTAGCTTTTCGAATAGAAAAAATGAAAGAGATTTTAATCTACAGAGCATTTGCTTAATAGTCCTACACTTTGGAATGTTTATCCTGAATTCGTTCAATACAATAAATTTGAAAACCTCGTCGCAATTCATCACTCAAATATTGCTCCAGGACAGTATATGACAGTATCTCATCATCATTTATCAATGCTGTAACAAAACTTTCCAAAGTTATTGCATCTCTCAATTGTACGGCGATTAACGCAACTGATTTTAAACCAAGTAAAGTTTTTAATGATTTGATAAATGGTTTAATTAGATACTCATTGTAAATTGTATCACAAGCTATGATCAAATCAGGTGGCCGAGTAACTACTTTATGGAGATTGTGAATCCCATATTCTGGCTGTTCCCAATCAAACTCGACCACATTAATATGCTTACTTGAATTTGTTGAGTTCGAGTTGGAGTCGATTGTAGAACTGATAAAATCTGAAGAGTTGTTTTCAATGTTTTCCTTTAAAAGTTTTAAAATATGCTTTTGATCAGAACCAATGAAATGATCAACTTTTTTCAGTATGGTTGAAGCACATATTCCTCCAATCCCTGACCCCAATTCAAAAACGATATCTTGTTCATTTAATTTGAAAGGACAATTAGGCGATGATAATATCCAATCAGCAAACAATACAGATACTTGCCAACAAACAAAACCAGTGGTGCTATTACTTGCAGATTTGGAAGATAATTGAGATATCGATTGAGTAATTTCTAAATCAATTTGGGATCTGGGTAACGTTATTAATAATTTATTGGACTTATTATTTATGAAACCTAAGTTATTGGGAGGGACATTTGTCGAGTATAATTCAAAGATGTGGTCGTCAATATTATCTTTCGTTAACTGGCAAAGCGCTGAATGCTTATACAGACACATACAAAAAAAGGTAGTAATAATGATATTGTTTCAACTGTTTGATTTGCAATTAAAAAAAAAAAATAGTTTCACACCTTTTTTGCAACTTTTGATTAAACTATATAATTATACAATAACGAACATTCAAATGCATAATGCTACTTTAGTAAATACAATCTCGATCATTCAAATACATTATGCAACTTTAGTAATTAACTTACCATTTGGTTTATTATCAGTAAACAATTGATTCCATATTTTAGGAATTTGTTCCAATTTCTTAACCTCATTGGGACCCTCTAAAGTATCAACATGGTAAGAGCCAGTTGCTTTAATTTTTCCTTCTTTTAAAGCTTTAGATAATATATCAATTCCTTCTTTAAACTTTGAAATATAATCAGTAACAATGAATCCATGTACTGATAATGAATTAACAGTGATTTCTCCCCAGTTGGTAATTGATGGAGGAGTCGATGAATTGTAAGTTGAGATTGAACCACAAGATATGATAGTACCCTTATTGGCCATTTTAGTTAATGCATAGTTCAAAATCTCTCCACCTACGTTATCAAAGTATACATTTAACAATGAATCACCTAAATAATCATCAATTTGTTGTTGATAATCTGAATCTTTGTAATTGAAACATTTATCAGCTCCTAAACTTTCTACCCATTTACATTTATCATTTGATCCTGATAAACCCAATACTTTAGTTACACCTAATAAGTTTTTAGCAATTTGAACAACGGCAGATCCAGTTGCACCTGAAGCAGCAGAAACTAATAAAGTTAAATCTTTTGCTTTTTCATCTCCTAAATATTTTCTTAACCCTCCAGCTTCGATTAAACCAAATAAGGCAGTTAATGAAGTCATACCCAATACTGACAAATAATATTCTAAAGGTAATCCCAAACTTTGATCAATTTTATTAATAACATTTTTTTCATTAACTATGATATAATCAGCCCAATAAAATTTACCATTAATTAAATCACCTTTGGAGTAATTGGATGATTTACTATCCAAAACTTCTCCTATAGCTAAAGAAGCCATTGGAGTACCAATTTCAATTGGTGGGACATAATATCTTTGTTTACTTGATTTGTCTCTAATCCAACCTCTTTGAGTGGGATCATTTGAAATTAATCTCGTTTTAATTAAAATTTCACCATCTTTCAATTCAGGAATTTCCGTCTCTTTTATTGCAAATGTTGAATTTGGCTCATCAAAATTTGGATTAATGAAATCTTTTGGCGATTTTTTTAAAGTAACTTGAATTGATTTTGTTGCGGTTGACATTATCAATATTTGCTTTGATCTGATTTTGAATAAAATAAGTGTCAATTTAGTATGGAATTGACCATTTTTAAATGTATTTATATTCTCTATAGTTCCATAATTTTAATTGCCATTTGACTAGTAATCATACTGTTTTATATGGAACAATATTAAAAAACTCCGCAACTTTAAATTTACAAATATCTAATCCATTTGAAACACAAAGATGCTAGTAAATTATCCGCTCATCTTTGTATTTACTGAATTTCCTATTATTTTTTACTTATTAACTGTTTATTGGATCAGCCACATCAGTAATTTCGCCATAAAGCTTAATTTGAATATCCGTCGTAGACAAATGAGAGAGGCAGATTTCGTTCATGTTTTTGTGAAGTGAAATTATTTATATCAAAGCTTTGTATTGAATTATATTTTTCCGAAATGAATACATGATTAATAATCCGTATTTCCTAAATAGTGCAAGTCGGCTTTACACAATCTTGCAAAACTCGCATTTATTCTCTATACAATCATTATTTAATCCTAAGTAGACATATAAGCTTACTAAACATAAAATACCATTTTTTCAATCCGGTCTCATTTGGATGAAAAGAAATACATCCGTTATGATAAACATTCCATAAACCATTTAAAAAAAGACTCAAAATATTCCAGTAAGGGTTGAATTGAATTCAGGTCATGAAATTAAGGTAATAGACAGGCTCATTTTTCATACCCATTTAAATCAGATTTTGCGGCATTTGCTTCATCCCTTTTGATTTTATCTTGATTCCAACTCAATAAATTTGTATCACCTGTTTTTCTAGGTTTTATAAAATTGATAATTAATAAAATTAAACCCAATAAGAAACATATACCACCACCAACCATCCATGATATACCTAAGAAATCATTTTTACCACCTATAACTGATCTTTGACTCAAATATATGAATTTCTTACCATTATATGGTAAAACAGGGAAATGTAAGCCCACATTAATTTGATACTGACCTGGTTGTAGTGTTGCTGTATCATTTCTCAAAGCTAATTTATTGAAAGTTGCTAAAGCACTTGGTTTCATCCAATTTTGAAACTGTGGCCAAGTTGAAATATCTGGAATATTAGTTTCATTATAACCATTTGGAAACATTTTGTACCAATTTGGTGGTGGAACAATCTCAGTGTAATTATATTTGGTTTTAACAAATCTGTTTTTATCAGTACTCCAGTTAATTCCCTTTTCAGTCAAAATCACAGTCTTGTTTGCCGATGTACCATTTACAGCTTGGAAAGCTGTTGAGTACGTGTCATTAAATAATGAATTTGCTATCAATCCACAAGGATAGATTTTGACACCATCTCTGTCACTCAAAGGTTGACAATTTTGACCTACAGTGTTTTTGATATCGTCTAAACTTGCACTTTTTCCATTCAATTGATCCTCACTAAAAGATTTGACATATCTTCTATGATTTGCATGAAAGTTATGTAATCTGTAATAGAGATATAATGGTCCTTTTATTTCCTCCAACACTTGAAATTGTATTTGACACACCTTTCTCTCATCTTCAAATTGCTGTGATGAGTCATTAGTCAATTTCCAAGCAAAACTTGGTTGATAATCATAGAAAGATTTTCTATAATTGTAACTTGTATAATTTTCAGGAATAGTAGACCAAGTATCATAATTTGCTAAGTTTTCACATTGCGAATAATCAATAGTGATATCCTCAATTCTATCTGATGCATACCACATCGCAGCTCCAAGTGGAACGAATACTATTGCAATTGCAATCAACAAGGGTATAACGGTTTTAGCTGTTAAAACAGGATTATAAGCCTTTAATCTTTGTTGTCTAAATGCATTATCCGATGGTTTTCTACTTCGTTCCTTCTTTTCCACATCTAAAGGTTCATCTTCCGAAGCTGAATCTGAATTATAATTATCATATTGATCATCATCAGGAGCGTTATGATGATTGGTACCTTCTATACCATTGTGTAAATCGTGTATATTATTGTTAGCTAGACCTGCTACTGGTTCCGTGGTATTGTATTGTGTGGTTGTTGCCATTATATTGGCTTATGTGGATGATATTAAAGGGGTATTGATGAGATTATATTTCGTTGTTGTTTAGTCTTGATCTTAAGGAGTTCTCATTCAAAAATAAATTTAAAACCGAGAGTTCCTTTTCTAAGTAATTTTTAACTTTAAACGGCTATATTGAGTGAAACATAACGACCTGAGGTTATGATGAATTTAAAGACACATCGCCTTCCCTGAATTAATTCTATAAGCTAAGTCTATACCATGCTCTCTAGGAAACTGAAGATGTTTACACCATCTATCCTCTAGTAAATTAAGGAATTAATTGATCATTTGATTTGAGAAAATCAGCAACTTTTTCAAAGACACATATTACAACATAATGAACCTTAAACTTTTTGATAAACCATTTTGATAGCTTGACTAATCAGCATCCAAGTTGAAGAATTCATTTGTGATTTTGCAACCAGAATACATCGAGTGTATTACTCAGTTGCATATGGTAGTTCTGAATTGTAATTTTAACGGCCGTTGGTCTGATAACATTTAGATCTGGTGATTTTGTGTGAGATATCTCTGACTTTTATTGATGAATTTAGTAAATTATAAAAATAGAAGCAAGAACAGCAGACAAAAGACCAATTCAGTTGACCCCAAACCTCAATTTTTGAAATATCATGTCAGTCAAAATAACGGATAAACAACAAGTTCAAAACTTAATACTAGACAAATACGATTACTTTTTATTCGATTGTGATGGAGTATTATGGTTAGGCGATCATTTATTACCATCAATTGAAGAAACTTTAACATATTTAAAACAAAGAAATAAGACCGTTATATTTGTAACCAATAACTCAACAAAATCGAGAGATGATTATTTGAAAAAATTTGCTAAAATGGGAATAACAGGTATTAATAAGTCTGAAATATTTGGATCTTCTTTTGCTAGTGCTGTTTACATTGATAAAATATTGAATTTACCTAAAGATAAAAAAATTTGGGTCTTGGGTGAAGAAGGAATTGAAAAAGAATTAAAAGAATTGGGTTATACTACAGTTGGAGGAACTGATCCCAAATATAGTGAGAATGGAATTGTATTTGATCCAAATACTCCATTGTTAAATGAGATAGACTCCAACGTAGGATGTGTTTTATGTGGTTTATGCTTCAACATTAATTACTTGAAGTTGTCAATGACAATGCAATATCTTATAAAAGACAATAAGAGTATACCATTCATTGCAACAAACATAGACTCGACTTTTCCATCTCATGGAAAATTATTGATTGGTGCTGGTTCAATTATTGAAACTGTATCATATGCTAGTGGTAGACAACCAGATGCTATATGCGGTAAACCAAATCAAAGTATGATGAATTCAATTAAAGCTCAGTTGCCTGGCTTAAAAGAACACCCAGGTAAAGGTTTAATGATTGGAGATAGATTGAATACAGATATGAAATTTGGCAAGAATGGTGGATTAGATACTATGTTGGTTTTAACAGGTATTGAAACAGAAGAGAGAGTCAAGTCGTTAGATGCTAATGAATCACCGACCTATTACATTAATAAGTTGGGTGATATTTATGAGTTCACTCATGAGAAGTAAAAAGGAAATATTTCATAGATATTATAGAGCAAACTAATAAGTAATATAGACTTTCAATTTAATTAGGCTCTCCAATATTGAGCTAAACTATGTAGTCTATCAATGACAACAGGTAAAAAAGCATTCACACTGTCATTAATTAAATTTTGAAAATGTAATATACTTTCTTCTTCATTCATACCTAAACAAAATTTTTCTTCCACTTTTTCAATAACTCTTGTTGGATCAATTTTAATATCTGGAATATTAGCATTCATCATTAATTGAAAAAGATTTAAAATCAAATTTGAATTTTTTCGTAATGTTTGATAAGTTATAAAACAATAATTTTTAAATATATTATAATTTTCATGTTGTAAACCACCCATTCCGTCTATAACTTGTATTGGTAATTTCATAAGTGGAGGAAAAGGTTTGGGATCTCGACCCAAAATATAGCCGAAATCTGCATGCCAAAATTTTCCATTGGGTGATAGTAATAAATTATCAAGATGACGATCTCCTACACCTAAGATATACGTTATAACACAGTATCCAGCACATGATTTGACATAATTATCCATTAGTATAGGTGATACCCCAAGATCCGATGTTACAGTTTGTTTTGGTTGTTTAGGAATTTTTGATGAATCTGTAATTGATGAAGAATTCAAAACACTTTTAGAAATTGGTTCAACTATTTGTTGATCATGACTATGTAGTCTCAAATAGTTTAGTATACCATTGGTTGAAATTTGTGGGGATTGGTCAGTTGATGAAGTGGTTGCAATTGTAGTAGCTGTATTATTATTTGAATTTGTGTTGATTTGAGTGTTTTTAGACAAAATCGAATCCAAAGTTTCATTAGGCACAAATTGGATTAAACCTGCAATGGGACTAGTTGCTAAAATCTTATACGGAGTTAATTTCAAATCTAAATTTTCATTCTTTAATAATTGGTCCATAAGATTCAAAATTTGAATGACTAATTGATCTTGTCTCAAGTCATCACCAATTTTAAACATTAAAGGATATTTACCATATTTTTTAGATTTCTGTCCAAATATTTGTGAAGTTGTATGTTGATTACCAGATTTTTTTTTAGTTTCAACGGTCTTCAATGTTATTTTGAGTGGTGCTAATGAAGATTTAAAAACAGATGATTCTTCAGGGTAACATCCACATACCATTATTGTTGGATCCAATGGTAGTGGAAATGGTTCTGGAAATCTATTCAATTCGTTTGTGGTTGCTGATAAATAATCCCTTAAAAATTCTACTTTTTTTGCAGTTGCTTCATTCTTTTTGAATGAAGATCTAATCAATTCCACAAGATTCGTCAATTTTTTAATAAACCAAATTTGTCTTTTCAAATGTTTGTAGTAAGGTAATTTATGTTCATGACAATATATCTTCAAGCATTCAATATACTTATTTAAAATAATTCCATAAATCGATTCAATATTACCCTGTACAGCATTAAGTTGATCTTCATTTTCTACTTTCACATACCAGTAGAAAAAGTTTCCTAATATTTCATTTTCCACAGCTGATTCAATTAAAAAATTAGCCAATGGTAACTTCATACAATCCAATTCAGACTCTTCGCTGCTTTCACCATTTAAATCTTGATAAATTAATGCCTCATATTTCAATGCTTGAACTAATTGTAACAAATATAATAACAATTCTTCACTACTTGCCAATCTTAATCTTTCAACAGCTAATTTTCTTAAATAACATACATTATCAAAAATTTTTTGAAAGCTAATCTCATCATCTTTTAATTTAAGATCTGTCTTTAATAAATTCTCATTATTTTCATTCTTGATAATGGATTTACCAAGAACATAAGGATTGAAATAATTACCTAAAAGTTCTAAAGCATCACCAATTTGAATTTTATCTACACTCCAATAAAGAGGTAAAATTTCTTTAAAAGTATGATCTAATTCATATTCATTTTCCCAACTTATAGATTTTAAAAATTTAGGTAAAAACAGTTTTGTTGTAGTTGATTTTGTTGTAATTTCATTTGAATTTATTTTACTAAAATAATAACGAAATTTCCACATTAAATTTTTTTCATAATCACTTAATTCTGCATTTGATGGTTTTAATAAAATTTTAGTTAATTCATCTCTTAATTGTGGTGATGGTTTTAAATCTTTATCAATTATTGAATTATTGTTTATATTTCTTTCTAATTTGTGAAATTTCAATTCTATTGGATCTTCTAAATTGATATTATTGGTATTAGGTTGAGTTGTATTATTAAGTGTTGCAGAATTTAATGAAGTAATTTGAAAATCAGGGTCATGAATTTTGGGCTTGAATTTATCTTGTGATGTTGATTTTGGGATATCTATTGAATTTAAAATTTTACTCATTGTATTTATGGGAACGGGAGCAATATTAGGTTCAATAACTGGCTCAATTTTCGGTATATCAAATGTTATATCTGAAAATACGATTGGAAATTCAAATTGTGGTAATTCGACGTATAAATAATAATCATATTTTCGACTTGTATCATACGTATTACTTGATATTAGATTGTTAATTTTGGGTAAGGACATTTTATCTAACCAATTGATTCTGGGATACTCTCCATTTTCATACTTTATCAAATCTTTCTCAAGATCAGTCAATCCAATTTGATCTCTATAATTTATATTTTTTTCATTTTGTTCCAAAACTGTTTCATCCATGTTCGTGAATATAGGAATTTTTTGGGATCCACATCTTAAAGTAGATGTATTAAAATTAAATAAACTCATAAATCCATAACCAAACATTTCAGGTTTAGTATCAATAATTTCCCAAATTGAAAATTTCAAATAAGAATCATAATCAATTTGATCATAATTTATTGATAATTTTAAATGTTGATTCCATAATCGTTTTTTATTATTAAATGATTGATAAGTTGTTTGAATTGGTATACTTATTAAATTATTATTTTTACCATCAAATACTTCAATTTTAACAAATAAATCTGAATACTTATAAATATTTGATAATTTTTTAAATACTGAAGGATCTTCAAATTTTTGAGATAATTTTGCTAATTTTAATTCAGAATTAGGTATAGTTGATTCTAAATAACATATCTTTACAATTATTGGTTGTTTTAAATCTTTCGAGAGTCCAAATGTTGTTGATATTTTAGTTTTGGAAAGGGTTGAGTCTGATGGTTGGTGCGAAATAGTGGTCATATCATTGAGTCACGATTGTGGACTGTAAACATAGGTTGGATAAATAGAAATGGTTTCAATAATGGTTTAAACCTTATCAGAAAAAGCGGTAAATGCTACCAAACTAACCACAGAATCTGTATCAAATGTTACCAAATGAACGCTCGAGTCCCTTACAGATATACTAGACATTAAAATCGTATATTCTATGGATTTAATTAAAGCTATTTATTTTGACCAAACCAAAAATAATCATCTTTATCTTTCTTTTTAGTTTTAAAGTTGGATGAAGAACTATAACCGTCAGACATACTATCATCACTCCCACTTTCATCATCATCATCATCATCACCATCAGTATCGAAATTATAAAATATAGGTCTAGGCTTTTGATGTTGTTGCTGTTGTTGTGATTGATGAGACGTTGCCGATGATCCATTTTGTCCATTTGATAAAGTTGAATAGAATTGTATTGAATTTTTTCTTGATCTATTATGTTTTGCTCTTGGTGGTGATACAGATTCTGGAGAATTCGAACCGGAAATTTCACGTCCTGGACTATAATTATGATTAGCTTTGTGATTATTATGATGATGATTATTGGATTTGAAAGCTAACAGAATATTTTCTTTTGAACTACGATGATTACTATTATTATCACTTATATCTTCACCTGGTTCATGATCACTTTCAGATTCATCACTACTTTCACTAACATCATTACTATGATTTGAATTTGATATTAATTTTCCAAAAGTTGGTAATTGATTCTGAGATCGTTTTTGTTGAAAAGTTGATGAAAATAAAGGATTATTTGGTCTCTTTTTATTTAATGATCTTGCTCTATTTAAAGTATCCATTGGTGATGCTCTTGTCGTGGGGATTGCAGAAGCAGCAGCGGCGGCTGAAACTGATGCTGATGCAGAAGCTGATGCTGCAGCTGCTATGGACATAGATAGAGAACTTGGTTCATTCTCCTTTATAATATCCATTTCATCCACTACACCATCACCAATTGAATCGATTGACATGTCTGATTCGTTTGATCTTACTCTATTAATTACTTGTGGGAAATAAGAATCTTTTGTATGATGAGCAACATAAACTGATGAATTTGGATTTGAACTTGATCTATGTCTATTTTGTAATTGTGATACATATTTTGGTAAGTCTGTTGTGGAATTTTCTGCAGATGAATTTGCCGATCTATTGAATTGAGCTAAATTAACTTGTGAATTAACTCTAGAATTTATTTTATGTATAGGGATTTCAGAAGTATTTGAATATTTTAATTTTATTGGTTGTACTGACTCGTTACTTAATATTTTTGATAAATCGATAACTGAGTTGGATCTGGTGGGTGCTGAATTTGGTGAAACATCAGGACTAATTTGTTTTGAAGGTGGATGTGTTATATCAAAATTTCTTCTAAATGATTCATCATTCATTACTTTTTCCTTGAATTCAGCTTTAATATTAAAATGTCTTTTATTCGGTACCCAATCTTTTGCAGCTGGACATAAATAATTATTTCGTATTGGTGGTTTTCCATCAGCACTTTTAGACGCTGAAGTTGATTCAATTTTGAATGAAGCTCTAGGTTTATATTCGTCTTTTATATGTTCTTCTTTTGGTTTATTTAGTAATTCATTTTTTTTGATAAAATTAGTTTTATAATATACAATATCACTTTCTAAGTTTAAAACAGTATCAACGCCCTCTTCTTTTGTAATATTTAAAGCATCTTGTTCCATTTTCCAATAAAAATTTTTCGGATCATATTCATCTTCTATATCTTCTATTTCATCTTTTTCTATCCTTTTGGCAAAATTTATAGTAGCGCTTGGAATTTCTTCAAATATAGGATGATTAATAAAATATGACATAAAATTATTTATCATATATCCATGAGATACTATTATTATGATATCTTGGTTTTTGATATATGAAGGCTTATCATAAGTTGCTAATAATTTTTGAAAATATTCTTTACTTCTTGCTTGATAATCTGTATAACTTAAATCAGGACCATTATATTGACCTAATGAAATAGTTGGTCTAAAATTTGAACATGCATTTTTATTCTTTAACGTTTTAAGGTTAGGAGTATACATGTTATATGCATCGTTTGAATCAATAAATGGTGGTTTATTCTCCATTTTGTCATGAACCCATTCACTTAGTGCAAAATCTCCTAATAGCTGAAACCTTACTTTATAATTGGGGAATAATTCACTAAATTTTGATTTTAGTTCAGTTATTAAAATATCAGCTGTTTGACAACATCTCAAATAAGGACTAAAATGAATGAATACATTTTTCCTTAATGAATTTTCTTTATCTTGAAAAGTATTAGTTGTTGAACAAATATCATCTACTACTGTTTTAATTTGATCTATTCCTGATTCTGCTAATGAAGGATCATATGGTTGATAATCTGGTATTATGGGTTTAGCTTCTGGATTTTGTTTTAATGCATGATCTATTCGTTCGGCATGACGTAGGAAATATAGTTCTGTCATGATTTAACGAATATAAAGAAATTAGTTTATATTATATTTTGCTTGTAATGCTGAAGTATATATGTCATTATCCTTATGGGACGTGTTTTGAGATGCAAAATTGGAATTTTTAAATATGAAATTTGCAAAGTACCGAATCTTATGTGATTTTCGAGAATGATTCAACTTGTTCCTTGGATGCTTGGTTATGTATTAAATGGTTTGGGTTATTACTCCGAAATCTTTAGTTGTAGGTTTTATAATGATCTTAACGGTTGAAATGTCAAGAAAAGAAATAATATGTTACTTTTTAGAATATCTTTTCGTAAATGAAATATGCTTGTTTTCTTTTTAAACTTTTAATAAAATGATAAGGTACACTTTGACAAATGGTGAATGGTGTAGTTGATCCAACTTTGATGAAATAACTTCTTGATCCTTTTGATGTTATGAAAAAAAAAAAAAGCGTTAACGATTTGAATATGAAAATATGATGTAACCAACAATCTAAATTTACTAGCTTAAAATTTAGTGTAAATAGTGTACAAAATTGGACATTCTATTATATTAAAATATCGACAAACGGTAAAAGAGGGTAGATAACGAGAAAACCGGGTTACGATGGCGAAATGCTATTGAGTATTCTTTCATATAGCTCTAGGCCGTTGTCTTGAACTCAAGTAATTAAATTCTCAAGTTAACATGTAATAATTCAACACATCATTAAATTTTAAGTCGATCGAGTAATGTGTTTGACTTTACCTATTTTTACGTAAATGAAAGCAAAACAACAACCGTTTGCAAGATTTACGAAAATGACAAGTCTTGAAAACGTCTTCGAGCCTTCGAAACATGGCTTCCATGTATTGCAACGGTATTAAAATTTGATTTATCACCTTATGAAAGCATAGAAATTTAAACGGTTTTGAGATTTCCTCTATAACAATTCTTAACCGAAGAAGAAGAAGAAGTTATCATAAATCAAAATGATGTCATTATGCATTAAATCCTGTTGAAAAAAATATTTTATTTTTTTAGTCTATCAAGTCAAACTCCTCGAGGCAAATTACTTCAATGTCGATTTGATTATAAAAACCAATACAGTTCTTCAAGCATGATTTATCTTTTTCAACAAAAAGTGAAGACTTCTTTCGAGGTATCGTAGAATAAGTTGAATAAGTTGTCACCAGAGAGGATGGTGTTCTGCGTAATTGAAAGATTTCGATAACTAAGTGTCTGTATTAATGTTCATAAACTTATCTTACAGCTTAATACAACTATATTCAACTATGATCAAACGTCAATTCGATATTCAGACTTGTTTATTGATATTGATTGCATAAGAATGAAAATTTATCGTCCTATTACCGTTGAATAACTCGACCCGACTATCTCCTGTATTCCACATATTTAAGCATCGGTCAAAATCGGAAAGAAAGATTTGTTCAGCCAAAAATTTAAGATTCGAACTCGCGATATCCAATTTCTAAATTTCAAGTAGGCCAAAGTTTAAGCGAGAATTCAACAGAAAAAATAAAATTTTCTCTGATTTTTATCCAAGTTGATTAATCATACATTCAAATTCAATTCTTCCAATTGTTCATCTAATTTTGCAACTCTTTCCTTTTTTCTTTTAGAACTTCTTTGTTTATCATTAATACTATTTAATGTATGATGATATTGATTCAGACTTTCATCATCATCATCAAAATATTCATAATCTTGAGTAAGTGAACTTCCATAAGAATATTCATTTTCAGGCAGTTTCAAAACATCTCTTACTGATTCATTATTCACTAATTGCAGATGTAACCCAAATGAAAATAACCATTTTAAATGTCTTAATCTTATGTATAAATACCATGAATTTACTTTGATTATTCTATATTTTGATAATTTAATGTAAGATGAATCCATTATTTGTTGAGATAACTCTACTCCTTCTTTTGTTCCTTTGTAAACTTGTTCCCTTTCAGTATTGTTTGTATATATCCTTATGGTGTTTAGAATGTTTCTAAACACTGAACTTATTTCTTTTTTGTCTTTCTTGGAAACTTTCTTAGATGATAAATTAAGTAGTCTAGTAAGGATGGAACATAACGTTTCTTGCTCATAATATGGCGCATTCAAATTATACTCTTCATCTTCTTCTTCATTTCCATTACTTTCAACCTTTTCAACTCCATAATCATATAGTTCATAGATCAATGCTATTACTTTACCCGCCGCTTTGGCAATGTCTCTATTCTCGTCATTGTCTAATAATGGTACTAACCTTATCATTAGGTCCTCCATTATTTCATTTAAATATGAACCTTTTTTCATCAATGTCAATAGACACCCAACACCATTTAATGCAGATGTGGCAACCGAAGCTTCAGCTAAAACTTTTGAGGTTGCCTCATTAACTAGTCTCTTATCCAAGTTTTTATCCGTTATAAATGTAGCATGCTCTCGATCTCCCAGTTCAATTTGTTTTTGTAAAGTCGTTGCACTCGCACTATACCCTTCTGCAATTTCCATCAATAATGAAACTTTATCATCGATTCCAAAACTTGAGGAATCATTGTACAATATTAATGTCAATGTCGTATACCCAATTATAATATTTGATTTATTTTCTGATGTTACGATACTATTCACAGGTCCTTGAATTAATTGTTGAATATGACTTAAAAAATCATTTGATATTAATACTCCAAATTCTTCAATATCAGAACAAATTAATGCAATCACAGATTTAAATAAATATAAAAATTCCAATTCACTTCGATAATTACTATTTGTAAATTGATTTATTAATATTGAAACAGTTTCTTCATCAACATAATTCAATTTATTTCCAATATTTTCTTCATTATATATTACAAGTGGTTTTGAAATTATAATTTTATATAATTGAGTCAATAATAATTCCCTAGATTGAGAACTTATATCACTTCTTGAAAATGTTAAACTTGTAATAATATCTTTTATATTTGAATTTTCTTGAATTCTTTTATTATTTAATTGATGAGCTTCAAATTGTCTTCTATCTTTTGAACTTATTCTATCTTCTTTACCTACTTCTCCCATATCTTGAGTATTTAAAGCAGTTAGCTTCTCCCTTAATATTTCTTCAATTTTTAATAATTCATTTTCATCATAATCACTTTCATAATCTGAATCATCTGATCTCATTGGAGTTCTTGATCTTGATTGATTTCTTGATGATGAATTGGATAATAATCCACCATCTCTATCTAATTTCTTTCCTTTAAATAGCGACCTCTGTGACATAGCCAATAGTTTTGCCTTCTTTTCCTTGTTTCTGCTGTGAAGGAATAGCAAAATTATCATTTTATATCATACATCTTTTGACATTTTGTGTCATCAAAATATTTAGAATATCAGTCATCTACAAATCTAAGTTAAGCACTATAGAGTACGAAAGAAATTAAAATTGTTTTACCATGTCAATCCCTCGAGTCGTATAGTGAATTTTGTGCTTGCGACCTAATTCATACCATCCTCTTACATATATGAGAGGCATTACGCTTAGAAATATATGGAAACACAGTAATATATCATCATACTACTTAAGATCTCTTGGTAGCCATTATCACCTAAATCTGACTATTATGAAAAGTCCTATAATACAACAACAAACTCTTATATTTCAGATTGAGTCTTTGTTGAATGCTTTTTCTAGTTCGTAAATCGTTTATTAAACAAGTGTTTATATCGTCTTTCTTTAAAAAAATATCTCTGTAGGTAACACATAAACTTTATCACCATTTTCTCTAATAGTTGACTTATTTTTATCCAATTGCAAGCTTTTTCTCATATCAAATGCATCAATATCATTATCTAGTTTATTTCTATCATCAGGCATTGTTTTTCCATAATATCCTATAACTCTTCGATAAATACTATAACCTAATTTTTCATATAATTTTCTTCCTAATTCATTGGTGACTTTAACAAATAAATCTATAAATAACGTTTGTTGAACTTCTGATATTTTTTCTAATTGTAAACATAATTTTGATGCTAAATTTATTCTTCTATAATTTTGATTTATTGTAACAGCTGTTATATGAGTATGTAATTCATTTTTGGACAAACTACCTTCCGTTTTAGCCATCATATACCCACTTATTACTTCTTCTTCGTTATTTGTCGATTCTGTTGATTTGTAAAAAAGATTAGGCCATGTATTCAAATATTGTGAGTAGAATGATATATTAAAATTTTCAGTCAATGGATCTAGGTTGACTTGGTTGATGTTGAATAAATCTTCCAATTGGAAAGGCTTTATCGACGTCATAATTATTTAAAATAATTATCTAAAAAGCGGGAGGTGTAATAAATATAGCTAACTTCACAGTGGTCTGATTTGAAAGTGATAGAGTTGTGTTATGTGTTACACTAATACTCAAAAGAAGATTGTATGATCGTTTACTCAAAACCGTGGAAAATGGTACAAAATCGAAATCTGAAGAGGAATTAAAAAAAAGAAAATTTCAAACGAAATAAAAAATGATATCATTAGAATTAGCCATCAAATAATTAAAAGTAAAACTTACATTCAACACTCATATCAAATATGTACGGAGGAGGTCAACCATCAGAAGAGCAAAAGAAATTACAAGAACAATACGCTTATGACACTTTAAAATTTGCAGGATTAATTGCTGGTGCATTATGGGTTAGTCCTTTAATTTTTCACTACATTCAAAAACAATTTAAATAAAAGTGGTTTTTAATAGAATTTTCAAAATATTTTTTTACTGTAAATAATTCATTATAATATACATATCAGTGTAACTAGTCACTATCATCATTCAAATCAATCAATAATTGTTCCCTTAATTGACCAATTTTAGAAGCTAAATTTAAAAATTCCATTCTTTCACTAATTTTTAAAGCTGCAGCAAGTGCTTTATCAGTTTTAATTAATTTAACAATACTAAATGCCTTGTTTAAATTTGAATTTTTACAACTTTCTCCAAATAATTTAAGTAATGATTTATCAAAAATCATACTATAATTTTGAAGTTTTGATAAAATTTCTTCAGATTCTTGATCTTGTGGTTCTTCTTCTTCAAAATTTTGTAATGTATCATTCAACATTTTACCCATAGTTAATGATCTTACAAATAATTCTTCTTCATTTTGTTCTATTTCTTGATCTTCTTTTGCATCTTTACCATTTAATTTTGTAGGAATTTCAATTTCAATTTCAATAGGTAATGGTAATGGGAAACCAGGGAATTTATTACTGTTTTTCAATATTAAACAATTAAGATTGTCATTCATTAATCCTAATGGCCAACATGACCAGTTTTTCTTATTTTCATTTGTTCCATATTCTGTAATTTTTTCAACACAATTTAAAATAGGTATCCATTTAGCATTTCCAGTTTCTCTCCAAGATTGTAAAATTAGTAAAGTATCGTCATGTCCAGATACTATACAAGGATCACCAAATTCATTGAAAAATATACCTTTGATTAAATTTAATGTTGATCCATTTGTTGATTCTTTCAACGGTACTATCGAATTATGTTGTATATATTTGTAATCTTGCATTATGTCAATTATTGAGTACGAATAAACATTATTCGTTAGTTGATTTATAGTGAATATTATATTATTTGAAGACGCTGCTAAGGTAACAATTGGACTAGTTTTAATGACATTTAGACATAATCCAAATTGATTGAAAAATCTCAAATACCCAAAGTTTGTTCCAACAACAATGGTATTATTATTAGATTTTGAATTACTTATGACAATACTCGTTATATATTCATCTTTCAATAAAGGTATTTTCTTTTCCCATGAATCCAATCCACTATCATTTAAATTATTATGAGATTTATAAAAAATTAAACCTTTTGAACTTTCAGATAATATTATAGATCTATGATTCAATGAAGCCAAATCAAAATTTTGATAATCTGTAAAATGATATTCATTATTTATTGATCTATCAAAAAATGAAACAGTGATGGAATTACTTGTTGATTTTTCTTTATTTATTACAATCCATGCATATCCAATATTATTCATTGTCAAATATCTTCTATCTGTTGTTTCACCTAAATTAACAAATGGTGTAGAACCTGGCGAATACGGTATTATTTTGGTTGAAGTCGGTGTGGTGACGAAAGATGGTTGGGGAGTATTTGATTTATGTCTTTTATGATGACCATTCGAATATCCATTGGAATGTCCATTAAGATTACCATTCGAGTATTTATTAGGTGGTTCATTAATATCATCATCATCATCTAAAATCGAGTTGTATCCATCGTCATCCTCATCGATAAATACACGTTTGTTACCCAATGGCTCCTCATTTAAATTTTCACGACCAACCGCTTCCTCTTTATCGCTTACCTCTTCATCATCTTCACTTGCAAATTCATCGATGAATAAACTAGCCGCTGACAAGGCTCCATCACTTTTGACCACATCTCTAAATCTTAAAACATCAGCATGCGTGGTTCCTATAAGAAAACTTGATTTATTTTCCCATTCTATATTTAATGGAAATGCTCCATCTTTTAATTCAAAGTTATCCTGATGAATTAAAGCCTTACTTTCAAAATTAAAAATTTCATATTTTTCCATAGTCAATATAGCTAATCTACCATCTTTTAGATCAAAATCTATAATTTTTGAGTCAGCCTTGAATGATTTGACTAGGGCCCAATTCTTTTCTCTCTCATAAACTTCAACTTCATTATTTATTGATGGTAAAAGTATATATTTTCCATCTTTACTCCATTGAGTTTTTGAAGTATATAACTCATCTTTATCCTCTTCGTAATCAAATTTAGTCGTTGAAGTATTGATCTTAGGTTCCAAGACATTATTAAATGTATGTATAAGGTTTAATTGTTCACCAAACACCGAGTATACTTGTACTGATCCATCTGATAAACTTATACTTGATAATTCACCCGCTTGATCATATGCAATATTTAATAATTGATCTGGTATATCAATAATACTTGTAGTTCTATCCTCATTCTTAACATCTATCACAAAAAGCTTATTATCATCTCCACCACATAATATTCTATTACCCAGATTAATGAATTTTAAATCTCTTAAAGATAATTCTGTTCTATAAATTACCCCATTTGACTTTTCTTCAACTAAATCTATAAGTTCTAATTTACCATCCAAAGTAGTTACTGCTAGGTTAGATTTATTTACAGCTATTGCTGTTATATTTTCCAATGTATCTATTGAAACTGCCTGGGAATTTAAATCATTTAAATTCACCAATTTTGTTACTCCTTCACTATTCACTATAATTAATCTATCTAATTGATCATGGTAATATAGGTATGAATTACCATCTGAAAATAGTGAAATGACTTTAGATGACATGATGGAGACAGTGGTCGGGTTGTTCAAGTATCTCTATAATTTGTAAATGATGTAAAATCAAAAAGTAAATAATAAAGAGTGTATCGCGTTGTGAAAAGTTCCTGTATATAAATTTCTTGAATCAGATTTTCAAATTATAGACGCGTTTAGATCTTAAATTTGCAGCCAAAAGGTAATATTATCAAGCTATACAAAGATGAATCAA
Organism: Lodderomyces pseudojiufengensis; assembly: GCF_024610245.1. Classification (NCBI taxonomy): domain Eukaryota; kingdom Fungi; phylum Ascomycota; class Pichiomycetes; order Serinales; family Debaryomycetaceae; genus Lodderomyces; species Lodderomyces pseudojiufengensis. The sequence continues at coordinate 404,487 of NW_026261539.1, forward strand.
GGCGAACCAAAAGCCATGAATACCCTCAAACCAGTTGTATTGCACAAGAGTGTTTAATGAGCATGCATGAGAACTTGTTGCAGGTAATTCCTTTATAACTCAACTACTTAAGACTACGGTGTCGCCTACTGCTTTGAATCACATCTGCATCTTTAGATTTAATTGAACCAGCGTAGCATATCTAAATTATGCTCGACAATTGAATTTCAGATCTGTTACTACACAATTCAATTTTCATAATTGTCATGAGAAATTTATCACGAATTTTGAACTCCAATATTGCTAACTAAGATTAAGTCTCACCATACATACGCGCTACTAAAGAAATTCAAGAAATTAGTCTTTATATTCTTTATAATATGTTTAATAAATCAATAGTTTATCCACAATATACCTCCATAGATGCAATTATGTCATCAGTGACCATAGATGATGAAAATTATTGGCACCCTACATATTATTCCTACAATGCTATAAGTAAAAACTCAAAAGACATTTCAAATAATAGTGAAAATTATAACATAATGGATAAACTAATGATTCCTAGGTCAATCAAATTAAAAGAATTGAAATTAATTCCTGCGCCATTACCTGCTTTGCATCATCATAATTATGATACTTTTGTCATCAATAATTCAAAATGTATTTGGTTGAAAGAACTAGAGACTCAATATCAATACTTAGAGTCATTGGCTGCGAAAGTTGTTGAAAATATATGTATAGTTATAAAACATGCTTGGAAATATAATAAAGAATTACACGCTGAATATGCACAACAATTCTTGATTTTATTCAAATCAATATTTGATGAAATTAAACCAATAGATTGTTCATTACAAATTCAAAGAGTATTAATCAAAATATATGACGATGTATATTTCAACAGATATGTTCAAAATATAATCAATAACTTATTTTTAGGTTTGGATAATTCAAATCTAAGGTTATTAATCTTAGGTTTATTGATTGAAGAATATCATTATCTTTTACCTGAATTTGAATTTGTTTTAGGTATATGTAGTTTGGGTTTGGAAATTATGAGAATAAAATTATTTGAAACTAGCCCATTGAAAAATATTAGTGGAATATATAGTGATATTTATTCAAATTATAATTTGAATTTTAATTTGAAAGATAAGATTAAAAATAAAGATTGGAAACCATCTAGAAGAATTGTTAAGTTTACCAAGGTATCAAGTATAAAGTGAATTTAGAAATTAAAATGTATACTGCCAACAATCATTGAATTGATGCCTTTTACTTGAATGCCATATAAGAACTCCATCTTAAGATAAAGTACCTCATTAAATTTAACTCAACAACAACGCCATTGTGAATTATGTTTTTGAAATTTTCAATGTCAAAAAATCCCTCAAGTGTTAATAATACTAGGCTATTGCTGAAAATTACTTTAAATAGATCTTCCATTAAAATAAAAAATTTTCGTGATTTTCTCTTGTTACTAAGTAATAATTTTCGAGCTAAATTTAAATTACTCTGAAATGCAGTAATCATTTAGAAGCAGAGGTCATTTCATACAGATGAAAAAAAATGGAAAAGAATGATTTAGACAAGGGCGGTGGAACTGATTGAAAATTTTTCTCTTTTTCTGCTTAAGCCTCTTAAAAGTTTTGGCTGCAAAATTCATAGAGAGCGAATAAAAATAATTTCTCGTAAATCTATGCTTCTATGCAGACTTACAACTTAAGAATATGGGGCACATTTTTCATCGAATTGACCTCAAATATTCCTTGTATGTTGATGTGATAATGTCTTAGAAATCAGTGCTAATATTTGCCATTACATTGCAATTCAAAACACGAAAATGAGTTAGTTCAAAAGCATTTTACTTTTGAGGGAATAGTTTGAATTCACAAAAATAACGTAGGGCTGTGACGAATCAAGTAAAATTTTGAGAGATTTTATTTTTCTAAGTTATACAATAGATGAAAAAATTTGCGTTTTTAACTAATATACAATTCGTAATCTGATTTACGTCAATGATTGTTTAAATTTGAAACTTCCTTTCTTCCTTCGAGATTTTTTTTCAAAACCTGACCTATATCTAATGTTATCTCTAATGTTATTGAATTAATTATGCTAGAATTACTAGTAATGTTAGTGATAAAAGTTTGTCAAAGCTTTGGCTCATACTTGATTGAACTTAAGAAATTAATTTCATTTCAGTAATTGTTGTTTATACTTCATGAGAAGTGTACCTTATTACAAGACTTAAAATTCATTATAACTGCAAAATAAATCCCTCATAGATAATGTTTCTTTACAATGTTGTTGATTCATACATAAAGTTTTAGTGAGATCTGCATTTACTATTGTAAAACAATTTTAACATTTGATACATTTGAGAAATTTAAAAATTATATCGACAAAAATTAGGGGAAAATTTCAAAAGCACGAAAAATACATTTTAATCAACAGTATCCATATTAGGTATATCAATCCAAATTATTTTTTATCATCATTTAGATCAATGATAATGGCTTTGTTTGAAGTTCGAGATGATTAAAATAATCAGGATTATATAAGATGTTTCAGATCTGACTTTTTTTAACCATTTTTTCTTTGGAGGCTTTTTTTTTTTATACTAAACTTACAACCAAATCAAATCTAAATTATAAGTCAGCACCAGTCAAACCTCAGTAGTATATGTCAATAAAAGATTTTAAAGATGATACATTGGACATTTCATCAATAAACGATAGAAACGATCAATGCAGTATCAATACATATGATGAAATTAATTTAGAAGAAGCTGAATTACAAAATGAAGAAAATGAAATTATTGATGAAACAAATCAATCTATTCATAATAAAAAACCTACAAAGAAAAAACCATGGAAAGAAATTTTTTTATTAAGTTTTAGTTCATTAGGTGCAATTTATGGTGATTTAGGTACTTCACCTTTATATGTTTTAAACACTATTAAATATCCAACTTCACCACCAAATAAAGATGATATTTATGGAGCAGTTTCATTAATTTTTTATTTATTTACAATAATTGTAATTTTCAAATACGTTTGTATAGTGTTGGTCATTGGTCCAAATGGAGAAAGTGGAGGAGCAGTTGCAATTTATGCTAAAATTGCAAGATTTTTACAAATTGGTCCAAAGGGAGTTACAATTCCTGGTGGATCAAATGATATACTGGATTTACAATTATTATCAAGAACTGATACTACTACTTCATCAATTTTTTCTGTTAGTTCAAGAATTGAAAAAATTAAACAAAATCCTGGATTAATTAAATTTGTTCAATATTTCATTTTAAGTCTTTGTTTTTTAGGTTGTTCTTTGGTTATATCAGATGGATTATTAACTCCAACTACTTCAGTATTGAGTGCAATTGGTGGTATTCAAATTGCTGTTCCTTCATTCAATCAAGTCTTGGCTGTTTCAGAAGTAATATTGATTTTTTTATTTATTATTCAACAATTTGGATCAAATAAAATTGGATTCATATTTGCACCTATCATTTTTCTATGGATGATTGGTTTAATGATTTGTGGGATTTATAATATTGTAAAATATCATCCATCAATATTTGCTGCTTTATCTCCATTTTATGCCATTAAATTCTTGAAAAATGGTGGGATCGATTTATTTAGTGGTGCTATGCTTAGTATAACTGGTACAGAAGCTATGTTTTCAGATATTTCACATTTTGGAAGATTACCTGTTCAATTAACCTTGGGTTCATTTGTTTATCCTGCATTAATGTTTTGTTATTTAGGACAAGGTGCTTATATTGTTGAACATCCAGAAGCTTGGGTTAATTCTTTTTTTTTAAGTTTACCTGGTGGAACTGGTTCAGGAATATATTGGGTCATGTTTGTGTTAGCAACATTATCAACAGTTATTGCAAGTCAAGCTTTAATTTTATCAGTTTTCAGTATTGTTTCACAATTGATTAATTTAGATTGTTTTCCAAGATTAAAAATTGTACATACATCATCACATTATGCTGAAAAAGTTTATATTCCAGTTGTAAATTGGTTATTAATGATTGGTGTAATTTGTACTACCGCTGGTTTCAAAAACAGTAATAATGTTACTGCAGCTTATGGTTTAGGTATTTCTTTAGATTTTTTGGTTACATCACTGTTGATTATTATTTGCATGTTTTATGTATACAAAGCAAATATAATATGGCCAATCTTATTTTTTGCAATTTTTGTACCATTGGAGGTATGTTTAGTTGTTGCTAATTTGAAGAAAGTTGAAAGTGGTGCATGGTTTAGTTTAATGGTTGCTGCTTTATTTATGACATTTTTGTGTGTTTGGAGATGGGCAAGATCTAAGAAGGTAAACCATGAATATAGTCAAAGAATTAAAATTGGTGAAATATATCCGTATTTCAATGCAAAATCAAACGTTATAACGGTTAATTTAAATTCAAATAATAATGGTGCTGTTAATGAAAACTATACGACAAGGTATAACGAAGACGATGTTGACTCAAGATTCGGTATTCAAAGGTTGCAAAAATATGATGGTATTGGATTTATGTATCTTGAATCAATTTTAGCAATAAGTCCAAATACATTACCACAATTATATGGCAAAATAGTTAAAGATTTTGTCTCAGTACCTGATAATTTTGTATTTGTTGGTATAAGAGTATTATCAATCCCAACCGTCAATGAAGAAGATAGAATTTTGATTGCTCCAATGAAATTAAAAAATCATTTTAAATGTATTTTAAGATTTGGATTTATGGAAAATATACAAATTGAATCTGCTTTAACTAAAAGAATTATTAATAATATTCCAAATTTTGATGTCTCAAAATTACAAAATAAAAACTACCCTATTTTACATTATTTTGAAAATGATTTGATTAAATGTCATCAGCTTAAAGCAAACAACAAAAATAAGTTTTTAAATTTTTGCAAAAGGTTGAAATATGGTGTTAGATTTATTACAATAAATTATCTTTTTAGTCCTTTGAATTCATTAACTCAAGATCACGGTGATTTTGTGAAATGTGATGATGAATCAGAAGAGTTGAAAAATAAAGTGTTTATAGGAGGAGTCACTAGGATATAGCTATAGGTTTATTTATTTATTTCATCGTCATAATTTATAAATTTTTCGCAGCCATTTTTTGTTAATTCTATTCTTTCGAAGTTCAAGCAATTTAATTTACTACGAGGAAAACTCATTAGTCTTTACGGGATTGCAAATGATTAATGCAATTAATATGAATGGTTTTCTGGAAAAGTCACTGTGAATCGATAAATCTTTTATCCAACTTTTTACTGGGGTAGTATATCGAAAACCCAGTTTTACACCACTGTTTTGCTTTAGCTCCCATTTGGTAGTGTTTCAAATGTACTAGTATTACCTAATATCTGAAACACAATAGAAATTTTTTATAATAATGTGGGGTTTCAAGTTCCTCGGTAATGACATAACATTACACAAAACCTCTTAACAGTATAATTATCACATACAAATTTTAAAGTTAAGATTTACCCAAAAAAACAACAACAATTAATGAAAGCTTGTTTTGGGTGAATCAGGTGTCTAGAGTTTGAATAATGGTGGACTATGTAAACATGTTGATGTCGTCGAAAATGATACTAAAATTTCTTCTTTCTCTCGTGCTACGTAATTTAATATACCGACGGTAATATACTTATACATTTTTTTTCCCTTTATAAGAAATTCAAATCTTATGGTGTTAGCAAAATCAAATAATTCTTAAATTAAAGTAAACATTTAATCAATCACAATTTTAACGTTTTTTCAACCCACAAACTCAATTTTGATTCATATATACGCCGGATATACACTGGGCATTTCTTTCATTTCAACTATAGTTTCACTAATAGACCAATATATTTGATTAGCAATTTGTAATTTAGAAATCATTACTAAACTGATAACAAATTCCATCATTTCAAGACTATATTTATTTATTTATTCGAATTATTATCAACTATTTTTCCATAAAGCATAACAGAAACTAATATAATTATACACTTATACAAGTAGATTCTCATAGAACAATATAAATCAATATATCATGTCACTTTCTCCAATAGAAAAAGCAGCTTCAGGTGCATTAGCATCAGCAATTGCCAATACATTGGTATATCCATTAGATTTGAGTAAAGTCTTGATTCAAACTCAAGTCAAAAAAACTAATAAACACAAAGGTTCAACATCATCTTCTTCATCCACAGCATCTTTACCAACTCCACCACAATCAGAATCCGACAATTTCGAAGAATCCATACAAGGTAAAGATGGTTTAAAATATAAAAATACATTAGATGTATTAAAACAAATTTATGCTAAAAAAGGTGTTTTAGGATGGTATCATGGATTATTTTCAACTGTTGTTGGAACAGCAGCTCAAAATTTCTCATACTTTTATTGGTATTCAATAGTCAAAAAAGTTTATGCAAATTTATATAAACATATTCCAAATCATAAAGCTAATACAGCAACTGAATTATTTTTAGGAGCATTAGCAGCAGCAATATCACAATGTTTTACAATGCCAATTGGTGTTATAACAACTCAACAACAAACAGATAAACAACATAAAAATTTATTTCAATTAATTAAAGAAATTTTAGATCAAGATGGTGTTACTGGATTATGGAGAGGTTTAAGAGTTTCATTAGTTCTTTGTATTAATCCATCTATAACATATGGATCATATGAAAGACTAAAACAAATAATATATGGAAATAAAGAATTTTTAGGTCCATTAGAAAGTTTTAGTTTAGGAGTTTTGGCTAAATCTTTAGCTACTGTTGCAACTCAACCATTAATTGTATCAAAAGCAATGATTCAAAAGAAAGCTAAAACAAAACCAGCCGATGGTGGTCATAATAAAATTGCAGAAAAATATCATGAAGATGAAGATGATGAAGATGATATTAAATTTGATCATTTTACTGATGCTTTAGCTCATTTATGGAATACTGAAAAATTCAAAGGATTATATAAAGGTATTGCACCACAATTATTAAAAGGTGTATTTGTTCAAGGTTTATTATTTATGTTTAAAGATCAAATAGATTTATTGTTCTTATTTTTATTATCATTAATTAAAAGGAATAAGTCCATAGTTTCTAGACCTTAGGATAAATTGTTGAAAAACTTATAGATTTGGACATTTCTATTACTAGATTATTTTATAGATGGTAAAGGATAAAATATGTGAATTGGATGAAATGTAATGTAGATCTTTGACATTATTTCTTTGACTTAGGATATTGATTTATATCTCTACCTTATCTTAAATTTCTTATCTAATCGGGCTTATCACAACAAAAATATCGGGTTTATTCAACAATGTGTATTTAAGGACGTAGGGTTGAAACCCTACTCAACGCTTGGTAGTGAACATCATGTAGTGTACGTAATAACAATCTTAGTTTTATCCAATGCTACCAAATCTACACACATTTTTACTATGGTAATTTTTTAACTATGCGAAACAGTCTCTTTCAATCATACAAAATTTTTTTCAATTTAAACTTAAAATAGATTTATTCTTTTTACAACAACTTATAATTAACTAACATCAAATATGGGAAAAGGTAAACCAAGAGGGCTTAACTCAGCTAGAAAATTAAGAGTTCACAGAAGAAACAACAGATGGGCTGATCAAGCTTATAAAGCTAGATTATTAGGAACAGCTTTTAAATCATCACCATTTGGAGGTTCATCACACGCCAAAGGAATTGTATTAGAAAAAATTGGTATTGAATCAAAACAACCAAACTCAGCTATTAGAAAATGTGTCAGAGTTCAATTAATTAAAAACGGTAAAAGAGTTACCGCTTTCGTTCCAAATGATGGTTGTTTAAATTTCGTTGATGAAAATGATGAAGTTTTATTAGCTGGTTTCGGTAGAAGAGGTAAAGCTAAAGGTGATATTCCAGGTGTTAGATTTAAAGTTGTTAAAGTTTCTGGTGTTTCATTATTAGCTTTATGGAAAGAAAAGAAAGAAAAACCAAGATCATAAGTTTATTCATTTCAAATCACATTAATAATAAGAATGATAATAACTAATTAATATAAACATATTCATGGGCTTAAATCATCAATCATCGTAAAGCCTTATGTTATTGTCATCCATTTAATTAATTCATACAGGGGTAGGAGAGTTATATATACGACGCAATGTACATTACATAAATCATTTTTTTCAATACATACGAAAAGAGTTTAAAGATTAATAGTCTTTTGGAAATTTAAACTGTAGATTGTAGAGAAAGCAGTAACCACTAAATAATTAAATTCTACTTTTTTATCGAAATATTACAAAAAGGTAATAGAGCATGAATAGAGAACAGGTAGGAGTTTGTCAATTGCGAAAATTTAACATGCAGTTACTTCTTATCATGGTCTCATTCATTATAATTCCGACTATATACTTAAATCTCTACCTTCAATCGAAGGTCCTCCTTTCTTAGTTGCCTTTCTTTTACCTCCCATAGATGTAATTTTTTGATTAATTCTTCTGAATCTATCATCATAACCGGCACCTCTACCAGCTTGCCTTCTCAATAAACTGGTATCAACACGAGGAGCAATTTTATAAGCAGCTGTTCTAGCAGTAGGTATAGCTGCTCTTTTCCTTCTTTCAGCATTTTGTTCATATAACGTTTTAGCTTCTGATTTTTTATGATGTGTAGATAATTTATTTGAATATCTTACTCTATTATATTCGCCAAATTGTACTGCTCTATCTTTGTATGAATCTGATTTATTTAATATCGGTCTAGTCCAATCACCAATTAATCTATCAACAATTTTTTTCAATTGTGGTTCTGTTCTTTTTGATCTTTGATAAAACACAAGGACTTTCCCTATACCAGATGCAACTAAATGATCTGTTTTGATTGGTAAAGATTCTAATGAATGTATTAATTCTTTTTGAATTTGATAAGCTGGCATACTTGCATCGGGTAATGGTTCCAACCATAATCTTACAGCCTCCAATAAATTATTATCTAGTATTGATATCGCTAAATCGGCTCTTGATAACAAATTAGTTACATCATCCAACAATTTTAATTTTTCAGTTGCGATTTGTCCTTGAGTATTTTTATCAACATCTAAATTAGCAGCATTTATCATCAATTCTTTCAAATGATCAATTTTATCATCTTGCATTCTTTCAAGGTCATCTTCATCTGCTTTTCTTCTTCTAAAAGATTTTGTTTTAACTGCTGCTGTCATTTTTTCTTCTAATTCCATTCTTTTTCTTTGTTGTGGATTCATATCATTATAATTTGATCCATCCGGTGCTTCTTCGTATCTAACTGGTTCATCTTGTGGTAAAACAGGTCTTGACTTTCTTATTATTTTCTTCTGAGTTAAACCTCTTTCTTCATCATTACTGTATCGTTTGGTTTTGATGGAATTTATAACATCGTCTTCATCTTCTTCTGGTTCTTGGTCAATTATGCTTGGATCAATGTTAGCTTCATCATCATCAATATTAGGTTCATCATCATCAGGGTTTAATATTGGTGTCTGTTCTTGATTTTCCGTTATAAACTCTTGACTAGTTTCAGGATTTACTTGTTGTTCGTCTGCATCTGAATTTACATCATTGAAAGGGGATTCTGGATCCCTAATGTAATCATTTTCATTAAACTCGGGATTTGTCGCCTCTTGAACCTCTTGTTTCAAAGACATTGTGATTGATGGTAGTGGAAAATTGTTTCGCAAGAAGAAGTGCTGCTTGGAAGACTGATCGTTATAAATTTGGATTAAGTTTTCCTGACATGTTTACCAGTGACGTCAAACTTTTATCGCGACATATACTTTCAACCTTCGCCAATTGTCGGCTCAATCTGAGGCAACTGATAGTTAAATAAATGGTCTGACCCCTGTAAGTTTAAAAAAGACTGAAACTATGTCATTCAGTGAAAAATCCTGATACTATAGACTTTTTTATTGACGTGTTTTACAATTGTAATGCGGGACGAAATTGTTTCAACATTTTTGAAAAAAAATTATTTGCAATTTCGTAAACTTTTAAATCTTGAGATCGATTCATCAACAACACCAATACAATGTCTGACTTTGTTGGAAAAACCATTTCATTGATATCAAAAAAACATATACGTTATGTTGGTATATTAGAAAATATAAATGCCGAAGAAGGTACCATTGCCTTGAAATCGGTCAGAATGTTTGGTACTGAAGGTAGAATGAATAATCAACCACATTTAGAAGTTCCACCTGGTCATGAAATTTATAGTTATATTGTATTTGGAGGTAATGATGTTGCAGATTTGTCAGTTTTAGATACTCCTATCGAAGAAGTAAGACCAATTTATCCTCCTCCACCACCAGTTGGAGGATTTTATCCACCAGGTCCACCACCTCACCAATTTCAGCAGTATCCACCTCAATTTCATCAGCCACCTCCACCTCAACATCCAAACTATCAACAACCTCAAACTCAGACGAGAAACGAGCCACAACAACAGCAACAGCATCAACAACAGCAGCATCATCATCAACAACAACAACAACCAACGCCAACTTCAACTTCTGAAACTGCTACGACAACCACTGAAACCAAACCAAAACCTTCAAACACTCAGCCTGCTCAACCAAAAGAAACTGGAGCGCCAAAACCTACTCAAAAAGAACCAACTAAAACCACAAATGAAAAAGTTGAACCAACCAAGACAGAAAAAGAAACAGTTCCAAAAGCACAAGAACAATCAGTTCCAAATCCAGAAGAATCAAAATCTACTAAATCAAAAGGAACAGAATCAGTGCCGCCAAGTTCTCAACCTAGATCAAGACCATCTGCAAGATCCAAAAAGCAAACATCATTTAATGAAGATTTTGATTTTGAAAAATCAAACGAAAGATTTAAAAAGGAAAAACATGAAGATAAAGAAGATGAAGAAGAAGAAGAAAGACCTAAGTATGATAAACAATCATCATTTTTTGATTCTATATCTTCATCAACTGAAGAAAGAGGAGGTATGAAATGGTCAGAAGAAAAATCACTTAATATGGATACTTTTGGAGAATCTGGATATAGAGGTAGAGGAAGAGGTAGAGGTTTCAGAGGTGGTTATAGAGGAAGGGGTAATAGAGGTGGGTATAGAGGTGGAAGAGGTAATTGGAGAGGTGGATCTAAAGAATCAAAACCTGAATGGGCTTAATTGTTAATTTAGTGTTGTTTATAGATGTATATTTAAAAGAATGAAATGAAAAACTCTATAACTATGATTTCCATTCAATTACTTGTCTGTCTATTCCACTGGTTACTAAATTCTCCTTACCGTCTTTATCTATAAAGTGAATGAAATCTTTGATTTTGGTTTTATGACCTCTTGACTCGTTTGATGGTTTTAATTCTTTTATAATTTTATTTTCTAAAACATCTAAACCTCGGATAGTTCCATCATCACCCATTACCCAAATCCCCGAAATTTTATTATTATGATATCTCCAACTTATTAAAGGTTGAGAAAATTTATCTTGTGGAGATAATGTATTGTAATTTTTTAAAATTTGATTCCTTGATATAGGAGTTGGGGACTCAAAGTCAATTAATGATACTAAAATGATTCTCATAAATGGATCATGAGATGTTGCAACTGCTATTATTGGGATTTCAGTTTTATTTGATGGATTTGAGAATGTGACATAACGTGGAGAAAAGCTAGACGTGGTAAATTCTGCATCGTTGATTGATATTTTATAATGTAACTTAAACTTGAAATTGGTTATGGTGTAAACATCTAGTAATGTATTTTCTAATTTTCCTACTACTATCACAATTTGATTTTGATATATTGTCAAATCAAAACAAGTGCCTTGAAGATCCAATTTAAGTTCATCTAAGATCTCAAATTTATTATCATCTATCTTTATCAATTTGAGTATGTTATTGAATGCTAATGTTACAACATAATTGGTACCTTCAAATTTAATAACTTTAGCATCAACTGTAAATCGAGATTGAGTTTGAATAACTGGTGTTTCATCACTTACATTTTCTAAATTGAAATCTTTCAAGTATAAATACCCACTCATTCCTAATAGTAAAACACCACCTTCAAAAACCAAAATCTTTTTGATAATTTCTTGAAATTTGATCTTTTTCAAATTGTTTCCTTTTTTGATGATGATCTGAGAATCATTAGTTGTGAAATATAATGTACCAGATAATGAATCATAAGCAGATGAGATGATTAATGGATGAATATCTAAAACATCTGGTATATGAGGATATGGTAAATTCCAATTCGTAAATTCATTATCGATTAAAAATTTAAGCTTTTGAGGTATGAGTTCTTGATCATTTGAATTAATTGACGTATTTTGAAATTGAGATGATAATGAATTAAATATTAATCGATCTTGAATTATAGATCGTAATGAATTTTCTGATGGATTATCTAAATTACTATCTATTGGTTTCCCATTTTCTTCTTCAAATTGTTTTAATGTTTTTGGATAGTTGTTGGTTTTTAAATAGTGAGCTATTAGATTATTTATTGTGGCCTTTCCTGACATTATTGGTATAAATTTAAGAATGTGATGATAATTTTTGGTTGCAAAAGATGTTATATTTTAATTTAAAGTAAGTTTTTGATCTTACAAGATAACGACTTACAAATTATCTACATCATATAGAATGACAAACTACAACTCAACAATTAAATATAAAACATACGTAAATTAATAAATAATAATAAATAACAATAAATAATAATAAATAATATAAAAAATCATTGAATTAAACTTTTTCAGCTAACTCTTCCAATTGCTTAAAACTTCTTTGTTCAATTGAACCATTACCAGGTAATCTTGAAGAACCCATTAAATACTCATCAACTTCTCTTGCACATTGACGACCTTCTTGAATACCCCAAACAACTAATGATTGACCTCTTCTACAATCACCAGCAGCAAATAAATTAGAATCATCATCAACTTTATAAACATTTGGATCAACTGTTGTAATCGTACCTCTTTTTGTTTTTGAAACTTCTAAATTATCAGAATCGGGACCAATAAAACCCATTGATAATAAAACAACATCAGCTGGGAAAAATTCTTCACTACCAGCAACTTCAGCCATTTGCCAAGCTCCAGAATCAGAACGTTTCCATTCAACTCTAACTGTTTTAATACCTTTAACTTTACCATCTTCTCCAACAAATTCTTTTGATAATATAGAATATTCTCTTGGATCTTTACCATAATGAGTTGAAACTTCAGTATGACCATAATCAACTCTAAAGATTCTTGGCCATTGAGGCCATGGATTATCTTTTGGTCTTGTAGCTGGTGGATGTGGTAATAATTCAAAATTAGTAACTGATTTAGCTCCATGTCTTGTTGAAGTACCTAAACAATCATTACCAGTATCACCTCCACCAATAACAACAACATGTTTACCTTGTAATTGTTCACGAATAATATCTAATTCATCTTCTAATAAAGCTTTTGTATTTTTGTGTAATAATTGCATTGCAAAATTAATATTTTCTAATTCTCTACCAGGAATTTTTAAATCTCTTGGAATGGTTGAACCAACTGCAAATACAACTGCATCATATTGTTCTTTTAATTCAGAAACAGTTATATCTTCACCAACAGTAGTATTACATATAAATTCAATACCTTCGGCTGCTAATAAATCAGTTCTTCTTTTAACAACTCCTTTATCTAATTTCATATTTGGAATACCATACATTAATAATCCACCTGGTCTATCACTTCTTTCATATACTGTTATTGAATGACCAGCTTTATTTAATTGATCAGCACAAGCTAAACCAGCTGGACCTGAACCAATAACTGCAACTGTTTTACCAGTTCTATTTGTTGGAGGTTGTGGTTTAATCCAACCTTTTTCAAATCCATGATCAATAATTGCACATTCAACTGATTTAATATTAACTGGATCTTCATTAATACCTAAAACACAAGCACCCATACATGGAGCAGGACAAATTCTACCAGTAAATTCAGGGAAATTATTAGTCATTAATAATCTTTGTAATGCATCAAACCATCTATCATTAAATACTAATTCATTCCATTTTGGTATAACATTTGAAATTGGACAACCAGTATCTGAAGTACAAAATGGAACACCACAATCCATACATCTAGCAGTTTCATAATGTAATTCTTCTTTAGTTAATCTTGAAGTCATTTCATTCCAATCTTTAGTTCTTGCTTTTGCATCTCTATATTTTTCATTTCTTCTTTTATATTTCATAAAACCTTTAACTTTATCTAATTTAATTGGTGCTTTCTTTTCAAATTCAGTATTAAAAATTGTATCTTCAACATCAGTAACTTTTGGTTCATTTTTATTATGACTTGGACGATGAACATGACCTTTTTTAATTTTAAAAGCTTCACCATTAGTAACATCTGATTCTGGATCTTCTTTTATTGATTTTAAAAATGTACTTAATTCTTTCTTTTTAGCTTCTTCAGCTAATTCTTTTTCTTTTTCTAAAACTTTTTTATAATCATATGGTAAAACTTTAACAAATCTTGGTAAATATCTACTAAAATCATTCAATACTCTATCAGCAATTTCTGATCCAGTATAATGACGATGATCTTCAATTAAATTTCTTAAAAATGCAATTTCTTGAGTTTCAGTAACTGATGAAAGTTCAACATTTGATTTATTAACTTTATCAGCAAAATCTTGTGCCATATCTAATACATAAGCAATACCACCACACATACCAGAAGCAAAATTTCTACCAGTTGCACCTAATATTACTACTCTACCACCAGACATATATTCACATCCATGATCACCAGTTCCTTCAGCTACAATTATAGCACCTGAATTTCTAACTGCAAATCTTTCTGCTGCAATACCTCTAACAAATGCAGTACCTGAAGTAGCACCAAAAAATGCAGTATTACCAGCAATAATTTGATCTTCAGCTTTAAATTTAGATTCTTTTGGTGGATAAACAATAATTCTACCACCAGATAATCCTTTACCAATATAATCATTAGCATCACCTTCTAATTCTAAAGTAACACCACTTGCTAAAAATGCACCAAATGATTGACCAGCAGAACCAGTAACATTAACATGAATAGTATCATGTGGTAAACCTTGTTCTCCAAAAGTTTTTGAAACTCTATATGATAAAGTAGTACCTAAAGATCTATCAGTATTAACAACTTCACAATCAATAGTAACTGGTAAACCTTTAGCTAAAGTCATTTCAGATTCATCAATTAATTTATTATCAACTCTAACATGTAATCTATGATCTTGTTTTCTAACACAATGAGTAGCAACACCAGGTCTAATAGTATGAGCAGGAGTTAAAATTGGTGATAAATCAATATTTGCATTCTTAGTATTTCTAAAATCTTCTCTAACTCTTAATTTTTCAGTTCTACCAACCATTTCATTAATTGTTCTAAAACCTAATTTTGCCATAAATGATCTTAAATCATTAGCCATATAATAAAAGAAATTAATAACATGTTCTGGAGTACCTTCAAATTTTTTTCTTAATTCTGGATCTTGAGTTGCAATACCAACTGGACAAGTACCTAAATGACATTTTCTCATATATATACAACCCATTGCAATTAATGGAGTTGTTGCAAAACCCCATTCTTCTGCACCTAATAAACAAGCAATTGCAATATCTCTACCAGTTCTTAATTGACCATCAGTTTGTAAAACAACTCTTCCTCTTAAATCATTAAGCACTAAAGTTTGATGAGATTCTGCTAAACCTAATTCCCATGGTAAACCTGCATATTTAATTGAAGTTAATTTAGCAGCACCAGTACCACCATCACCACCAGAAACTAAAATATTTTCAGAACCAGCTTTTGCTACACCAGCAGCAACAATACCAACACCAACTTCTGAAACTAATTTAACTGAAGTTCTTGCTCTTGGATTTGAACATTTTAAATCATATAATAATTGTTTTAAATCTTCAATTGAATAAATATCATGATGAGGTGGAGGAGAAATTAAACCAACACCAGGAGTTGAATGTCTTGTTTTACCAATTTCAGCTGAAACTTTATGACCTGGTAATTCACCACCTTCACCTGGTTTAGCACCTTGAGCCATTTTAATTTGTAATTCATCTGCATCAGCTAAATAATAAGAAGTAACACCAAATCTACCAGAGGCAACTTGTTTAATAGCTGATCTCATAGTATCACCATTTTCACTAACTTGTGATCTTGCTGCATCTTCACCACCTTCACCAGTATTTGATTTACCTCCTAATCTATTCATTGCAACAGCTAAAGTAGAATGTGATTCCATTGAAATAGAACCATATGACATAGCACCAGTGAAAAATCTTCTTACAATTTCAGTCCATGGTTCAACTTGATCAATTGGTACAGGATTTGATGATTCAAAATCAAAATCTAATAAACCACGTAAAGTACAATTTCTAACTGCTTCATTTTCTTTTTTACAATAAGCATCAAAAGCTCTTTCATTTTTATTACGAACAGCATCTTGTAATGAAGCTATAGCAGCCGGATCATTAATATGAGCTTCACCACCATCTCTCCAATGATATTCACCAGTTTCTGGTAATCCAATTGGTTTAATTGTATCTCTACTTGGATAACCTCTTTCATGTAATGTAAAAGCATCTTGAGCAATATATTCAAATGTAACACCTTTAATTCTTGAAGCAGTTCCAGCAAAACATCTATCAATAACTGAATTATCAATACCTAAAGCTTCAAAAATTTGTGCACCTTTATAAGAAGCTAATGTTGATATACCCATTTTTGACATAACTTTTAATATACCAGCATCAATTGAATTTTTATAATTTTGAATAATTTTTTCTTCAGTTAATGATTCATCTTTTAATAATCCTTGATTTTTCATTCTAACTAATGTTTCCATTGCTAAATATGGATTAATACCATCTGCACCATAACCAACTAAACAACAAGCATGTTGAACTTCTTTTGCTTCTTGAGTTTCAATAATTAAAGCAACTTTAGAACGTTGTTTTTGTCTAACTAAATGATGATGAACTGCTCCCACAGCAATTAATGCAGAAATAGGTAATCTATCAGCTGAAGTTTGAATATCACTTAATATAATAATTTGATTATCATCAGCAATAGCTTTTGAAGCAGCTTGACAAATTCTATCAATTGTAGTTATATAACCAGGAATACCTTGAGA
Source organism: Lodderomyces pseudojiufengensis (assembly GCF_024610245.1). Taxonomy (NCBI): domain Eukaryota; kingdom Fungi; phylum Ascomycota; class Pichiomycetes; order Serinales; family Debaryomycetaceae; genus Lodderomyces; species Lodderomyces pseudojiufengensis. The sequence continues at coordinate 421,699 of NW_026261539.1, forward strand.
TTTTTCAAAAGTTATATCAATATTTGCAACTGACCATTTTGGATAAACTTTATTAATATTTTGAATAGCTAATAATTCTGAATTTGATAAAATTGGAGATTTTAATAATAATCTATTTAATTGATCTGGTTTCATTTCTAATAAATTACCTTGTGGACCAACATAACATTCTAATGACATAACAATTTTTTCTCTAATTGGATCAATTGGTGGATTAGTAACTTGAGCAAATAATTGACGGAAATATTCATATAATAATTTTGGTTGTTCAGAAATACAAGCTAAAGCATTATCATTACCCATAGAACCTAAAGCTTCATTACCTTCAGCCATTGGAGCTAAAACAAATAAAACTTGTTCATGTGAATAACCTGAAGCAATTAATCTTGGATCAGTTTGAATTGTTATATTAGTATCAACAGGTTTTGAATTAATATTAATATTTCTTGATTCAAATTTTTCAGATAAATCTTTTAAAGTAATCATATTTGCAATTACCCAACTTTTAAAATCAAATCTTGAAGAAACTTTATTTTTTAATTCTTTATCATCAACAATTCTACCTTCTTTTGTATCAACTAATAACATTCTACCAGGTTGTAATCTTCCTTTTTGTAAAACTTTTTCTGGTTCAATTTCAATAACTCCAACTTCAGATGCACAAATCATTCTATCATCATCAGTAACATAATATCTACAAGGTCTTAAACCATTACGATCCAAATTAGCACCACAATATCTATCATCTGCAAAAGTAAATAATGCTGGACCATCCCAAGGTTCCATTAAACAAGCAGCCCATTCATAAAATGCTTTCTTTTTTGGATCAATAAATTCATCATTTTGCCAAGCTTCTGGAATCATCATCATAACAGCTTCAGGTAATGAAACAACTCCATTTACAACTAATAATTCTAAAACGTTATCAAAAGCAGCAGAATCTGAACCACCTTCTTCAATAATTGGAAATAATTTATCCATTTCTTCACCAAATAATTTAGATTGCATAACACCTTCTTTTGCTCTCATCCAATTTTTGTTACCTCTTAAAGTATTAATTTCACCATTATGAGCAGCTAATCTTAAAGGTTGAGCTCTATCCCATGATGGGAAAGTATTTGTTGAAAATCTTGAATGAACTAAAGCAAAATGTGATTCATATTCTGAATTAACTAAATCATGATAATAAGCATAAACTTGATTTGGAGCTAATTGACCTTTATAAACAATAGTTTTTGAAGATAATGAACAAATATAAAACCAATTATGTAAACCAATAGTATGTGATGATTGTTTTCTTAATATAAATAATCTTTTTTCAAAATCTTGTTGATATTTTTGAATAAATTCTTCATCATCAATTTCTTTATTTAAAATTTCATTCATTATAACTGCTGGTTGTAAAATATAAGGTTCTCTTGATAAAGCAGCAGGACCTAAAATTGAAGAATCATGAGGAACTTTTCTCCAACCTAAAACTTTTAAATCTAAAGATTCAGCAATACTTTCAAATGTCTTTTTAGATTTATCAAATACAACATCATCTTTTTTAAAAAACAAATTTCCAACACCATATTGACCTTTTTTTGGTAATTTTACATTACAATGATATTGAAATTCTCTAACTAAAAATTTATGAGGAATTGAACTTAATAAACCAGCACCATCACCATCTTTTGGATTTAATTCACCACCTCTATGAGTCATATTACATAATAAATTTTTAGCATCTGAAACTATTTTATGAGATGGTTCACCTTTTAAATGACAAGTGAAACCAACACCACAAGCATCTTTTTCTAATTCAGGATTATATAAACCTTGAGCTATAGGTAATGATTGAGCCCATGATTTATTTTCTGGTACTTCATCATAATCATAAATATTTGTTTGATTAAATTCTTTTTGTGGTAAGTATGATGAAGAGACTGTACTCATTTAATTGATATCTAATCTATGTATATGTAATGTAGTATATATATGTGTATTATCTAGTGTTTGGAAAGGATTGTAGTTGGTTGTCAAAAATATGAAAATTTAATGTGTAGTAATATGTATGAAAATTAGATCAACTAAATTTTCAAAATATTGGGGTAAAAAGTGTATATAATATCAATCTTCTTTCTTTCTTGATAGGTCTTTCTTTTCCCTTAAATGATTCTAATATCGATGGCTATTGACTAAATTAGAACTTCAAATCGATTGATATTTGAACGATGATTTGATATTGGTAAAAAGAAGAAAGAAGTAAAATGAAATATTAAGATAAAAATTTTTAATTAAAAAAAAATTTGAAAATCTAAAGAGAGAGAGAGATAAACAAAGAAAATAATTTTTTTAATCTAAGTAACTTATAATAAAATAATAATTGAAAAATTTTTATTGAGAGATCCTGTTAATTTCTTACATTATTATGTTAATCCTTTTGTACCAGTTTGCCTTCATCATTAGAAGACAAACACTGCATTTGTTTACAATGAAAGTTCCTCTTTGTCTTATTCTCCAAGATGTATTACTTGTTAAAATTTCAATAACTACTTCCACTAAAAAAAAAAAAAAAATTGAATCATGTTTTAAATTTTGTGTAACTTAAATTTGACTATCAGAAGCCAATGATATTGTTTTAATTTATAAGATAGATAGTGAGTGCTACCATATTTTGTATTAGATTTTTAATTTTACATCTTTCTTATATTACAAGTATTTTGCGGTACGGATGTTTGAGAAATGTAAAACCTAATGATTGGCTCATGGATTTGAATACCCACCGAATAGATTGATTGGGTCCACTTTATAGCTTTTGCAAAATAAATTTTCTGTAGTGAGTTTAAATTTCGGGTTTTGCTGAATCTTAGAACTTACCACGTTTGGTTATTTTAGGCTACCAAGTTTTATTGACCTGGATCGGGGTTAATTAATTAAAGTTTCAAATTAAAATAAGGGTGAATCCTAAACTACATAATTATGTATAAAACAACTTGTATTCGCTCAGCTTTCCTCCGAGTTGACTCTGAGCTCGACTCAAACATCGATTTCACGTATTTATAAACTTAGCATCATATATATCGGTAAAGAATTTGTCAATTGCCGGACTCATCGTTATTTCTAAATTTGTGCATAAATTTGCATCAATTAGGATGGCAAAATCGAAAATTAAAGAAAAAACTTCTGCAAAGTAAGTACTATTATGATTGATCGGAAAAAGTAGGAAACTGATCTCGTTGAGGAATTAATCATTTATGTCATCGCATCGTTCGAATGGAGGGCCTATAGAGATGGATCGAAACTAGCCATTGGTACAAAAAAAAATCTTCTACATATACTCATACAATAAATTTTCGAAACAATAGAAATACATGTATGTAAGATCTACGAAAAACAAATTAAATCTTTAATTTTATTTCTCCACAAATTTTAAAATGTAGAATATCTGAGCATGAAATTTTAGACATTAAGTAAGGGCTAAACTAAGATGTTCCTCTCTAAAATGTGTCCTGTGAAATTTTTGATAAATGCTTGAATCGATGCTTAATTGAATAATCAATTTAATTATGATTCTAATTGGACCCCTTTTTAGTAAGAGAATCTTAATTTTATTTATTAGTCTAATTTATTTATATATCTTTAGCCGGGCCGATTTTTTGAGACAATATTATAATGAAAAATAGAAAACTGGATTTACTTGAATTCTTCTAATGGAAGTAGTGTAATCAATAAGAGTAAAACGATTCACATGTAGGATCCCGTTGGATGTGAATGTATGATAAAAGGAGTACTTGAATAAATAAGGTTGAAATATATTCTTTGTAGAAGACTCTCTTAGGCAAAGACTAACACTTCGGACTAAGACGAAGCTTCTTTCAAAATGTAGGAGAATTTCGCAAATATATTGATGCATAGTATAACCTAATACTACCAGAGTCATTTTAGGACTTAGGAAAAAATAGACCGCGCTTGACTGTCCTTTTGCATCTTTTTGTCTAGTCTACTAGAAATTTATCTGAGTTTTTCAACCCTAACCTTTAGCACGGCTGAATCAAATCAAATCCTAACACCACAAAATAACTTTTTTTATAGCAAAACTATCTATAAGAAGGGATTGAGAGTTAATCACTCAAACAATCGCTTATCTGGTACAGAAATTTACTATTTTCTAATTTTGCAACAGATGTTGCAGCACTCAAACTTTTAAAATATTCGAAAAATGTATAAATACTCTATAGCATTAGCAAAAATTACATACAAATAACATTCAAATTATTGATTCTAAATAGGTTGAACTACTTTCTACAAACTTTTCTCAAAATTGATAGTTTTGAAGCATTCTAGATGCTCTTTCTAGATGCTCCAATGTGATGATGTTTTGCGTGCGTAAAGAATTATTTTTAAGTCCTGAAAAGATATTCTGCGACATCATCAAGAAAGTTGAAACAATTACAGAAGAGCATAAGATTTAGCCATTACATGAATAAAGAATCAGGAAAACTATTACAAAAAACACTGTGTACAAGCATCTTCATCAACGTATCAAACGAATAATTAAATCATGACTGAACTAAAGCAAGTTTCATTTACTCCAGACATACTAGCAAGAATAGCACCAGATGTATCATTACAAAGACATTTATCAATTGGAATTAGACCAAATTTACGAAATTTTCAAGAATTTAAATCAATTGAATTTTCAAATAATGTTAGTCTAAAGCAAGAAAAAAATAATATATTTGGTTCATCAATTTTAAAAAGTGGTTCAACTGTTATAATAAATACAATAAGTTTAAGTTTAGTTGAAGAATTAAATTCAAATTCAAAAGAAGAATATACAACAATTTATCCACAAATAGAAATATTAAGAGGTAGATCTGGTGCACCAACAGATGAAGAAATGATAATAAGTCAAGATTTATTTGAAGTATTTAAAAAAGTGAAAATAATACCTTATGAATCATTAAAAGTTAAAAATTTAGGAGTTGCAATAAAAGATGAAGAAACAGGAAAAGAGGAAATAATATATCCAGATTTACAACAAGAACAATTTCAATATATAAGTAATTCATCAAATTTAAATAAAATATATTCATATGTTATTCATATAAATATAAAAATTTATTCAAGAGAAATTTCAACAAATTCAATATTTGATTTATGTTTTTTATCAATTTTAAAATCTTTACAAGAATTACATTTACCAAGAATTTATTTAGATGATTCAATAAATACTAAAATTTCAATAAAATCTCGTAAATCAAATTTAAGAAGTATGATTTCATCTTCAAAACCAATTTTAAATTTTGATTTAAGATCTGAATATAAATTTAAATTAGATTTAAATGTTGATCCAAATACTATTTCTTCAAATTTTGGAGTTATTAAAAAAGAAACAACTAAATCATTTACAGATGAAGATGAAATGGAAATAGATGATGAACAAGACCGAGATGAAGAAGAAGATGAGGATGAAGAAGATGAAGAAAAACAAAATCAAACAATTTTATTAACTGATTTAGAAGGAGAAGCAGAAGAATCAAGTATATTATCAAGAATTTCAATTATAAATAATCCAAAAAAATTAAATAAAATAAGTTTAATTAATAATTCAAATGGTGATATTACTTTAGATATTTTAAAACAAGCTATTGAAATTTCAAAAAATAGAGCTATTCATATGAATGAAAGTTTATAGATAGCTATATATGTTTATATAGATATTAGCATTTTGCATAGAAATATAATTGATGAATTTACGTACAAAGTTTTAAATCAAGGAGCTTTTTCTATTATACTTATTCTCTAATCAACTTGATAATGAAATATCATGAAAGCCTTTGTCGACAACAGTGAATTTGAAACACAAAAAATTTAATTCGAGAAACAAACTTCATCAGGATAAATTTTTTTAAATGAGTTGCAAAAGTTTATAATTAATCTGAAACCTTTGTTTCTTCAATTTAATTCCTTGTGCATCATAGATCAAAGTTGTCGACAAAAATTGTCATGGTATATTCATTGGTGAATTTTTATTAATAGAAATAAAGTCAAATACTTGCCGATTTTATAATCTTGTAAGATGACTATCTCGATAAGTAGTTGAATATAATGTCGGTATTACTCTATTTTGCATCATGTAGTTGACCATGGGTATTTGACCAGTTCATGGAACAAATGAATAAAATTTAAACTTTTTTAACTAAATAGTTTGGTTTTAATTATCGTACGTGTTGTTGCTCTTTGATTTCTTTACTTACTTAACACTCCATTTGAAGGCTAAATTATATACATGCTCAAACAGTGAATTACTAAAATTAAAAAATTTCTTTAATCAGGTACTAAATATTGGCCTATGTCTCTATGTTTTGATTGATTACTCTGCTAGTTTTGATTGTTGTTGATGATAAGTCAGTAATAAATTATGAATTTAAATGTGGCGAAATTTTAATAATCAAAAAAATTTGTAAAGACGCGCAACAATTTCCTTAGATTTTAACTTCAATATGATTATGAAACATAAGTATCTTATATCTTATATACTTCATTAGATCTTGTAATTAAGTTATATTCTTTTTAATTATTTTATAAACCATTAACTTGCGTTACTTCTTCATACATTCTATATGATTAATTGAGTAAGTTTATTGTGATCATTGTATCTAAATTTTTTGGTTGTAAAATTATATTTAGCGATTTTGAAACATTTTGATTTCAATCTTTTTAATTTAAATTTTACAACAACTTATCACATATCATTTCATTTAGTTCCGCTAATCACCTTCCATCACTCATATACATATTGTAATTCAGTATTTCCCAGCATCATGAATATTGATAATTATGAAGATAATAAAGGAGATGATGGAATAATTACAACAAATACATCCGATACTATTACGAATCTAGATCAAATAAATATCAAAATCAATAATCATGATAATAATCTTACAAGTTTGACAAATAATCCCAATGATAGTGACTCATCATTATCTTCAGATAGTAGTTCTATACAGTCATCTAATAATCAAATTTTAACGAGGAAGACATACTCGAGAAAATCTATTAAACAAAGAGCAAATACTCAAAGTGAAGAAGATGGGGAAGAAGAGGAAGAAGAAGAATCAAATGAAAATGAGAACGATAATGAAAATGAAGAAAATGATGGAGAGGTATTTCAAGAAGTATATGAAAGAAGGCAACTAATTGAAGAATTATTAGAAGAAACTAATTGGGAAGAAGGTGATCCATGTTTTCTCATATCAAAACAATATTTAGATAAATTTCTAGATGAACCAGTAAAATCATGGCCAGAATTGGTTCATAAACTTGGACCAATAGATTCTCATTTAATATTAGATACAAATGAACAATTATATCCTGAAAATGAAGAACCTTATGAATCATATCCAGTTTCTGAACATGTATTTAGAAATTTAAGTCATTGGTTTCAAATTTTAGGTGTAACAGTTCAAAGATACTTCATTATTAATCCTGTTTCCGGAAAATTGGAAATTGAAAGATGGCCTATAAATTTTGCATTACATCAAATTGGTAAAAAACAAACTCAAAGTTATTTTAGAAATGGTAATTCAAGATATAGTCAACCTGAACAAGATGAGTCTCCATTTATGTTTCATATGTCTAAAGTTACTACTTTTTTAACTTTAATTGAAAGTATTAGATATTGGCTTAAATTACAAAAGAAACCAATTGAAGATTTTAGATTATGGTTTATAAATAATGGTACTGAGATTAGCAACAATAGTATACCATATTTGATCACGGTAAATAATTTCATTTTCAACATAAAAAACATATGTGTTGTAGATAAATCGATCTATGGTTTCACATTATATGATAAAGGAATTTCTACTAATCGATATGAAAATGTTCATATTGTTATTGAATATAAAGATAAAAGTAATTCTGATTTTCCTATTGATCAATATATTAAATCAAATTCAACAACATTCCAAGATAATAATGATGAAGTTGGAGTTGGAGGTCATATGGGTTTATCAAATTTAGGTAATACATGTTATATGAATTCAGCATTACAATGTTTATTACATGTACCTGAAATTAATCAATATTTTTTTCATAATATATATCAAGGTGAATTAAATAGAGATAACCCCTTGGGTTACAATGGTGATGTTGCTAATGCGTTTGGTTCATTATTGAAACAAGCTTTTGATCCTTATAAAAATTCTTCAAGTATTTCACCAAGAGAGTTTAAATCAACTATTGGAAGATATAGTTCCATGTTTTCTGGTTATTTACAACAAGATTCTCAAGAATTATTGAGTTGGTTATTAGATGCATTACATGAAGATTTAAATCGTATATATAAAAAACCATATTGTGAAAAACCAGAATTAAGTGATGAAGATATTAATAATTCAGAAGCTATAACGAAATTAGCAGATACTTGTTGGCATCAACATAAACAAAGAAATGATTCAGTAATTGTTGATTTATTCACTGGGTTATATCAATCAACTTTAGTTTGTCCAGATTGTGAAAAGACATCAATTACATTTGATCCATTTAATGATTTAACATTACCTTTACCAATTAGTAAAAAATGGTATCATACATTAACAATAGTTGATTTATCACAAGATTCAACCTTACCTAAAAGAATAATGAAATTAGAAGTTGAATTGAATAAGACTTCAAATTATGAAGATTTGGTCAATTATTTATCTAAATTTTTAAAAATTGATCATTCAAATTTATTTATTTATGAAATTTTTCAACATGGAATTTATCAAGATTTTCAAGTTGATCGTGTGAAGAATAAATTTATACCGATTGGTGATTTGATTAGAGAACCTGATGATATTGTGGTATACATTATTCCTAATAATCCTGAAGAAGATGTTATTTTACCTGTATTTAACGTTGCCGAAGATGATGATACTCTGTATCGTATGGGTAATTTCTTTGGTATCCCACTTTTTATAACTTTGAAAAAAGATCAATTGAATAGTTTTGGTACTATTAGACGAAAACTTTTAGATGCCGCTTCATTATTAAGCAATTATGATCTTGTTGATGAATATGAAAAACTCAAAAAGATAACTTATCCAGATTATAAACATAAAGAACATTACTTAAAGCAGGACTTCAAGTATTTGACATCTAAAGAAAATGAAATTGGTCAAGATGAAAACAAGGGTTACGATAGTGATATTTCAATTGCTGATCCATATATAAGTAGCGAATACGGATTCAGAGTGAAATATATACCTGATTACAGTGGTAAAAGTGGGTTAACTCATTTAAGAGGCCGTAATTATCCAAATATCAATAAACATCAATCAGAAAGGTTGATTAATGTTCCGCTTCATAAACCTGCTTTATCGGATTTTCATTTATTATCAGATCAATTAGAAGAACCTAAAAAATCCTTTTATCGTTATTCAGAGAGTGAATACAAAAATAATGAAGAACAAAGGACCTCGCTGGATGAACAGATGCTGGCATCAAATTCACCAGAAATTATATCATTAGGAAATTCAGATAAAAGTGATGAAAATGAAGGGTTTGTGGTTGTTGGGAAATTTGATGATGCTAAACCAACTACTTCAACCTCATATAATGATGATTATGATCCTCAATTAGTACAACAAAGACCTCCACCACCATTACCTTTAAGAAATCATCTTTTAAGATCATCAAATTCGTCAGATGAAGAAACTGAAAGTGAAAATAATTTTGGAAATTTATTTGGATCTAATTCAAATTTACCTGAACCTCCTGCATCAAATGCATATTCTGAATCTTTAAAACCATCAAATGTTAATTCACCACTTGAAACAAATTTCTATGATGAAGGGCAAAATAATATTCAAAATGAACGTAATGAAGAACAACAACAACAAGAACTTAATAGTTTAGTTAATAAAAATTCTATATTATTATGTGAATGGGACAAACCGGTATACAATAACTTATTTGCTTCAAAAGATGGTGACGCGTTATCAAACATTGAAAAATTATCAAATCCAGAATTAGAAAATAATAAAGCTAAATATCAAAAATTGAAAAAAGCTAAAATTACATTAGATGAATGTTTAAAAAGTTTTAGTACTCCTGAAATTTTAGGTGAACAAGATTTATGGTATTGTCCAAGATGTAAAGCACATAAAAGAGCAACAAAAACAATTCAATTATGGTCAACTGGTGATATTTTAACAATACATTTAAAAAGATTTCATAGTGCAAGAGCATTTAGTGATAAAATTGATTCAGTTGTTGATTTTCCAATTGAAGGTCTTGATATTAGTTCATATGTTGCAAATCCAACTATAACAAATGGTGATTGTATATATGATTTAATTGCAGTTGATAATCATTATGGTGGTTTAGGAGGTGGTCATTATACAGCTTCTGTTAAAAATTTTAGAGATAATAAATGGTATTATTTTAATGATTCAAGAGTTACTGAAATTGAAAAACCAGAAGAAGTTATTTCAAGTGCTGCTTATTTATTATTTTATCGTAAAAGATCTGAAAATAATAAATTAGGAGGTGAAAAATTTGCTAAATTATTAGCTGAAGGTGATTTAAGATACAAATATGAACAAGCGTTAAAACAAGATTCAATAACAAAAGTTGAAGAAGAAATTACCAAGTACCATAAATCATACGAAGATGAAGAAGAACAAGAACAAAATGAAGAAGAAATAGTTTCACAAAATGATGAAATCAATTATGATGAAATAATTTCAAATATTCAGGCTGAAGAACCAATAACTCCATTAACTGATGATTCAGAAATTACAAAAGAAGTAGAATTACAAGATTTAAGTAACTTAAGTACTATTGAATCTAGTAGTAGTAGCAGTACATCTAAAAAGCAAAGAACTTTACTGAAACATGGTGATGATATTGTTAAACGACAAAAAATGAGTTCAAGTCCAATTGTTGATTAATTTTATTAATTTAGGGTTAATTATAGAGAAATAGCTTATGATGCATGTAACGAAAATTTGGCCTGAAATTGTATTTAAAACTCTTTTTAACCTCTTACATCGGATCATCGACTAACTCTCAATCCTTCATTATTTGAATGAAATACTGAGGTTTCAAATATGATTCTGGCAAGTCGCGAAAAAAAAACTGACATGGGACAAACATGATAAAGATCTTAATCTAAATAGATCAACACTTACCCATTTACAATTTGGATCAAATAGATCATTGAATGACTGTTTCCGACTTCATACGAGAGATAAACAAGACTCATGCAATTACAAATAATGATCAAAAATTTCAAGCTTTGACGAAACTTTTAACTATTTCACCACTCGAAAATAAGTTTATTTCATCCATATACAATACTACAAATCATAAAGTCAAGAATGTTACTACACAGTATGATGAAGAATGGCCAGCTTTCAGTTTAGTTGTAAACAGTTTTGTTAAATTCTGTGCCGAGATGGATCCATGGTCGGCGCTTTGTTCATTTGACTTATTAACCACTTATTTAAATGACTTATCAGTTGCATTTAACAATAATACATATGGATGGCTACTATCAAATGTTATAAAATCAACAATTACCATGGTGATCCCAATCTCAATCAAGTTAGATTATCAAATGTTTTACAAGGAGCAAGGAGGAAAATATAGGTTAAATTATATGGCAAGTGTAATTTTGAAAATCTTCAACAATATAAGGATAAATGATTCAAATGTATATAAAAAATCCATAATACTATATTTGGGGAATAAATTATGTTTTATATATTGGAAACTAGATAACCCATTATTATGTATAAACATTTTTAGTAATATGAACAATACATCTTTAAAAATGAAAGAATTTCCACTACTGGAACAAATCAAGTATAAATATTATTTAGGTAAATTTTATTTCATAAAATATGAATTTATAAAAAGTTTTGAAAATTTTGAATGGTGTTTATTACATACATCAAGTTTAAAAAATCAAAAATTAATATTAGAAAATTTAATACCTATAAGTTTAATCGTGGGGAAAAGACCAGATTTTACATATTTAAGATCAAAATATGGTAATGAACTTTCGATGCTAGAATTTTTAAATTTATTCGCACAGGTTTCAAATGCTGTTAAAGTTGGAGATTATAATACATTTAAAAAATTAATCAATGAAAATTATAAATACTTGAAAAATAAAGGTATTCTTTTAATCATGAATAAAATTGATATTTTAATCTTGAGAAATTTATCTTATAAAGTTTGGTCAATACAGGGAAAACAACAAAATCTAAATATAAATTTAGTTCCGATACCTATACCGAATTCTATACCACCCAATGATCATTATTTTTATAAGGAGAATGTTTTTGTGACATTGATTGATACAGGATTAATTAAAGGAAAATTGATCGGTTCAAACTCAATAGCTTTAAGTAAAGTAAACCCTTTCCCAGATGTATTTGATCATTATTATAAAAAATTTTACAACGGAAGCAGGTCAAATAACGGATGGATGTAATATAGACTAGAGGTTGGAAAAAGTTTTATATATCAGTTTGTCGTTAGTTCATGCATTAATTATGATTTTTATATTTATATTATACCAAACGAACTTTTTAAATTCTCTTTATCTCTTGCCATTCTTTGATTTTCCAATTCAGCAATTCCACCAGATTTTTTTAGTTTATTATCTTCGACGAAATCTCCCAATTCTTCTTGAAATTGATTTAATCTAGACAATTGTCTTTCCCTTTCTCTCATTTTCTCGGCTCTTTCAATAGCTTCAACACGACTTTCATGATCTGGATTCAACTGCTGAATATCTATTAGCACTGCATCTTTGACATTGTTCAAGCTCTCTCCTGGTTCAGGTATGTTATTTAAAAAGAAATTTTTCCTCTTGGTAGATCCAACACCAAATGATCCATTTTTATTTTGCTCTTTTGAACATTGTTCAATTAATTCATAAGTTTCTTGAATTTTCTTTAAATCTTCTTGTAAATCATTAGTTAAATCATCTTGTAAATTAAAAAATTGTTGTTCTTCACAAACTTTATCTAATTCTGATTCCCAAATCTTTTTCCAAACTTGTTTTTCTCTAGTTATAAATTGATTCATTTCATTCAATGATGTTCGAGCTTCACTAATCTCTTTAACTATGCTTTTTAATTGTTTCTCTCCAACTCTGACACCTCTTTGTGCTACATCTTTCCTCATTTCTTCCATCATATCTTGTAAATCATCTACTTTTGTCAATAACATATCCGATTCATCTGATAATTTTGAATGACACGACTCCATATATAATCTATTCGAATCTTGAGATGTTTCTAATCCAATGTCTTGTAGAGTTTGGAGTTTTTTGAGGGAATCTTGTATAGCTTTCTTGTATGAAGCAGCCTGTGAGTTATTCATCTGTTTTAAAACTCTGATTTCATTCTCAAGCTTTTGTAATTCTTTCTTGTTGATAACATCATTTTTGACCAGTTCATTTTTTGTAGTTGTTGCTATGTTTGAAGCAGGTGATATAGTTTCTGCCGGCCTAAAAGACGAAATTTCTATTGCTGCAATAGAGTCTTGTACATTTTTTACTATTCCGGAACTCATTGATTCCATCTTAGACAAAACTGACTCCAATTTATCGTTCAAATCTGTTACAGCTTTCGATTGAGTGTCTGCGTTGTTTAATGATATAAGTGAACCTTTCTTGACTTCGCCTATCAACAGTTCTTCCAATTCATACAGATGTTTTGAGTAAGGGTCTTGAATATATATATCTGGAAAGTTTCCCAGTCCTGGTGAATATGCAAATTTTTCAACAAATAATAATCTAATAGCATTTAAAGTTACAGGTTTTTGAACTATTGATTTTTTAACTTTTTCGTTGATTTTCAATAATACATAAAATTCTGTTTCATCTTCAGTGTTCTCATCAGCGTCCCCGTTTTGGATTGTTGATTTTCTTCTATATTTTGAAATTTCTGGAGTTTTGGGGATAGGTGGAATTGGTTCATTTGATTTGGAGGTGTCAGGTAGACCATTATTAAGAGCATTTTGGTGTGAAAAGTTTGTTAATTTTGCATATTGATAAGCACTGAATCTTTTACTTGCTCTTCGTTGTAGAGCATCTCCATTTTGTAATTGAGAAAGTGCATCGTTTTGATCATTATGATTATTTGGGGATAAGAATCTTTCTCTTTGTGGAGTATTTACGTTATTGTTACTACTAGCGGGTGAATTATTCGCTATATTGCTATTATGGTTGCCCTTCGTATGCAATGAAGATCTGGCTGTAGGTTGTTCTTGCTCGACACTATGATTTAAATTGCGTGGTTGCCTATCTGAATGTACTCTATTAATTTCTTCCTGTCTTGTGGGTATTGTTGAAGTTTTAGTAGGCACATAAGATTGTGATGCAGAAATCAGATTTGTTGCCTTAATTTCAACTTGAGCTCTTTCTTGTGCTAGACTTTTCAACCTTGCCTGTTTAGCTTTCAAAGTTTGTAACAAAGTAACTATAATGTTTCTAATGTTTGGTAAAAATCGATCAAGATTCTCCTGAGATGGTGCTTCACTCAATGCTGTCTCCAATATAGCTCTTAAAGCCTGAGGTACATCACCCAAGTCTGACACATCCATTCCATCATTATTGAAAGCTCTTGTAGCGGCTCTGAAATCATTACCTAATTTGACATATGCATCTGAGACAAACTTATCATCAGCCTCTTGTCTTGCCCATAGAGTTAGACTCTCAAGTAAATGTTTGGTAGATACCAATAATCTTGTGACACACGATTCAACCGAATTCAGCGGTTTCTTTCTTTGTGCATTGGTATTATTATGATTGTTTGAACTTGTAATTGGTGGATTGGTTGCTGGTAAATCTGATGATAATGAATTTGTCATTAAGAATGAACTCAAAACTATAAGGATATGATTCTAATGGACTTATTGGTATGAAAAATGGGATGAGTTTCGAATGGAAAGGTTGTAACGACAATTTTGTGCTTGTGAATTAAAATCCTGATCTGGAACTTTTTTGTTATTTACCTTTTAGATTTTGTGTAAGAGTGATTATGGCCAGAATTTACATATAAAATTTCAAGATAATTTTAAAGAGCAGGTTTGTACATGATAAGAACCAATTTTGGTGTTACGACTGGAATCACTGTCGTTTAGCTGGCACTGGCAAACACAAGCTTGCTTCGTCGGTATTAAATCAAATCAGCTTGTAAGTTATACATACGCATCAATTCAAAATAGAGGTGAATATCAATCATGAAAGTTCATTCTTTTGGATTATACAAAGTGTCATCGAGGCGTAACGCGTTTATTAAAGGATTTGACCTACTTAACTAAAATATTTTTGAACAATGTCCATATCTGACGGGTTCTTTTGTAAAATAGCTATAGCTTCATCATGAGAAATTGAACCTAATAATTGTCTAGTAGATGCTGCAACTCTATTTGCAGTTTGTCCACCTATAGCGGCATGAGCTAAAGCTTGTATAACGGAATCTACCACCTTTGGAACATGTTTTGAAACAGCTGGGTGATTATTTTCAATTAAAGTACAAAGGAAGACATACGTGAATGGAGCAACATTATCATCTTGTACAACTGGTAAAAGATTTATCCATTGTTCTAGCAATGCATCCATATTAGGGATCTTCGATGAATATGAATGGAAAATTTTTGCAATTGCTCCAACTGCATTTTCAGTTGCATGAACGTTTTCATCAGCTCTTGCATCTGGAACAGACGCCATTTTGAACATTGGTTCAAGACAAGCAACACAAAATTCTCCATAGTCTTCTCCACCAAACTGTGCTGCAACTCCAACGGCATATGATGAAGCCTGACGAACTCCTGCATGGGACGATATTAAAGAATTTGCTAAAACTGCAACAAATGTTTCTTTATAAATAACCGAGTTTGGTCCACCATGTTCTAGTATATCACAAACTATACATAACCCACAAAGTTTCAATGAAGAGTTTTCTTCATTAATGAAAGTTGAAATGGTAGGAATAATAGCTTGGAAATTTTCTAATGCTATAGTTTTGGTATTTTTGAATATTGATGATACAGCTTTGTTAATCTCATCCAATAATTCCTCGTCTGTGTATTCTTCTTCATCTTCTTCAACATCCTCAGTATATTCATCATCTTCATTATCTCTAGCTTTAATTCTTTCATATATTTCGATTAAATTTGCATTGATGGATTTGGATAAAGCTTGTACTTGTGGAGCTGAGATGGAATTTGGAGCTAATGCACCAATTGATTCAACCAATGCAGTATAATATGCAACTAATAATTCTGTAACTGGTTCTGACTTTAATACTTCTGATAATTTATCACAAATTTTTGACCAAAGTAGCAACGTTTCTTGTGAATCATTTCCAGTTGAGGCAACAAGACACTTCAATAGAGAAGCTAAAGTTAAGGCAGCAGATCCACGTACACCGTCATGTAAATAAAAATCTAAGCCAGGTAATGCAATGTCTTCGGCTATTTCCTTCACCCAGGGATAAAAATCTTCTTTCAATTGCATAGCATACGTTCTTAATAAATCTATGGCTGTAACTTTATCGTCCAATGCTGCAGTATGAACTGCAATCCATTTTCCTGACAAGTTAATGACATCCCACTCATCATTGTTATTATATTCCTCAGCTTCATCTTCTTCCAATAAAGAGATATCTTGAGATGCTTTAGCAGTAATCATTAAAGGTGGTAAAACTGATGGAACATATGGTAAGAAATCTTTGCCTAAGATTCGACAAAGTCTTCCCCATGCTTGTTCCAAATATTGTTTGACAGGATCATCATCATTTGTAGCTGTTTGTTGAATATGTCCAAAAAGTTGTATTAAATCATGACTATGAGGTTCAAATTTTTCTTTTCCAACGGCTAAAGCAATCAAGGTTGAACATTCGATACATTTAGCTTTCAATAATCTATTTTCATCTCCCATATCTGTTTTTAAAACATCGGTTAATAAAGGCATTAATGTATCATAATATTTAACAAATGTCTTTTGTGCAGCGTCGGCTATTATAGCAATTGTTGTCAAGACCTGTTCTTGAACATATCTTTTAGGTGATTGTAACAATACTAACAAGTTGTTCAATAAATCGTCCAAATATGGTTCCAAAATCTCTTTTGAAGCAGCTTCTGAGAAATTAACTAAAGCAGCTGCTGCATGTGCTTGAACCCTCGGTACAGACTTGTTGGTCAATTTCAGAATTAATGCAGGTAAAACTCTATCGCCAGAAGTTCTTTGTATCACATCAGCAAAATCTGTTGACATTTGACCCAAAGCATTACAACAAGCATATTGAACTCTTGAATGATCATCATTTAATGTGGGTAAAACCATATCCAAGATTCTTGGTATTTCATTCATTAATACGTCTGAACAACCTTCTGCTGCTGAAGACAACGCCATTAATGCAGCTTGACGTTCTCTCCAATTGGCTGATTGAGTCATAGCAGGTAAATATTGAAATAATGGCCCAGCCATCGATTGACCATTCAAACGTAAACTTACTCTATCTAATGATTGTCTAGCCGCGTCATATTCCGGTTCCTCATCATCTTCTTCAGTATCATCATTATTATTCCATTCTGCTGCATCATCGTCATCTGGACAAACTTCTGTTAACATTGATAAATTTATTAGTACAATTTCTTCTGTATATGATGGAGTTCTCTTACACATAGCTGGTGAGACTTCAGCAAATGTTGTAAGTAACTCTAACGATCCCATTCTTGTAGCTGATTCTAGTTCATTATTTTTACACACTGCTGAGCTAAATTCAATTATTGTTGGAAACATATCTTTAAACATCTTAGGAGCCAATTCAACTAATTCAATCAATGACTCAAACACGGAAGCTAATGCTGAGTCTTGGCCATTTTGTAAGAATCTTGGCAAAGAATTTAATAAGTATGGTAATAATGGTGATAAACTTGGCCAAACCTTTTTTGGTAATCCTTTGAAAAATGCAACAAATGCGGTACAGGCAGCAATACGAACTTCATCATTTTCGTCCTCAAATCCTGCGTTATAAATGGGTAAGACGTCATTTATATAAGATTGATCAATTAATTCTGGTGATGCCGAAAATACTCTGAATGCTGATTCACGAAAACTTGGATCTGGATTCTTGGCAGCTTCAAATAATGCTGGGATCAATTCATTCCAAGTACCCTGTGGAGATACATCTTCCTTACTTACTTCAGATATGGCATCTGATAATTTATGTCTTACTTGATTTGATTGTTGAGCTGAGAATCCATGGAGTAAAATAGATCTAATTTGTTGTTTTGCTGGCTCACTCATGACTCCAATGGTTCTATCAGTTACACTCGATAATTCTTTTGGTGACTTTATAGCTATTCTTCTGAATAAAACTGCTGAAAATGCTTTTATGGTGTCATTGGATCCATTTACTGCTTGTTCTGCTAAAAATATTAACAATAATTCAGCGTTTTGTTTACTAGACCAGTCTTGATCCAAGGATTTTTCCGCATTTATTCTGGAAGTTGTAGTGGATGACAATAAATTCTCGAGTAAGTGAGTTAAAGCACTATTTACATCTGGTGGTAAAACACTCATGATGATTCTCTTTTAATTCTTTTGATTTATGGTTATCTGAACCCTATCACGTATCTGGTGATATTGAGTGTTTGAGGTATTATAAAGTTATGTGAATAATATATTTTGATTGAATATTTATGGTGTTTCAACCTCGTTTGATCTGGGTATTGAAGTATGCAAATGAAAAAAAGTTAAAAAAAAAAAAAAAAAAAAAAAAAATAAAAATTTAAATTTAAAGAAAA